>NC_091128.1:97684321-98034321 GCF_040183065.1 Periplaneta americana
CACTTTACTCTAATCGGTAGCATTCTTAACATTTCGTACTTAAATATCCTATGCCTGGTCATGAGATATTATAGACAATCCCTGATTATCAATGGGTTGCCACTTAGACGGCTTCAGATTGATACCATACCATTTCTTGGAGAGTTTCACCTCAAGGTGGCCAAAGGAAGTCATTCTTAGAATCTTGTTGGCGTTAAAGAACTAATTATTATTTCTGCCGGGTTTGAAGTCTCTAATCTCGGGACAAATGGCGAGTACGGTATCAACTCACAACCGAGGATAGCCTGCTACAATACCAGCAAGAAAAATTGTTTTCTGTATGGAACTTGTAAGAACCACAGCTCTACAAGGAGGCAGGTGAAGTTATATCAGACAGGGAGGACTCGAGATTACAACAAATCCATGCAGCAAATTGGTCTCATTGACATATCGGTGTTACCAATCGAAGCAACTAATTATAAAATATCGCAGGTGGGATCTTTATTCCACGCATGCTCTGCCCTCAGGCTACCATCTACCATCCTGTCCTCCCATAATGCTAATCTCTCCGAGTGATCGGCGTCATTCAGCGCAGTATTCCGATATTCTGTCTGAATAACGATCTTGAAAATATATACAGTTTTTGTGCACGCTATTTCCTAACACACGGAAAATAATAAGGTCGCTCGGAGACCTGATAAGGCGACGTAAAGGCTCTCCAGAGACTGGGCGGGCGAAAGGTGGCGCTCACGTGCCGTCAGGTAGATACGGCGTGATTGCTGATAGGTTATACCAACGTGATATATTATAACATACGTACATATGTAATATATATTTTATTTTTATTTCAATTTTTATTGTACCTGAGTTTTTTAATGTACTTCACTCCCACCCCTTCTACTAATGAAGTTCGAACTGTCCTCCACACACACACACACACACACACACACACACACACACACACACACACACACACACATACAGAATCATCATCATCATCATCATCTTCCTAACAAGTATTAGGCCAAGTGGCCTGTTACGGTCTCAAACTAGAATTTTCAGTCCATCTCTTCTTTGGACGGCCTAGAGATCTTTGCCTTCAATAAACTTATTCCTCTATAATTATCCGTACTTTTCAAATCTCCTCTCTTATGTATAGGTATTACAATAGATTTAGTCCAACTTTCTGGAAATCCTTGTCCCTCCCATATCAAATTTAAAAATCTAAAAAATCTTTGTAGAAATTTATGGCTAGCATATTTAAATAATTCACTATTTATTAAATCTTCTCCTGGAGATTTATTGTTTTTCAATTTAGCCAAGATTCTTTGTAGTTTATCCATAGAAATTAACTCCATTAAAGGATTAGTTGAAAATGGAAGCGTGAGAGATTGTGTTGATGTAGACCATAGTTGTTGAAAATACTGTAACCAATTGTCCTGAGAAATAACATTTATTCTTAGATTATCTTTTACTTCACAATTTAATTTCTTAAGAATTTTATAAGTCTGTGGTTGAGGCCGAGTAATATCATTTTCTAAGTATGCCACAAAGTTTATCCAATTCTGTCTATGGTTTTTTCGAACTTCTCTCTTTGCGATTGCCCGTTTCTTACGATAATCAATTTGATCTTCTTCTTTCTTGGTTGAGATATACTTATTGAATGTTTGTCTTTTATCTGCAATTATCTTGCTTACGTAATCATCCCACTGTCGCAAGCCTTTCTTTCTAAGCCACGCCTTTTTTTGTCCCAAACTTTCTTTGGCGGCTTGTGTTAAAATTTGTTTCATATTCAACCATTCATCTTCAACATTAACACACAGAATCAAGGCTGCATATAGTAAACAGCACTGAGTTAGTGAGTATAGTACGTTCCAGAAATATGTTCGCATTTTCCAGTGACGAAAGAGCTTTCAATATTGAATCATATTTTCGCACAGGTACTGTCCGTTTGCCTACATCGCATCCCGATTTCCCCCACCTGCTGTAAAAGCTGGGCTGTCTTAGCTCTTTTCTGAAAACATTAATTTGTGTTAGGAATTGGACGTTTACGTAATATTATACACCTGTTTAAAATAACTTAAATAAAAGGATCTCGTTAAGTAATTAACTGTCACGTGATTTCCCTCCTTTCTACGATTCTGCGGCATAACCACTTGGACGGACAGTAGATAGCATGTCTGAGTAATTTTATCTGTGCGGGTCGGGCAGAAGTGAAGATTGAATTTACAGTATGTAAGGTACTCTTTTATAGAGTAGGTACAGAATTATTTCAACATGACTTACCAGTACGAAGGACGAAACTGGCAATTGGAATTAGATGCAATAGTCTATAGTGCGATAATATGCACAAAAGAACTGAAACCTGTATCGAAATGAACGGCCATCATTTTCAAAAATGTGATTAAATATCCATATTATGATTATTTTTCAATTTAACTTCATTCTCTATAGGCCTGTTGTACGCTAATGTGCTGTAGACAGTATAATATACACTGCATAATGAATACGTTCACATGGATAACTCAGTTCGTGAGTAAAAACACTTATTCTTAATACAGTACTGCATTTTGATTAAACAAAAACCTAATGAAAATTATCGAACTAAAAATCGCGATATTTCCTAGTTTACGTAAATGGATGAACTACTTTTCTTCCCTCCTATACCTAGTAAAGTGATTTGTTTGTGTTTTGCGCCAGTATCATCGAACTCCAGTCGTGGAAGTGGGTAGCAAACGGTGTTTCCGGTTCTCTAAAGGTAGGCCTATAGGCAGGTTAATATTAAAAATGTTAGAAAAAATAATATGATGTCCCTGTATATATATGGTATATAAAGACGTACGACATACATACATACATACATACATACATACATACATACATACATACATACATACATACATACATACATAATCTGTAATTCCAGAATGGAAAAAGCAAGCAAATCCACCCTCCCCTCCGTCACAAGTCGCCGTACCCCACGATATGATACAAATTAATTTCACTCGAGCTTTACCAATCTTATTAAGTACACAGAAGATGCCTTTCTTGGAAATAACGAAACTTTGTTTATTGCAGGCTTCTTTCATTTTGACTTCACTGTACTTGGCATTGGAAAGGGTCGTAATGTACCCCTCCCAAAAAGGCTCGATTTTCTTGGGAATTTCTGCTGTGAGTCGCCGTGCACTCTGACTATGAGATCACTCACTACTGGTCTGTCACCTCGCGCTACAGTTCAGCTGTCGTGTGAGTCCTGACGCACATGACGTCTTTCAAATTCTTTATCAGAGGTCGGAAACAACCCTGTATCAGCTTGTTCGCGTTTGGATTGTTCATTCCAAGCATAGTTAGATTGGTCTAATATTAACAATCTCATAGATTTATATGATTTTTATCAATACTTAGCCCTATTAATTGAATGAAATACAAATTGGTTCGGCTTTATTCTTTCTGACTTAGTCCCAATTAATGTGCAATACTGTTTCCATTTAAAGTACAAAGTAGAAGCTATCGAGATATATATTTTTCTGAAAACTTTAACTGACAGACAGTATAGACTACGTACCTAATATTTCTTTAACGCTTTTCTTTCTTGCAGCTTTCTATATCTATTCAGTGACGTAAAGCAACTGGTCAGCAGGATGGATGGGCTTCCTTACCTCGAAGACGACACACATGTTTGTCTCAAATGTCGCACAACAATTACAGGTATGTATGATACTTTTCAGCAACTATCTTCGACTACAATAATAGGGATGTTCGTGCCAAGTTTTTGAAATAGAACCAATCCTATTATGCATTTCGGTGTAAATTTACGCTTCATATATAAATTTATCCAAAAGATAGTTGCTCTTTGAAGTAATAATAACTTTTTAAAAATAAAATGTGCACAAGATTATATATATAGACGTAGAATGTCATAAACAAAGCTTTCTTGAAGATAGTCTCAAAATGAAATATCTTGTGTATTGATATCTGATAAACGCACTAGGCAGAAATCGGGAAAATATCTGCGTCCTGCGTTTGATTACCTAAAGGCTCCAAGCATTCCGCAACAGTGTATATATGAAGTAGGACGACGTCGCATATTGGGCAACACACCCCCGACTCCCCTCCGCTAGGAAGTTACTAAACGCAACACTCAGGCAGTATCTAAATTGGACCAATACGTGGCGGATCACAGTCAACACAGACAAAACACAGATATGCGTCTTCCGCCCAAAACTACGGACTCGGGTCCTCCAGAACAACCCAATCACAATAGCCAACACTCAACTTCCACTCCAGCGAAATCTCACATATCTAGGAATACCCCTCACCACCAAACTCTCCTGGACCGAAGTAGCTAAAGAAACCTGGAGGAAATATAACGGAGCCACCAGAGCAATAAGCTACCTAAGTGGCATCAATCGACCCGGTTGTATAACCGAAACATTCCTCCACCTATACAAAGCATTGGTTAGATCCCTATGCATATATCCCTCCATTTTCCTCGCACAAGCCCCTCCAACGACCCAATTGAAATTTGAAGCACGCGAAAGAAGAATTCTCCGCCAAATCTTCCACCTGCACAGACGCACCAGAAATAACACAGTTTACACTACGACAAAAACAAAGCCACTCTTCACACACCTAAACAACATAAACAGGAAATACACACATTCGGCAGTAAATCGCGTATATACACAACACATCTTCGCAAATCCACCGAACACAAACAACAGAACAACACTGGAGAAACTCCTCTACAACTACCACCAGCCCCCACCACCAAACTAAAACACACAAACAAAACCGCAATCACTGTTGGAAATTTGAATACTGTCTGAGAGGACACACGACAGCAACAGAGAGGCAGATGAATAAGATAACACCACACCATGAAAGTCTCCATAACGATTCAGACGCTTCTGCCACCGGAAGGGGAAACTTAAAAAAAAAAGTATGTATGTATGCACAGTGTTCTGCCCAAGAGCAGGTCTTTAACTGCAAACCGAGCATTTCCCTTTCTTGCTTTCCTCTTAATCTCCCCATATAATACTTTAATGCTGTCTATCAACTGATATCTTCTACCCCGAACTCTTGTCCCGTTCACCATTCCTTAAGCATCCAAAATTAACAAATTAGGCCTACACCAAAATAATTAAAACAAAAAAAATAAAGTAAAAAATAAAATAAATAAAAAGCCAATCACCGCACTCACACACCTACTGGCACTTATGCCAGAAATAGTGTCATACACAGTATGTAAATATATATTTATTGTTATTTATGTACAATGGCTGGAGAGGGCATCCTGCGCGTATAAGACCCTAAAACGGCCTCTGGCTCAAAGCCAGTAAAGTCAATAAACATCAACATCACAGGCCTATAGCGCTGCGTACAATTTCAGGTTTGCTGTTCAATAAACGTGCCATACACAAAACAAGACTGAGCGGTTGAATATCAATGCTCTAATAGAAGAATTTGTTAGCGAGCACTTCATTAGGAAAGAAGATAACTTATTTTATCAGAAAGAAGGAGAATTTTTTTCATCTGAAACACTTAAAATGTACAGTCACTCGTAATGTGTAGAGACTCGTGAAGCAACTAGTCATTGTAAATAATTATATCTTGATGAAATAGTAAGAAACTATAGAAAACAGAATAATTGAATTTTGATTAACTTCGTTTTTCAGCTCTCCTGTAAAATTTACTTGGTCGACAAGAGGTCCCTTTTCCCATTCTACATCACACACACACACACACGCACGTACGTGCAAACATATATATATATATATATATATGCGGCTCATTTTACCTGCGCATTACATTTTTTCAGAAATTTTAACATATAATAAAGAAGAACGGCGCATAAATGTGCATTTGGTAATATATCAGTTTTTGAAATAATCCATGAGCGAGCCTGTTCTCTTCTGACATTTGCTGAAATGGTATCGCTCACACAGTTCACCACATAGCACACATGTACACTTCACTGAGGGCTCGTGGAACCCTCGTCGTGTGCAAAGCTTTCGTGTGCAAAGCTTAAATTTTAACATATGCCTTAGTGTTAAGTAATACATTGTGAATTCTCTCAATGTCGTCAGAAGGTTGCGCGAGCATAGTTCATTAGTGATTTATTCGCTATAACTCGTAAACTATTTCAATTACATAGAATCCGATTGCAGATTCTAGAAGCTCGTGAGTCTTTTCTTATATCATACGCATGTGCCCTTGTACATCTCCTGTAGTTTACATCTAAACGTATTTGTTATGAACAAAATTGACACACAGGTTTCTTAAAAACCCGTAATAAATGTAGTAATATTATAGCTAATGTATAACAATTTACATATATTTAAACTTCTTTATTTTCTGAACAGTTTACATAAGGGTTTTCTTGCGTATCCTAGTCGTTACCAGTACAGAGTTAATACACTGCTGAAGTCTATGTATTAAAAATCAGAAGATATACATACATTTATTCACTTAAAATTGAAGCGGTTATTCAATGAGGGGCCCAACTTACTTTTTTAAATTTCACAGCAGCAACAAAGAACTGAATACCTCAGAATAAAATACCGACACAAAGTTAGTTCTTTAACATCATACGAGGGGGTCATGAGCAAAAGGGTATAAGTTCACTTAAGTTGTTTTTAAGAAAATGTGGTTGAAAGTATTTACGCTTTCGTAAATTTTGTGAAATTGTTTATTTCAATTTTAATGTGTGATGTGATTAACAGACATATCCTTTTGCCAGTAAAATTTTAGATGCTTTAGCTTGCCCTGGACGCACTGAACTCATGTTCTTATAATGTCATTTGTACTCTTTTGCTTCTGTAAGGTGGTCAGACATTAAAAAGGAATGATTTCAATGCGTCCAGGATAAGCTAAAGCATAAAAAACGTTTCAGTGTCAAAGGGATATTTCTTTTAACGACATGAAACATTAAAATTTAAAATCGAAACTTCACGAAATTTACGAATTGCTTCATATTTGAAGCACTTCCAAGAAGATATGATACAATTCTATTCTTTCCGTGACTTTTTGAAAAGGGTTTAATTATAATTTAAAATAACAGAATTTGGCCCTTCTTTTACAATACTACAATTTTATAAATAAAATGTCTGTTAAATCCTTATTATTAATATAATTTTAACATAAATCAGACTCTAAGGGCCATATTCAGAGACATTCTTAGAGTGGGCTTCCGGTGGATGATCAGCAAACTAACGTTTTTCGTATTCATAAACCAGTGTTAGCGATATGTTATGATATGAATCCTGTACAAATAACCTATCGATAGTCGGGGCTAGTTTAGCACTCTCGTAGCGCAGGCTAGCGAAATATCTATGAATAGCAGCCTAAGCTATTACATTAAGTAAATTAAAACAGATGAGACGTCATACTAAGAAAGTTGTAACTCGAAACTACAAAATGTACCATACTGTGAACTTGCTCCTGTACTAAGTTATATTAATTAAATAGTAGTCTTATGAATCGAAGCTGGCGGAAGAAGGGCCAACTGTGAATGACTGGGTCGTTCTTCTACAAACTGAAATACGGCATTATTACAATAAGGTCCCAAAAGCAATAATTGTGTCCTTTTACCAACCAAAATATCCATTAGAGTACGTGTATTATGCTGGAATTATAATTATGACTGGGCGCTTTTGTTACAGTGCAGATGCGCCTTCTAAGTACAATAAAATGGGAAAAGTAATTTTTGACAAAAAATGCTAGTTGGGCCCTTTCTTAAGTAATTGCTGAAATACTTCTACGCTAAAATTAAATCATATGTTGTAAAAGTTACTGCTTAGCCAAAGTATTTATAGAGGTGCTGCTTTATTCTGGCCAATTACAAAATATTTTATATTTTCTTCTTCATCTTCTTTAAGGTCTAATATTAGACCTTGTTGGTCTGTTATGGCTCAATCCATCGTCGGTCTGGAGCACACATTAGCAGAATTTTCTTACTTACTTTTACTTTCACTGGCTTTCCACTTTACAGCAGTTCGCCTTTGATTCCTGCTTTCCAGAGCGTCCTATTTTCCCACTGTCCCTCTTCCATGCCCCTCTTCACCATGTATGTGTATAGTCCTTCATGCCATGTCTTTCTAGCTCTTCCACGCTTTCTTTTTCCTTGCACGGTCCAATTGAGGATACATTTAGTCCACCGTTCCTCCGACATCCGTTGTACATGTCCATACAACTGTAAAGACCTATTTTCTATTCTATCTATAATAGTTTCATCTGCAACCATTTCTTTCCTAATATATGTGTTTCCTACATGTTCTAGTCTGGATATCCTTGTACTTCTTCGCAGTCCATCCATTTCTGTCGCCAACACCCTTTTCTACATTTGTTCACTTATTGTCCAACTTTCTGTCCATATGTAGGCTAAGTAGCCTATGCTTTCGATTATCAGCCCTTAGAATCTTATAATGTAGATAATGCAATAATGACAATATTCAAATCATCATTACTGTCTTCGCGCTACGAGTTGGCGCGGAGAGTAGATAGGCGGGACGGGGGAACTTTACTCTACACTCTGACCTGAAAACTTCAGTCCACTTACTTGGCTACAAGGGAACGGAGTCAGACATAAAAGATTCCGCATCTTCGGTGTTGTCGCTATGACTATCATTATCACATTTTTCAAAATTGCTGGAGTATGATCTGTCCATGACAATCGTCTGTTTATGTTCCAGCCGTGTATATTAATTCGAATCTCTCAACAAAGCCATTAGCCCCACCGCCCCCATCCTGATGGACAACAATGAGGGTTCTGGATACATTTATGGTAGTCAAAACTCCCGTAACATTTTTATCGTGCCAGCACTTGGGAAACGTTAAATTGGTAGGCCTATCTATCCGCATCTCGTCCAGATACAAAATCGGTTTTTCCACTTTCCTAAGCTTTCTTATTTGCTGTAGACATCTTCACGTATTCTAATTTACAGTGTTTTCCTCAACTTTTTTTCTGCACACTTCTTCCACCTGAAATCCTTTTTCTTCAATATTCGTCTTAATGTTGTCTTTCATTTCAAATCAATTTTCTCTTGTAAAAGGGTAGAATTTTGTTGCAGCTTGGTACTATTTTTTTTACTTGTTATTTAACGACACTGTAATAATTACTAGCTTCTTCAGTGTCGATTGAATTGATGATGGCGAGATGGTATTTGGCGAAATGAAACCAAGGGTTCGCCATACATTATCTGACATTCGCTTGGGAAAACCTCGGAAAAAACCCAACCAGGTAGTCTGCGCAAGCGGGAATCGAACTCACTCCCGAGCGCAACTGCAGATCAGCAGGCATACGCGCTACCTCCTGAGCTACGCCGGTGGCCCTCTTTCTTTTTCAAATAAAAATTCTCAATTATATCTTTTTTGTCAATCTCCCGTCGAAGTCATCTCCATTTGCGTTTCGCTAGTCTGGACGTTTCCGTTTTTTTTTTCTCCCTCAGGTGTCGACAACGCACTTTCTTCTGTGCAGTCTTTCATTTCATTCCTTATACGCTGTATTGTTCTTGTGGATAGATTAGAGTACTTTTATACTTTTGCTGTATGTTTCGTAAGAGGAATGCAAAGGCACTGTTGTTCTTTTTCTTCATCGCAGAATTATTTTGCACTTTTAATAATATTCCTTTCTTCGCTATAGATTGTCAATCCTTGTTTCCTCTTTGTCGACATATTTACAATAAACAAAAAACTGCTATAAACCTAAATAACAGTATACAATAACATAAATTCTATTAACTATATTATTATCAACACTATTAACACGAAAAGCAAAGGATAACTAAAGCAATACAAGATTTGCGGTATACTGAAAACAATTGTCTTGTTGAAACTAATAAAACACTACAACAAAAACTTCACTATTATTTTCACAAAGTCGCGAAGACTCATAGACACGTGCAGTAGATGTTTGTGAAACAGGAATATTGCAGTGAACAGCGTGGTGCGCATGCGCGACTGTTTCCCCTCCGCCCCGTCTAAGTACTTCAGCCGCCTTCTCCTGACGTGACAACAGTAACTTCAAGGATAAAGTCTTCGACATGTTCTGGCTCTTTAAGTTTATTTCCTCCATCGTCCCCAAGAGCATCCTTTTCTTCGTCGTTTACAGTGCTACAGTGCTGTTTTCACTATTGTGGCTTCTGGTAAGATACGTTATAAGTGCTTATACCAATTATTTCTGTATTGTGTGATTATGTCTGCTGTACTCTTGATATTAAATTCATGCCAAATATCACTGCATGGTTTGTAGTCCCTGTTCCAATAAGCATTGTAATTCTCCGTAGCTGTTGTTTTTTAGATCAGTCTGACCTATTATTATTGTACTCTTCATCAATGTATTTTTTTCCAGTGACTAAGGGCTGACCTGTTATATTAACCTAAAACTTGGAGGATCAGGTGAATTTTTCAGAATTCCTTCCTTAGCCTTTGTCAAACTAATGACAAACTGCAGAGTAGCAGTACTTGTAACCCTAGATAAGGGGCCCTTACTGGGTACTATCAGCCGGGCCAGCTGAACCCAGGTTTTTTAACGAGGTTGTTACTCCTCTCCCTCACCCTTTTTTCAACCTGGCTTGGGACAGGCTTTGGCGGGTTTAGCAACAAACAATACGTGAAATCGAGAAGTTGCTTCAAATTTAAAATGAAGTAACTGTTCCTTGTAAGGATTTGCAGAAAGTAAAAAGTAAACGATAAAAAGCTTAATAGGACTATTTGCGCTTCGATATACAGAATTATATATAATATGAATTTGTGGTAAAAAAAAAAAGAACTCAAAATATGTCAAATAAGCAAAGTAAACCTGTAAGACACGATCAGAAATTATATGAAAGTTTCTAAACAGTTTATAGGCTATTATGTGCATGACATAAAAAATATGCATTTGTATAAACTTCCGCAGTCCAGTTATTAGTCCTAAATATTAAATTGTAATTATGTATGCTCAGCGTGTCCCTCCAGAGTGACAGTTGCAAAGTTTCAAGTGTTGGCTCGTAGATAGACGTTATTCACATCAAAAACAATGGAATAAAATATTACAATAAGAATCAAATATAATAAAATGAAAATGTAAACAAAATGTAGGGTAGATTAATATGCAACGCAGATAAGTTTAGGCTATCTGAAAAAGATGATGTTATTTCTAACTAATAGGCTACATCCCACCAGATGGGTATTATTACTGTTCTCTGAATTTAAATACTTGGTCCAATTATTCAGAAGTACAACATGAAATTAATTCAGGTTATATATTTACTATTTTCTAAAATTTAGTATTAAATTATAACTCGGTAGCGCAGTTGGTATAGAACTGACCTTCTGTGCTCGAAGTTGCGGGTTCGATTCCGACCCAGGTCGATGACGTTTAAATGTGCTTAAATGTAACAGGCTCATGTCAGTAGATTTACTGGCATGTAAAGGAACTCCTCCGAGACAAAATTCCGGCACCGGCGACGCTGATATAACCTCGGCAGTTGCGAGCGACGTTATATAAACCATAGAACAGAACATAATTATTATTTTAACATAAAAGTTTATGCTAGAGTGCAAAACGAATAAAATATTACGAAAATTCCAACATTTAACTTTAGTTGCTCAGCAACAGGAATGAGTTACTTCACATTACTCTGACGTTACTTGCTTAGTAACGGGTCAGCGAAATACATTTATGTTGTGGTGTCAAATGAATATAATTTTATGATAATTTCAACATATGTCAGTTGCTTAGCAATGGCAATGAGTTACTCGTATATCACTCTATTCTAACGTTAATTGTTTAGCAGTGGATCGTACTCTTGTATTGATATGGTGTTTGCTAGACGGATAGACTGCTTTCTTGAATGAATTATGTTTCTTATTTCTCTTGTCTTAGACCCATACTAGCGATACAACCAACGAAAAAAATATACATATATTTTCTCTCAAATGTTTAACAACCTCTTATTCGGTAATTCTTACGAGTAGGATCGTGATTTTTGTCCATATCGATAGGAAATTAATAAATAATAATTTATTTCTCTGGCGTATTTCAATATTGTGGATGGTTTTCGTGTAAATTTACTTTTAAAGACCTCTAAATTAATGTCATTGCGCGCTGCGAGTTGTTTGCAACACAGCGCCAGAGAACAGCTCATCTAGCGAGACACACCGAATTACTGAGTTCGTTGACCTCTTACATCTGTATCACGAGAAGTGTGTTAGCGGCGGCGATGTTGTCGGAATGCTGAAACTTAATTTTCTATTTAACTGTGCATTTAATCACAAGACGCAATATAGGTTTTCTATTCATTTCAGCGTACCCTATCGTCCCTTTCAATCTGCAAAATTATTTCACTTTCACCTTTTATAATGAATAACGGAATTAAGGAAAATTGTTGTTAATAAAACAACACATAAGTTACATTAAATTTATTTCACTCTCAATCATATTCACAATCCCTATAAATAAAAACCAATTGTTTTAAAATATAAATATCACCATAACACCCAACCGAAAACATATTGATTAAATAATATCTTAACTTTTCAGGCTTGGACAACTACGTAAAACATCGGAAAGCCGGTTGCGAACCTAAGAACACCAACACCCACCACATCAGTGAGAATGTCAAAACTGGAGACACACCTGCTTCGAAAAGTACCGACGCCTCTCCGACCCACGTCGACAACGACCCGAGCCTCAAAGCAGATGACTTCTTTTCTTCTTTAGAACTTCAAAGCAGCGCTAAGAAAACGACAGCAACATCTCCTGGAAGTTCTTCAAAGAATCCGAGTGGCATGCTGACCAGGAGCCGGGCCTCAGCAGCAATCCATGCAAACACGACGTCGCGAGAAGGCGTGAAAGGAGAAGGAGATCTGCTGAGCAACTTCGCCACGGAGCACTTCACGCCGCAGACTGTCATCGACTCGACTCCCGCCACTTGCCTTATGAAGTCGGAAAGCCGCGAAAATATTCTTCTCAAAGTGGACGCAGCTGGGATGGGAGAGAGGAGTGATCAGGAAGATTCCGCATGTGAGGAGGAGTCCAACGAGGAGTACGAAGAGGAGGACGAAGAGGATGAGGACGACGAAGGTCCTCCGCGTTCGCATACTGGCGGGAAGTGGAAGCCTGGAGGCTTGATGACGAGAGGGTCGCCTCCGTCTTGGACAAGGACCTCGTCTTCCTCGACGCATGCTGAGGATTACCGAGGCAGCAGCACCGCAGAGTGGAGTCTTCTGATGGACGACTGCGCGGGTAACGCCGGTGTAACCAACGACCCTCCTCCACACTTCACGGGGGGCAAGTGGAAACCCACTCTGCCCAACCAAGCAGTCATGAGTACTCAACAGGTAGGTCTGACTTCTTCATTATTAATCTCTTCTATTTCTTCACGCATCTCACTTTAGTTACTTCTTTGCTTTTCTTCTTATATAAATCCTCTGTTTTCACTTTCTCTTCTTTCTTGAGTATTAGAGAAGGTTCTAAATCTTAACTCTGCCAGGTTAATATAACCATTATTATTATTATTATTATTATTATTATTATTATTATCTCGTTCTTTTTCTTTTTCACCTTCATGTTTTCTCAGTCTGTTTTATTCTGTTTTGTATTCCTTTTCAGCGTTCTCATCCTTCTTATCTTATCTTATCTTTTTTCCCTCAAAATTTAAGATTAGATTAGATTAGATTAGATTAGATTAGATTAAAGTCATGAGTATTATACAAATACTATGGACATAGTCATAATAAAAACAAAACAAAATGAATAAGATTAGAAACATAAGTTATTAACAGATGATTCAAAGTATTCATTAATACTATAAAAGGGATGATTAATCATCCAGCGTTTTAAAATATTATTAAATGTTATAGTTAACAGTATGTAGAGACTTATGTAATCTATTAAACATAGAACTGTCATGGACATAAATTGTTTTTTTAGTTGTTTCGAGTGTAACATTAGAGTCAGTCAAGTGAAAATTGTATCTTGTAATTGCCCTAAATTTACTATATCGATGGCTAAGAAGTGATACCCCGTATCTGTGAATTTGTAGGTGAATCAAAAAACTGTTTTAAAGATTAATTTCTCTCAAATTAGACAATTTTTTTTATAAATGTTTCTATTTTGTAATATTTCTACTCTAGGACAAAATATTAGTTAATTGCCCAATCTTATAAACATAATAACAGCGTAATTATTCTAAATACGAGTGTTATTTTTTGATACGAGGTATCACTTCTTAATTTCGTATATTGAACTATTATCCAGTAATTAAATTTATTAACCATTATTTCATTTAGGCCTATTTGTTAATTTAATAGAATATTCTATACACAGGGTTTTATAAAATATGGGGCAAAACTACAGGAATGGATTCCTCATATGTACAAAAAAAGGGTTATAATAACATGGATCTAGGCCCTAAAATGCTTAATTTCTGATTTATCAGTACGTTTATTTGCTGGAGGTATTTAATTTCATTTAGTGTTCTACCCAAGGGTAGGTCATTCACTGCAAACTCAGCTTCCTTCAATCTTTCCTATTTTCTGCTTTCCTCTTTGTCTCCTCATATGATCCATATATCTTAATCTCGTCTATGATCTGCTATCTTCTTCTGCCCCGAACACTTCTCCCATTCATTATTATCATTATTATTATTATTATTATTATTATTATTATTATTATTATTATTATTATTCACCATTCCTTCAAGTGCATCCTTCAGTAGGCAGTTTCTTCTCAGCCAGTGACCCAACCAATCCCTTTTCCTCTTCCTGATCAATTTCAGCATTATTCTTTCTTCACCCACTCTTTCCAGTACACCTTCATTTCTTATTCTGTCTGTCCACTTCACACGTTCCGTTTTTCTCAAAATCCACATTTCAAATGCTTCTATTCGCTTCTATTCACTTCGTCGTAATGTCCACGTTTCTGCTTCATATAATGCCATGCTCCATATAAATACTTCACTAGTCTCTTCCTTAGTTTTTTTTACCAAAGTCCGCAGAAGATGCTCCTTTTTCTATTAAAAGCTTACTTTGCCATTGCTATACTCCTTTCGACTTCCTGGCAGCAGCTCATGTTACTGCTTATAGTATACCCTAAGTATTTAATACACTTCTTTTTTTAATTTCCTTGTATGATTCGTTCGGAATATACACCTCCTGCTGGAATACAAACCTCAGCTCGTTGTCTCACTGAATTCCGAACATGCTACACTATTCCAGGCGTGCTATCTGCCAAAATTCGCTTATGGAGAGTCGCTGCATCATCCACATCAGTCAAATATGTACATAGACAACGTTAAGTATCAGAATTAGGCCTTTGGATGCTCCTGGACAGGGTAGAATACCCAAAAGCCTAATTCTGATTGCAGTCACCTGAAAACCTAAAAACTCATATTATATGTTTAAGTACTCTCACAGAAAGAAGTCCAATGGGTTTAAATTACCTGGTTGGGTTTTTTCCGAGGTTTTCCCCAACCGTAAGGTGAATGTCACGTAATCTATGGCGAATCCTCGGCCTCATCTCGCCAAATACCATCTCATTATCACCAATCTCATCGACGCTAAATAACCTAGTAGTTGATACAACGTCGTTAAATAACCAACTAAAAAAATTACAAAGGACGGCTGACGACAGACTCCTCTTTTGAATCTTCTTTATAATGAGAAAATATGTGCCATCTACTTGACACAGTTTGTTTACTTAGTGTGTGTTAATCTCAAACAGTACTTCATAAATGCATTTCCTTGCTGAAGGTATGCCGTGCGACTCATTCGGACGAAGAAGACGATTTGTTACAAGACAGTGATCCCAATAACACCAGAATCGCTGACAATTCCATCCCACGGGTTCCTCCGCCGGGTCACACGAGTGGGAAGTGGGTTCCAGGCAAGCACGTTCGTCTAGGAGAGAGCTCGGAGGGCTCCATGGCCTCCGTCAGCGGCGGCGTGGACAGCATGCTGTTGATGCCGCCCCTCAGGAAGTCGGGCAGCACCGTGCAGTACTGGTGCGGCTCCTGCAACAGACGCCTCAGCTCCAGGACGCTGTACGAGAGACACCTGCTGTCGGAGCTGCACTTCAAGCGCACCTTGCAGGAGCGAGAACTGGACGAGGACCCGCTGGCCGAACCCAGCGACCGGGGCAGCGACAAGAGGACAGTCAGGCGCACGGAAGTCTATCTCAACAGCGAACTCTGGTCCCGGAGCAAGAAACGTGCGCTCGACGCCAGTCCGGTAAGCATACGAATGAATCAGTCTGTATCATGAAGAGGCACAAAGGTGTTTATCAGACGGGACATGGAGCATCCCTGAACACTTCAGCCCCAAGCAGGATTTTTATGCCTATGTCACCGCCAAACCGGCTCTACCATCCTATACAACACGCATTCCTCTCCAGCTATCAAGTCCGTATATAATTGCCTCAGTGAATCATTACTCGGCCTCTGACAAAGTGGACGTTTTCCTTTGAACAGATAAGGTAAGAATTTGTTTATTGATAAGGCTTTATGAGATACCGCCCCAATCACAAGAAGCGATAACTCATATCCAGCAACGATGCGCTAGAATTTTCAAATTACATTGTATGTCAACTTCATACGGAGTATAAAGCAACGTTGTTATTATATCGAGTTTATTGGTAACAAAAAAATATATTGCTTTTTATTTCAGTTTTAATGAATAGTCTCCTTGCTGTTGTTTAGTCAACTGTGCGAAGACAGATTTAAACCTAAAAAATTATGTCAATAAGGCATCACTCATGAGGTAACCAAGCCAGGATCAACAGTTCCTTTCTCCATCCGTTGCATACATCGCTGATTGGTAAAATATTACACTAAACAGACTGCAGATGTAGGCTATACAAACAATTGTTCTTCCTCTGACACATATCAAGTGAAATGTGCTGCCTGATAATAGATGTACACTTAACGGCAAAAAGAATGAGCCGCCGATAATTTCAAAGTTCCTTGCGCATGCTCGTCTTGTCAAAGCCGTAGTTCACCAGGCAACACATTGTACGTAAACCAGATACTAGTCCCCACCACAGGCCTTTTTTATTAACATATTAACAAATTGAATAATTTCAAGGAAAAATTGTTCCGGGGCCGTGTATCGAATATGAGTGGGTTCTGGCGTCTTGTCAGCCCACTTAAGTTGTGTGGAATAAATGAAACATTGTGACGGTGTCGTGTATAGTTCCTGGGGTAGCTCAGTCGGAAGAGCATTCGTGCGCTAAGCGAAGGGTCACGGGTTCGATACCCGGCCCCGGAACAATTTTCCTTGCTTTATAGGGAGCTACTACCTGAAAGCCACATTTGCATAGTAACAAATTGTTTTTTTGTTGTTTATTTAATCATTTATTTATATTAGTTATGCGTCCGGTATTTTAGGATATGAAACAAGTATTTTTGTTTATACAGACCAGGTCTCGCCTATTAGGCCTAATAGCCCACATGTCATGGGCAATAATAATGTTACAAGGCAGACATAATGAAGTTTATGAAAAAAATCCATTTCACATTTAAACTAATAAATTAATTAAAAACTAGAATAAAAAAAATAATTTCACGTACCGGGAAGCGAACACAGAACCTCTAGGTCGGTTGTCAGACATCTTATCACTGGACCACACACAGCGCATGAGGTTGTCTACATTGTAGATGGATGACTTTCAATGAAGAGACACCACAGTAATTCCTTGCAGTACAATGCGTTTACACTAGTGTACCGCACGATAGAACTTAGTATTGGTATCGACCAAGAGTTGCCCCATTCTTTTTGCCGTTAAGTGTACATACCAGCCAGAACCTCAATCAGAGGTAAATAGTCACCTTATGGCTTAAAATTTATTCACTGTGGATGGTAGTAGTATAAATCAATGTAACTTATAGATGTCGGTAATAAAGGGATAATATTTTACAACGAAAACGTGACAACACCTCTTCACATCACAAGTATTGTTACACAATTCCTGTTGTAAGTTTAAGATTACTCATGAGTATCATTGCGCTATACTAACCATAAGATCCACTGCTGTAGGGTAATGGTTAGCATGCCTGACCGTGAAACGAGCGGGTTTGGGTTCAAATCCTGGTTGGGACAAGTTATCTGGTTTAGGTTTTTCTGAGTTTTCCCTCAACCCATTAAGAGCAGATGCTGGGTAACTTTCGGCGCTGGACCCTGGACTCATTTCGCTGGCATTCTCACATTTATCTCATTCTGACACTAGATGACCATAGCAGTTGATAAAATATCGTAAAATAATCAATTAAAAAAAAACTAACCATAAACCTGCCAATATATTGGTTACAAATTTTTTGTTGAAGGACTTCTTTTTGCACGTTGCATTATTTGCACTGCTTCCGCTTTTTGAAGATTGGCAAACTTTCCTAGTAGTACAGTGAGGCATAACTGTAGAACAGGAAGGTGATATTACAAGTAATGGATTTAGGCCTGTGTTTCCACTGATTTTTTTTTTACCTTGGGGATTTAGTTGAAGTGAATTTTTATGGCAGGCAGAGTAACTATCTCATGCCCCCATGTTTTAAATTGCTTCCAGTGCACTTCATTTAGAACCAGGTACCCAGCTTCGAAGCCGTTAGCCCTGTGAACTTACAGTATAATTATTTTCCCCTATTATCATAGTACAGGTTGTTTCCACTGAAGATCTTCAGCGACTCTTTATGTTTCGCATCAGGACGCGGAGTGCACGAAGAAACAGAAAAGACGCGCTTCTAGGCGTGAGGAGACTCGCTGCGAGGTGTGCAGGTCCAAAGTGTGGAGGCACTTGATGGGCAAACATCTGGTGTCGCACTACCACTGCCGCAAGGCGCGCTCCGGACATCCTCAGGCGGCCAGCCTCGTGCTGGACAACATCCACAGCGTGGTGCGACAGGCGCCTTTCCAGTGCAGTCCCTGCAAGTTCTACTGCAACACTGTCGCCAGTTTTAAGCAGCACTGGATATCCAAGGAGCACCGATGTACTGACCTCGAGGTAATTTCAATCTAACTTGTGTTATTAATTTTAATAATAACGCTCAAAGAGAAATTTTAATTATGAAATATAATTTTTTGCACAGCATATGTACTTTCTAAAGTATTTTGATGCACTGAGTTCAAATATACTAACAGATTTTACATAGCATCTACAGGGTTTATAAAATTGCATGTAACGCTTTTTGACAAAGATAAATACATTTCTGTAGCAATACTGTCATTAACAGTAAATTGTTCTGACTCAATGAAACAACAACATAACACTGCAGTCAGTTTAACTTCAGCTGTTTGCTTATTCTCTTGTGGATATTTGGACTTTCCCTTATGAGTCTCCAGCGGTAATCAGCTAATATTATGGGTTTATATCTTCCTTGATACCGTTTCTCCATTTCAGCAATATCTTGGTGAAATTTTTAAAATTTTGTATCACTAACGTAACCAAGGTTAAGGGTAATGGAATCTGAATTTAAATGAAGGAAGTGCATTTGCAGGAAAGTTTGTTATAATTTGTCAGCTATTTATCATAATTTTCTGGCCTGATATTGCCTAAGAGTTGCACACAAACGTTTTGAAGGACAACCACATGTCAAGTTCCACACTAATCAATCAATACTGTCTTATCTTTAAATAGTCTCTGATCTGAGATTCAACAAAATACACTTTTCTCCACTTTACAATAACTGATTCTTGGAAAATTCTCTTGTTTAAATATTTAAGATCATTCCCATTTTCATCAAACTCCTTGACAGAATTCTACATAGGGCCCAATTTGATGTGAAATTGTAGTAAAAAGTAATTATACAAATCGGCTAATACAGTAGTTTTTAGAGATGACATTTTTCTGTTGTAGCAGTGGTGGTGTAGTTTTAGTAGTAGTGGTAGTATCATGTCATAATTTTCTTTCACTTCTACTTCGTGGTGAGTCGTTATGAAGTTTTTCAATGTGTTAATTTTCAAATACAATTGAAAGAAAACGAGGCTGTACGGAGCAAAAGCAATGTCAAACCGCAAACGTTGAAGATAATGCCAGGAATGGAGACTTGAATACATTAAAGTGTTTGTATTTATTTTTATTTCATTTTTGTAACTTCCAGTTTCGAAGTAATGCAAATGCGGAGTACTACACCAAACACTACATTAGTTAAACTTGTAAACACAATTTAAAATTAAAAAAAACCGTTACAGGGAGTTTAAGGATATCGCTTTGATTGCGTGTAATTCCTATATAAGAATAGGATAATGGAATTATAATGAATAAATACATTGCTGTAAGATAAACGTGTGTTTAATGAACGAAATGAAATAAGCTATATGAGTCAATTCTCCAATAATAATAATAACAATAATAATAATAATAATAATAATAATAATAATAATTTTAAAACAAAGTATTGTTAATACAACCAATAAAAACTCTTTTTGAGACACAGGCAATTAACAATAAATTAACTGCAGAACTATAGCCTAATATGGAAATATCCCCTAGTTAATGTTACAAGTATTTATCCATGTGTAAGTAATGCCAAGCGTGTATTAACTTTCAGTTACCCATGTATTGTACACGCGTCTATTTCACGTCCATGTTTTATTTTAATTTTATTTCTTATTAGTGGTCCTTTGTTTTATATTATTTACTTAGGTAATAGCCAAAGCACAAAACTGAATAACATATTTTTTTTTTATATGCTGCAACCACCGCATGGAGTATAACAAACTCTTCGAAGTAGACCAGAATTAGGTTTTGGGTATTCCACCATGTCTGGGAACTTGATATTAACTTACCTCAGTTGTCCAGATTAGCCTCATGATGAAACCTGAATGTAGTTCCGGAACATTGGAGAGCATTTCCATGGCA
Source organism: Periplaneta americana (assembly GCF_040183065.1). Classification (NCBI taxonomy): domain Eukaryota; kingdom Metazoa; phylum Arthropoda; class Insecta; order Blattodea; family Blattidae; genus Periplaneta; species Periplaneta americana. The sequence continues at coordinate 97,705,131 of NC_091128.1, forward strand.
ACCGTAGTCTAATTTACGATTCACAAAGTCCTTTCGTTTTTTCTATTAGTATAGGTCGAATAGATATTACACGTCAAAAAATCTTATAGCTCGTAAAAATTCATCACCCGAGTTTGAACCTGTGAACTTCGGGCATGATGCCTGGTATGATAACGAGTGTATGACCCAGAACGTCAGCAACGCTTTATCTTTGCTGTAATGTTCCGCAGGTCAGTGGGCGTTACTGGTGCTCGTTCTGCAAATACGAGTGTGAGAGGTCCGAGGAGATGGAGTGCCACCTGGAAGGCGTGATGCACCAGGAGCTGGTGTCCGTCATCAACCGTTCTGTCCCCATCGTCATCCGGAAGCGCGCGGTGCTACGTTGCGGGGTATGTGGCCAGGAGTTCCGCTACAACGTGCAACTACGACGCCACGCCGCGCAGTTAGGCCACCACGAAGACAACTCTGCGTCAGACAAGTATCAGGAGCGCTTCTCCTGCTACCAGTGTCCGTTTGTGGGCAACTCTGGCGTGTCACTGCAGCGCCACCTCCTCTACGCGCACAAGGAGGGAGGAGCTGTGCAGGGGGCGTACTTCTGCAGCGCCTGTTCCCTCAACTTCAACACTGCGGAGGAAGCGGCATTGCATCGCAGAAGTCAAGAGCACAAGTACACTGCCTTGACGAGCAGGAGGAACAGAGGACTCACAGATGAGGACCTCTCCAGGACCTGTCCGCACTGTGCGGGCACTTTCGAAAATGTTCTCCAGCTTAAAACTCACCTCCGGGAGCAGCACGCAGAGTTCTTGTATAGGTAAACAGACACCAAACTACCGGTACATATCTTGACGTTCGTAGGTAGAAACTTCGGAAAAAAGAATTAGTTGATTTATGATTCTAAAAACAACAGTTTAATTGAAGAAATAATATTAAACACCAAACTAGAAATATACCTTAAAGTATACCATTCAGTTTTACGTTCACTTCTTGGAGATAAGAAGATAACTTCACTCAGGTGAGTTCCACTAGACAAAAATCTCTGCACGACGCTTGACACTGTCCATCACTCTGTGCAGAAAGTCTCATGGGATATCTTGAATTTCGGTTCGAATTTTGTTCTTCATGCACTTTTCCTTAAGATAAACCAACAGGAAGAAAATATGTGTAAATTTAAATATAGTTTACTGTCACACCCTGAATGCCTGAACAACTAACATTTTTCAAACATTGATATCATATTGTATGGTTTATCTTCAGCAGCTTTTGTATAAGTTAATATAAGTTAATTTTTTTGTAACATTAGCATTTAAGAAGTTATTAGCAATATTCTATATTTATTGTTCACCTGTGTATATATATATATATATATATATATATATATATGTGTGTGTGTGTGTGTGTGTGTGTGTGTGTCCACACCTGTGGAGTAACGGTCAACGCGTCTGGCCGCGAAACCAGGTGGCCCGGGTTCGAATCCCGGTCGGGGCAAGTTACCTGGTTGAGGTTTTTTCCGGGGGTTTTCCTCAACCCAATACGAGCAAATGCTGGGTAACTTTTTCAATGGATTAATATTTAGGCTATATCAATTTAACATACAGTGCAATACCGCAGTTTTCACGTAGGCTATGTTATCTAAATACAGACCATTTACTCCATTTTAACATTACTGAACATAAGAGTTATATATTGTTGTTTATAATGCTTTTGAATGGAATAATCTGACAATAATTACACAACGAAAAGTTGTTCCTTCATTCATTTGAAACAAATAGGAACTTATTTTCTGAACCCTTTCGTTATAAGTAGCTGAAGAGTTTTCTGAGAGCACTTGCTAAGAAATCTCTCTGTTTTGAAACATTCTTTCTTTTTCTAGATATTTTCAGTATTCCGTATCTTTTGTCTTCCGAAAGAGGATACTATACTCAGTCGTTTATACTACTTACTGAACATATGGCTGATAACACAAGGAGTGCAATGATTATGGTCCTAGGATAATCCTCACTATGGAATTGCACAATGACATTTCGAATACTCAGCATTTTTATATTCCTGGATAATTTCTTAGTTGTTTCCAAAAATGAAAGTGTTCACAGATGTTTCTGGTTTGTTTTAATTTTCAGATGCGCTCGTTGTGGAATGGCCTTCACACTTCCCCAAGAAGTGTCTCGGCACGTGAGGGAGTCATCCTGCGCTTTCCAACCGGAGGACAACAAACTTGAGTCGAATATACCGAAGAAGGAGACATCAGATAACCACGCATTTGCGGGCACGTCTGTAGATGTGGATGCCAAACAAGATGACGGAGACAAGTTCCAGACGTGCAGCCAATGTCCGTTTCGGACAGACTCCAGGGCTGAGCTTCTGTTTCACGAGGTTCTCCACGGTGAGCCCTTGTCCGACCCATCCATCGCAGATGTTGAAGATAATCTGCAAACTGGTCTCGGCGGCACCAACAACCAATCCCAGGTACAGTTTACGTATCATATACTCTTCAATTTCGCTTAGACCTGAATTGAATGGAAAACGCACTATATTCTACTTAGTATGACCAGACGTCCTCTTTTGTCCGGACATGCCCTCCTTTTTAGGCTTTTGTCCAGGGTCCGGGCGGATTTTTAAAAAATCCAGAAATGTCCTCCTCTTCGTAACTTGTACGCCTGATATTTTGAAATTATCTGATTTGACGGCTTCCTCAGGTACTTTTCCTGTAGGTGGCAGCAGCATCGACGGAATATACTCGTTGCCAATGATCATAACTCTCTTTGCTCCTACTTGTTATGGACGTTGCTATCATACTTTTATATTATTAAGTTTTATCGTAAGTATGCTGCAATAAAATATATTGACATAATTGTAAGTGTAATATAAACCTAAGCCTAAATCTAAATAGATATTATGTGTCCACTTTAATAATTTATAACTCCCTTGACTTTCATATATAGCTAACTTATTATTAAAGTTTTATCATAATTATTTTGTAATAAATAGATATTAACATACTTTTAAATATGATATAAGCCTAAATCTGTACTGTAAATATTTTGTAATAAAATATTTATTGACGTAATTTAAAGTATAATAAGCCTAAATCGAAATACAGTCTTCTGTCCTTTTTTTTTTCGAACAATGACCTCCTTTTTTAAGCTTTGTGTCCTCTTTTTAATCGATATGAATCTAGTCACCCTAATTCTACCTAACAAGAAGAATTCATAATCTGGAAATGCGATGTCTTCATTGCGAGCCCTTTATTGTTAAGAGAATTTTTGTCCGGTTGTGAAAGAATCTGTTAAGAGTGGGTGTTTGACTGACTTTTGAAAAGGGGGAAATTTGTTCAGAGCCATATAATAAATCGACAATATATAGGGTGAAGAATGGGTAGAACGGAGAAAAATTCTGTCACCGGACTCCAACCCGCATTTTCAGCTTTACGTGCTGACGCTTTGTTCACTAGGCCACACCGGATTCTAGCTCCGATGCCGGATTGAATCCTTTTCAGTTTAAGTTCTATCTGTCTGTTCCCCTTTGGTGGCCTACCCTCATGTACTGTGTCACAGAATAGCCTATGTGGCTGTGGCACAATGTCCAACACTATGTACAGAGGTGCACTCATTACGAATGACTACAATGCCGGTGTCCGACGGAACAAGGCGCCGTCAATCCGGCATCGGGGCTGGAATCCGGTGTGGCTTAGTGGACAAAGCGTCAGCACGTAGAGTTGAAAATCCGGGTTCGAGTCCCGCTGACAGAAAGAATTTTTCTCCGTTCCACCCATTCTTCACCATATGGTAATGCAGAATTCCTGCACGGAAATAGTTTATGTACTTCGGCACATCATAGTAATATACTATATGTATAGGGTAATTCTTTTTGACATGCTTAAATTGAAATGTTTATGAAAATAGTACCAGAAGAGAAGAAAAAAGTTATTTTAGTTGTATTGTGAACTTAAAAAGTGGGAGATTTGTAATATTATAGACTACAATGCTCGACGCGCAATACCACGTACGCATAATTAATAAACAAGGACAACAAATACTCATAAGAAGTAAAAAATAAAAATGGCTGCAACTCCTCAGCAACGAGTAAAATGCATCTTATGATTTTCTAATTTTTAAAAGCGTTTTAGCAGTGAAACGTCGACTTCATCGTGTGAATAGTATTAAGAAAACTGCAAGATACATGCCAATAACACTGTGATATCGCACGTTTGAAGAAATTCGTTTCATTTATAGGCATGTGCTTCACTCTGGCGGACTTGGCGTGTGCCAGAAACATAAGATACTTTTGCTATGACAACAATATTTTGAGGTGATTGTCAGCAGAAATTGCTATGCCATAGATAACGTTTCATATAAACTGGTGTGGTGGTAGTAGTAGGTCAATTATTTGGACACCAAATTCACTAGATCTGACATTACCGGTTTTCACTTGACTGAGATCTTATGAAGAGCACTATCTAAACATAGGCCGAAGGACCAAAGGACTTGATTTTATATTATTTGTGGCGTATATGCAATATGGGCACATTGAAGTCTAATATAGGCAAACACAAAAAAGTTAAATTTTTATAGAGTGTATTTAGGCCTATACAATATTGAACAACAAATGGTAAAACAGTTTTCATTTTTGAGCATTTTTATTTTATCCATACCCAAATAGATCACCCTGTACATTGAACATTTATATTGCTTTTACTCGTAAATGACAGTTTTTGTAAGGGATAATATTATAATTGTTTCAATATTCTTATATCTATTTAAACTTTATAACGTATAGGTAAATGCAGTTTTTTTATGCAACTTACAAAACGGAAGCGCGCCTTAGAGGGTATGGATGTGCATACATTGAATTTATTATTTCTAAAGGTCAGATTTTAAAGAGAACATTTTTCATCAAAAAAGGACAAAAAAAAAAGGAGGGGAAAGTTTAGCCAAGAGAAAGGACTTGAAAAAGGACTATATTACTCCCCAAAACACACTTCAGCACATTATGGATATACACGGCACACACAATCTTACATTTATCTCTTCACAACGTAAGGAAAGTGTTGTATTTGATATAGTCAAAAAAGGACTTCAAAAAAGACTACATTACTCCCTCAAAAGGGTGTTATCAGCTCATTCATGGATACACATAGCACACATAAGCTTATATTTATCGCTTCACAACATAAGGAAAGTGATGTATTTGATGACATTCATCATTTCAGTATGTTTCAATATGATTCTACATCTTTGAATTCAGAATGTCTTTATAAACAGAAAATGACCGCTCAACATCAACTGAAACCAGAGGTGAAAATTTTCTTTTTACCCGAACTCTAAATCAGCACACTTTATTAGTTTTTCAATGTCTGGAATCAGAAGAAGAACGATATTTATTTTCGCTTGCTCAGGAAGTTAGGGTAAAAATTGGTAATATTGTGATATGAGTAATATTGTGACAGTTCTTTTTGAGGATTCATTACAATTTTACTGAGCGAGAGAAAGATCGGGTTTTTTGCGTCAACGTATTAAGGGAATGTTCGTGGACAAGTTGCTGCACAAAACTGGTCCCTCTCTCGCTCAGTAAAATTGTAAAAAATTCTCAGAAGGAACTATCACAATATTACTCGTATCACAGTATTACCAACCTTTATCCAATAGGCCTACCAGAAAAAATATAGGACAATTATCTAAATGTTTGCGATATTCTGTTAAAAAGGGACCAAATTAAGAGATGTTTTTAAAAAAGAGGAGAAAAGGGAATATGGACTAAAAAGAGACAAAAGAGAAGTCAAAACCACATAATTTTGTCGGTGGACGATAGTTTTGAACATCGTAATTAATTATTTCATGTTTCGTGTTGAAATAAAAAAAGGGATTCCCTTTAAAATCCGGTCTCTAATTATTATTTCATTTAAATATGTCCTTCTGTTTTCAATCAAACATTTTGTCTCTAAGAATTTTTGTACTACTGTTAGATGCAACACAGTTTAGTAGATGGACTCTTCATGAACGTGAATAGTTTGTTTAAAAGAATAACTGCAGTATGTCACTTTAATGAACGCAATTTCCCATCCACCAGCAAATTTGAGTAGGCCTAGATATTTGTATGCAGTCAAAGTCCTAACTAGAGGAAAAAAGTCTTCACTAGTAGCCAAGTCATTCTGCAGATTCAATCGATCACCACGGACAAGGAATTATCTGTGTAAAAAATGTAAAAAAAAAAAAATGTTGATTTTACAGGTGTTGCGGTACCAATGTCCACTGTGTACACGCGTGTTCCGGAAGGCGACACTGCGTTGCCATTTGAGGATACACACAGAAGAACGTCCCTTCGTGTGCAACATCTGCTTCCGGGGTTTTGGGCACAGGTCCTCCATGATCAAGCACGTGAAGCGGGCGCACCGCGGAGACGCGGGGTACGTCTGTGAGATGTGCTCCTTCCGCAGCGCCAGCAAAGCGTCCATGGACCGCCACCGCCTCACTCACACCCAGCGCATCAAGAGCTTCCTCTGCGCCGTCTGCGGGGCCAGTTTCTTCCTCAAGTGAGTACATGATACACTACTCTTTACAGTTATCTGGATTGGTATACAGATCTACTGGTTTCCAGGTTTTGAATCGATAAAACAGAAAGTAGGTTCACGAGCTGAAGGGACAGCGAGTACAGAGAACGGAAAGAATCACAGGAATTTCTCATGCGAAATGTCATCTGCCAGCTGTAAATTGGTAACATGATTTCGGATAACGTTTAGCGGAAAAAGCGAACTGTAATTCACTTTGTGTTTGTTGTTATTGTTAATAGTCTATTTTACGACGCTTTATCAACATCTTAGGTTATTTAGCGTCTGAATGAGATGAAGCTGATAATGCCGGTGAAATGAGTCCGGGGTCCAGCACCGAAAGTTACCCAGCATTTGCTCATATTGGGTTGAGGGAAAACCCCGGAAAACCCTCAAGCAGGTAACTTGCCCCGACCGGGAATCGAACCGAGCCACCTGGTTTCGCCGCCAGACGCGCTAGCCGTTACACCACAAGTGTGGACTTCACTTTGTATACCAGTATTGAGTTCGTATGTCGCTGTTATCCGCAGGGCTTGATTTCAGCCGGAGCTGTCTTGAGCTTAGCTCCAGAACGTCTCACCAATGATTAAAAAACTAATATCAATAATGAATTGTGAATTGCAAAAACCCAACAAATCACAATTTTTCTCAAATCCGTTTTTCATATAGTTTTATTATTCATACACAGAACTTTCAAGTAATGCAGAAATCCTACATGTCCAGTGCTCAGTGTAAATTTCACAGGCCAATAAATTACTGTGAACTGCAGGAAATTTCAGGAACACCAGAAATTCAAAGCATGAAGAATTTTTTAGAAACTAAAAAGAAATTCAGTTTGCTTTTCTTTGTTTTTTATCGGATTAAAGGAATTTGAAGAATTAAATATGCTATTCTCATAATTTTGAATGTTTGTATACTTGTGTATTTTTTTTTCAATTTCTTGGCTTAAATATGCATTTAAAGTTGTTTATAAGATAAAAAATTGTCCTTATCCATTTTCTTCGCCTAAAATTGCTTTAAAGAAATAAATTGATTTTTATTAGTCGTGAATTGCAGAAACCCCAAATGTCTAGGTAATTCGGAATTTTTTTTTCAGAAAATATTAAAGAAAAATATTCAAGTTCATGTAGGGCCTATGTCAAACACTAGAACTTATTACTATGCTTGACTATAATTGTTTGTTTACTATGCCGCCTTTGCATATCTTAAAAGTAAATGATTTGCATTAACTTTTTCGATACATGTGTATCATCTTCAGATGTGAAGTGTTAAATTAACATTTATAACGAAAACCTTGCCTATTAGATGGAACTTAATATGATGATATTCGGGTCATACTAGTGTGATTACATTAGACTTAACTTAAGTTGATCTATGATATACATACTATGTTAGGTTAAAATCAAATATTAATAGCTTATCGGCAAACTACAACATGAAATTAATTATTACTATGCGTTAACAAAAAGAAAGTCATGCAAATCTAGTCTTTCAGGTGAAGCTCCCTGTAAAGCAGGTTTGAATAATTTCAAGGAAAAAATTTTTCCCTTGAAATTATTCAAAAAGAAAGTCGTTTCAAAATACTAAGCGGTTTTGAAGATAATCAGTTTTTGTACCTCCTGAAAAATTTACTGAAATAGACATGTGGGATTTCTGCAATATTCACAATTAAATTGTAGAGAATATTGCAATCTCAAATGCCGAATGTGAGAGGGGGTTTTCTCAATGAACTTTATCAGGGATACAGAACTGGCGAGAGAGGGGTGGAAAGCATGAGGAAAGCGTTGGTTCCCCGTCCACAGTCCACCGGCGTTGAATGACGTATCTGTGGCCCGTACGCAATCACATAAGACAGACACTGAATACAAATCCCCTCCCCTACCAAGTCAATGACGCGGGGGTGGAAGGAAGGGTGTGTGAATATTTCGATGAGTGACGTAACGCCACAATTGTCGCCGAGTTCTGCAAGCCTGAACTTGATAATCACTCTGATAAGAGCGTCTCTTGATGTAAAATGCATGCTTAATTTAATCTTTTTAAGACTTGTGGGATCTCCAGTAAACAGCATGTAAAATCATGGTTGACACAGAAACGACATTCCGCCCTATACACTAAGTTCAAAGAAGAATCATAAAAAGGATACCATAAAGAGAATTATGTACTATGGAAATGTTATTCAAGAACTTTATATTTCCTTGTTTACCAGTAACATGAATGTTAATATCACTTGCTCTTTGTGTAACAAAGATTATTTCTTGGCTTATGTAGATCTATAGTCTACCTTAAATTCTTAATGTTTTAATTTCCATAAAATATAATTCCTTAAATCTGTAAACACTTTGGTTAATATAATTCAATCCCACCACCCTAAACAAGTTTTATTGGCAAATGTTACAGAGTAATGAAGACGTAGTCTATTTTTTGGGAAAGGTTTATGAATAAAAGGCGAATTAATATGAATGTTTAATAATAACGTCAGAAAAATTTAATATTCCTGGTTTTATTAGCAGTTTACATGTAAATCATTTCTAGGTCCTATTTCAGAATTAAACGGGAAAGACAATCTAGGGAGAGGAACACCCCTAGACTCATCTAAACTTAAGCTACATTTCAGGGCTCCGGTACCTTAAATTTTACAAATTAAGCACTGGTTATCCGCCAGACATGTAGATACCACATGATTCAGACAGGTCCCCAGCGGTCAGTATCCTAGATCAGTGGAAAGTCACTTAGGCGGTCTAGAGTCGACGGCAATTCGGAAGGCGGTAGTCTGCTAGCGTTTGCGTCGAGAGAGAGACAGAGAGAACAAAGTAGCGTACAACATTGCCACATCGTACTTCACGCGCACGTGCAATACAAATAGCGCAGGAGAGAATTTAAATTATCAAAAGACAATAATGACCTTAGCTGTTGATTATTGTAAGCATGACACCAAACAAACCCTCTTTCCTTCACTAACAATATTCTTTGCACGGTTCTCAATCCCAAACCACAAGCTTCTGCGTCGTTTCTTGCACGTTGGCAACGTTGCAGCCAGCATCAAGATGGCCGGCAGCGTTCTGATCGTCAATGTTTTTAAAATAACTATACACCTTAAACACTATCTTCCGCGCCTGCCTGTGCAATACTTGTCTTTTTACAGTCTCTTCTTCCATTTATTTATCTTACACACATAGTAAAAGTAGTTTTACTTATTCACAAGTGAACAAACGAGCTCGGGAAGTACTTGTTATAGACTGATTCCCATTGGTTCTACCCTAGATCATATAGGCTATACCCAGATCGCTCTGCGTTATAGGCTATGACGTAAAAACTTTTTTCAGGCTTACTATGCTGCCATATAGTTGTTACATAAGGAGTCACGATATAATTCCCATTTGAATTGCATTAGCGACTGTACTGCCATCTCATTTTCGTTTACGGCGGACGGGTGGCGATCCTGGCGGTTGTTCTCTTCAAAGTGCAACCGATTTAACTTAGGAATGAGCAATCTATATGTGATCTGGGGTTCTACTGTACAAGCTTGTGACGTCACATACCAGAAATGCTACGGTGCATATAGCAGCTGACCGCCTTCCGAAATGCCGTCTAATCTAGTCTGGCATGATAATCTCTTCGAGGCATCTCTCATCTACCACTGGGACCTAATCGTGGATTTTTCACAGAGGACCAATGAGATGATTGGTTATCCCCAATCGCTATCACTTATCATCGAATCTCGTACACTTTTCCCTGATACATTATGAGTAAACTAAACAGAAAAGTAAATTAAAACTATTGCATTGGCGATGTACGCTTTTATAATGTTGAGGAATACTGGATAACTTTGTGATAATCCACATTCTCTAATCCTGTCCGTAACAAGGTTGACTTCAGTCAATGCCAGGAATCTAACTCGAGGTCGCAGAATGATAAGCCCTCAGCTAGCGGAGAAGCGCAGCTTATATGAAGTCTCTTTTATTTCAAACAGATGTTAGATACATAAATCCTTCCTGAAATACTTAAACAGATAGATTGAAAGTGTAATACGATTTAAGTTAGTGTTCTGTGTCACGAACCCGGATTTGCGACATTCTTGAACGCATTAGGAATGAATCTGCCGTGATTTTCAACTGTCACTAACGTCACCTAGGCAACGCTTTATCACTTAGATAATTGCCGCAGTGCTGGTGCATGAGTCGAAGTTTATGTTGGTGCACGGAAGTGAGACAGGTGTGGCCGCGTACAGCCCCCGGCGCAACGTGAGCGCTGCACTCCACAGTGCTATATGATATCTGATTAATGATACACAGCTCGTGATTGTTGGCTGAGTTTCGAAACGTGTTTGTCAGTGCATTCTAAATACCAATTAATAAGTTTTCGACACTCATGTCGTGTCGTTAACAGACCGTCGTATACGTAGGGAAAAATGTACGAGCAATTTAAAAAGGGGTTTGGAAGATTTTATGCAATAGTTTCCAGAATACTTTTATATCATACATGGGCACAATTTTTGGTTACGTGAGGCACTCTATTTGAAATAGTTTGTTTACTAGGAGAGGAGACTGCAGAGTAGGATGGGAAATATAAACTGCTCTGACCTGCGTCACCTTATCGTAATCGCTAAGGCGATCAGTGGCGAATTATTAGGAAAGCGCTTGGTTAACGTGAGAGACTCGAAAACTTATTCAATTTGACAAATTAATTCGCCAGCTTTAATCATAAACCTCTTTACTATTTCTCCATCATTGAATTGATTTAAATCACAGGCGAGAAATCACGTTGTCTACGTTTATTTTCTTGAATATTCTGGCGTTTATCAAGATTACTTATTAGATTTCCACGTTCTCGACCTAAAATAATTTCAGAAAATCAAATTTCGTTTTCTACGCACATTTGATGTGTGTGTATATATATATATATATATATATATATATATATATATATATATATATATATATATATATATATATATATATATATAAATTTCTTTTGGAAATAATACGTACAAACAACATTTAATTCCTCGTACCTTTTAATGCAGCGTGTTTAAGGTATAATGTCGTATTTAGTATACTATGCAAATGTTAAGATCATACATTTTCTTCGGAATAATACGAAAAAATAACATTTAATTTGCCTTACCTTCTAATTCAGCATGTTCTTTATGACATAAGGAGTAATGTCGTTGTATATTAAATTTATTAATGCCTAATAGGATTTTCGAGCATAACATACATCATATGTTCTCCCCTTCTAAACAGCAAAAAAAACTCTTCCTCCCATTTCTCATGAAATAATCGTTTTCTAACGCGTACACATTGCTTTGATAATGCCATTATGCCACCACTGATATTGCTTATGAAACTGATACAGAACCTGCCCATGCCTAGGGACTGTGAAGATGATGTCACTCAGAGCGATAAGCTCTGTTAAGGTCAGTGAGGCACTAATTCTCAAGTGAGGCACGATGCCCATTTATGTTTTATATCAACGTGATAAGTATCCTTGCCAAAAGTGCTAGCCGAAACGGGTAGTAGCTGTAGACTATAGCTTCAACGCTGCGGCAAGGTTACCATAAATTATAGGCTACTAGTGGCCCTTAGCAGCAAATGCTGCTTGTTGTTTTCGAAAAATAGACTTAGCCTTATAATAATAATAATAATAATAATAATAATAATAATAATAATAGTAATAATAATAATAATTGTGAAGAATTAAACGCAGAATAAATATTGGAAATGCCCGTTATTATTCGATTGAGAAGCTTTTATCGTCCATGATGAAGGATGGGTGGAACGGAGAAAAATTCTCTCCGGCACCGGGATTTGAAACAGGGTTTTCAACTCTACGTGCTGACGGTCTATCCACTAAGCCACACCTGATTCCCATTTCGATGCCGTATTGAATCCTTTCAGTTTAAGTTCCACCTCTAGGTTCCCTCTAGTGGCCAACTCTCATGCACTGCGTCGTAGATGTCTGACAGTGGCACAATGTCCAACACATTATGTAACGAAGTGCACTCATTACGAGTGACTAAGTGGCCGGGATCCGACGGAATAAGCGCTGTCTTAAATCACTAAGTGATTATTTTCGCATATCATATTATTACAATGTACCGAAGTACATATGATATTTTCATGCAGAAATTCTGCGTCATCATACGATGAAGGACACATAATGCGAACTTCATAAGTGACATCAATAAGGCGTCATCATGAGCCAACTAAAACAGGAGATAAAGGATAGGGTGGACTGTTCCCTTCCCCTTCCATTACATACATCACCGATTAGCTACACAGTACAGATTCCAGATGCACACAATGTTTCTCCTGTGACACATCATCAAGTGATGTACTGCCTGATAATAGATGTACATATCAGCCAGAACCTCAATCGGACGTGATATATATATATATATATATATTAATATAGTAGGCCACCCTGTCAAGCATGCTCTCCACTAGTTTGTGTAGGAAATCCACTGGAATGCGTCGCCATTCCTCTTGCAACATGGCACTCAGTTGGACAATGGAAGTTGCCCCATGTTTCGGCGGCTACTATGCAGTGGTATGCAGACAATAATGTTCACCGGTTGGACTGGCCTGCACAGAGTCCTGATCTCAATCACATTGAGCACCTTTGGGACGAATTGGACCGGGGATTGAGGTCTCGGGAGATGCGGCCAACTTCCACTGTCCAACTAACTGCCATGTTGCAAGAGGAATGGCGACGCATTCCAGTGGAGAGCATACCTGACAGGGTGGCTGCTGTTAAGCAACAAGAGGTGGTACCACGAGGTTCTAAAGGGGCAAAAACAGTGCCTAATTACTTTTTAGTAGATAGTGTGTGTGTGTGTGTGTGTATATATATATATATATATATATATATATATATTAATTCAATTCGGATTTGAACATGGATTATTATCTGTTGTCGATACGATGTCCTTTCGTCATCGGTGGAGGCCCGGCATCATGCTAGAGCCTCATCACGAAGGTCCCTCCGTTTGTGTACGTATCTATTTTGTCTACCACAATTAATAGATTCTTTCCCCGCACCGAGTATGAACACTCGTTTCGGATCCTTGGTGAAACAAAAATGGCAGAATTTCAAATGGTTACTGTGACAACACTGTAAGCCACAGCCGAATGCTAATGTTATTAGTAGTTAGGCCATGAACCAATGTAACTTGTATGATCACACGCAATGACGCCACCACCCCTCGCTACGGGCATCAAAGAGCCAAAATTTCCTATAAAATTAGCCGTTCCCCTCGGCTTCCCTCAGTAATTGTGTATACGATATACGTAATGCGCGCGCTGGTTCGAGTCCTCATGGGGGAAGAAATTTTCTTATGAAATTTCGGCGGTGTATTGGACCGATGCCCACCCAGCATCGTGATGTACTTGGGGAGCTATGATAGGTGGCGAAAATCAAGTTTCGCAAACCAGCTATAACGGCTGGGGGAATCATCGTGCTAACCACACGATACCTCCATTCTGGTTGGATGATCGTCCACCTCTGCTTCGGCATGTGGACGTGAGGCTAGCAGCCGGCTGGTCGGTCTTAGCCCTTCAGGTCTGTAGCGCCATGGATTTACTCTACTTTACTTTACTCTACGATATTCGTAGGTCAATATCTTATCCTCCTGAGTTCAGAGAGTATAGTATACTATACCATACCTCATACTTGATTATGATAGAAGATATATGTGCAGAGACACGAAGTATAGTATAATATATTTGCATTTGTGCCGTAAGTGTAACTTTCAGAATTGTTTCAACATTTTTCCTCATGTCAGTGACATTTTTTTTGAACTGCAGAATTACATTGAACTTTAAAAATAAAATAACACATGTCTCAGTACTTAGAAGGATATGTCATAGATATATGATATGGTACGGTACGGTACGATACGATGCGATACGATACGGTACGATACGATTAGGCCTACGCTGCGATGTGTTGTGTTGTTTCTGTGTTGTAATGTGATGTGTTGTGTTGTGATATGATGTTATGCGATATGTTGTGATGTGATGGGACGCGATGAGATGCGCGTTGCGATTGTTCTGATGTAATGTGCTGTATTGTGATGTGATATGATATGTTGTGTTATGATGTGATGTGTTATTTCTGTGTTGTGTTGTGTTGTGATGTGATGTGATACGATACGTTATTATATAGCCATCTACGTCTCAGTGCAAGAAACTGGTCTCCTTATCTGAGACTTTAATTGGGTTGATTATTTGGTTCAGTTTTTCCAAGATTTTTCCCAAACGTCACGTAATCCATAGCGAATCTTCTATCTCATCTTGTAATTATCAATTCTACTAACACTAGACAACTTTGTAATGATCAATATAGCGTTATCAACGAATTAAAACGGTACGATATTTGATATGATGTCCAATATAGCCATGCTCCCCTTCTAAAATCGTTTCCTAACACCTGACTCAGAGCAAGCATCTTGAAATGAATGTCCGCATTGGTAATGTCGCAGAGATTGTCTGTCTGCCACAAAGCAGAGTTGCGTGGCATAAACAACCTTCTTCTTCTTCTTTTGTACTTAAAACACCATAAATTGCGTTACACAAAGATACCTGACGTTTAATGACTTAAGTTGTAAAATGCCGTACACACATCTCGCCGGGGTGTTGAAAGCAATACGGGAAAACTATTAACTCGTAACTACCCGTATCCATTGCTAACTGCAGCTTAACAAACACATCACAACGTGAGTGTGCGAAGACGACCATCATGGAAATCAGCGGAGGAAGACCAGCAACTTTAAAGAACCATTAGACTCTGTAATGATACCTATAATTCACTCCCTTGAAAGGCTTCGATGAATGGCAAGAAATTGTTCAAACTTTACTGTAGTGTGAATGATGTTCTTGTGGTCGGAGAGTTATGTTTCAGATGTGGGTGTATACCAGCACTTTGCAATCATTTCGAATTTATTGATACATGTAGATTCTATTTCGCGTGCAATACAGGGACAAACTAGAAACTCGTTCTGGAATCTTCCGTTCCATATTTTTCTACAAACAATGGTTTTCCTAAAAGTAGGCTATAATCTGCAGTTAGTAACAACGATGAATATTCTCAACTAGTCATACTAGAATACTAGGTACATTTCAGTATTATTTCGTTATAAATTAGATCTATGTATTTGACTTGGGTCCCGCGTCGTAGCGTCGCGGTCTAAGGCATCCCGCCTAGGACTCGCGTTACGGAATGCGCGCTGGTTCGAGTCCTCATGGGGGAAGATATTTTCTCATGAAATTTCGGCCAGTGTATGGGACCGGTGCCCACCCAGCATCGTGATGCACTTGGGGAGCTACGATAGGTAGCGGAAATCCGGTTTCGCAAACAGATATAACGGCTGGGGGATCATAGTGCTAACCACACGATACCTCCATTCTGGTTGGATGATCGTCCACCTCTGCTTCGGCATGTGGACGTGAAGCCAGCAGCCGGCTGGTCGGTGTTGGCCCTGTAAAGGGCAGTAGCGCCATGGATTTTCATTTGACTTGGAGTCTGCGCCGTGGAGTCGTGATCTAAGGCATCCTGCCAAGGACGCGCTGGTTCGAATCCTCATGGGGGAAGAAATTTTCTCATGAAAATTCAGCCAGCGTATGGGACCGGTGCCCACCCAGCATCGCGATGTACTTGGGGAGCTACGATAGGTAGCGAAAATCCGGTTTCTCAAATCAGCTATAACGGCTGGGGGATCATCGTGCTAACCACACGATACTTCCATTCTGTTTGGATGATCGTCCATCTCTGCTTCGGCATGTGGACGTGAGACCAGCAGCCGGCTGGTCGGTCTTGACCCTTCATGGGCTGTAGCGTCATGGATTTACTTTACTTTTACTTGACTTGGAAATGTATTTAATTTTTTTTAGAAATGTCGTCGTCGTCGTTGTTGTTGTTGTTGTTGTTGTTGTTGTTTAGTCAACTGTCCGAAGGCAGGTCTGAACCTCACAAGTGATACCAAGAAGACACCACTTATGAAGCAATAGGCCAGGAGATAATGAGATAGGGTGGCCAGTTCTTTTCTCCCTCCATTGCATACATCGCCGACTAGCTACATATTTTTGGAGAGTATTAGAGTTTATTTTTATGATTACTTTAAATCTCTACGCCTAATATAGGCCTAAGTTTACAACATCCTCATATTATATTCGTTATTTATTTATGGATACATTGAGCTATTCTTTACTTGTTATTTAAATCCACAAGTTTATTGGTTACATATATAGGCCTATTTACTTACAAATTGTGTGTTATTAATTTACTGTTAATTTGTTTACTAATACATGCTTTGTAGTTGGCGGGAAACCAGTGAAATTTTCGGCCTTAACTAACAGCGTATTCCGAATCTCACTGGTCCGATGGCATCAATGACGTCACGTTGCAACGAAAATAAGGAACAAAACTGCTGGAAGGATCGATGCTGTCATGGCGACTGTGTAAGTGGTTATCTGTGTTACGCTAGCAAAATTTTGCGAAATTTCCGTACTGCCATCTCGTTTAAATAAAAGAGATCATAAACAACTTATTTCTTGAACCGGTAGTAATAACTGGTCCGTTGACATGTTCGCTCATAAGCCATTAACATATTGTTTTTACGTTGTGCTCATTACAAACAATACAGCAGAACTAAAGCAGAACACACCGCCATGACACAACAGTGCACGATGTCATTCGTCTGCTAATTCCCCCCTATACAAGAACCAATCAGATTCACTGATGGCGGCTGATGGAGACTGCCACCACCTCTGCAAGTTGATGGCACCGGTGCTACACCGGTGGAGCATCAATGACGTCATCGGTGGAATTGGGAACACCTTGATCCATCGGATTGCTCACCGGTGAGATTCGGAATACGCTCTAAGATAGCATATGACGTCACATTGTCAGCAGTCAAACATATGCATCCCCAAACAAGATTCGAATCCACGACCGTGGCTTTCACGTCGTGTTGAAGCTCAATGATTCCCATGCTAGCCTATAATTGTGGATTTCCTGCCTCTTTAAAGTGTCATCTGCAAAGTAGCAAGCACTCTGGCACGTTTAGATACAATCCGATGAATGTGTATACTAACAGTCGTTTCTCACGTAGTATGATAATGAGGGTCGGGCAAGCTTTCAAAGGGGCTGCAGTTGAATATGGATCTGTGTTATCTCAATCACATGCGAATGTTATTAATAGGGATCTTTGGCAGCTGGGAGATAGAGGTTTTAATTTGAAAGAATATCAAAATAATGTAAATTATCAAATATCGTTATATAAAATAATAACTCGTGTCTTTGGCTCAAGAGCTTGCTCGCTGTTCTTTCATCCAGACGGTCCGGGTTCGATTTCTGCCCAGACTGTGATACAGTTTCTGGTGGAAAAAGCAGATGTTGAAGAAAGTTTTCCTCGGAGTACTCTCGGTTCCCTCTATTATTCCACCAGCACTCTCTACCTAACCATAATTTCATCCATCATCTACAATAGTACGTAGGCTAAGCTGGGGCGAAGTCTTGGGTATATTACGAGTTCCTAATTCTGATATAGAAGAAACTTGCAGCCTCCGGTCCTGTGGCGTACCAAGTACTTGTCCGAGGATAGGACTTGACTGTCAGGACTGAGGCAGAATCGTCCAGTTGTCAGCAAAGAATTCACGATTGCCACTGACAAGCAAACATTCTCATGGGGGTAGATAAAAAAGTGGACATTACGACAAAGTGAAGAGAACCGAACAGAAGCATTTGAAATGTGGATATGGAGAAAAATGGAGCGTGTGAAGTGGACAGACAGAATAAGAAATGAAGTTGTGTTGGAAATAGTGGGTGAAGAAATTATGATGCTGAAACTGATCAGAAAGAGAGAAAAGAATTGGTTGGGTCACTGGCTAAGAAGAAACTGCCTACTGAAGGATGCACTGGAAGGAATGGTCAACGGGAGAAGAGTTCGGGGCAGAAGAAGATATCAGATGATAGACGACATTAAGATATATGGATCATATGCGGAGACTATGAAGACAAAATATAGGAAAGATTGGAGAATGCTGGGTTTGGAGTGAAAGACTTGCCCATGGGCAGAACAGTTATGTATAAATCTATGGGATCATCAATTTGAAGCAATATTATAAAATTATATTTTATAAATTGTAAAAATAAAAACATGAGTTTGTACGTTTGGTGACCTCATCATGCAGATAATTATATAGTATGGACACTTCGCGTCGGTACTTTTGATGTAGCAGGACTGATTTCAATGACTTCAAACCAGTTTGAGCGTGAGATTCTGCTTTCTCCCAGGAGTTGGCACTGACATCACACCAGCTAGCAGTCGACACAGCGGAAATATAACACATACAATTAACACCTCTAGGTACTTTATGTACAAAATAAATTGGACCGATGAAATAATAAATCCGTCATTAACTGTAATGTCTAGACTCTATAGTTCCTTTATAATGAGTGTTGAGACGTTGACCCCAACAACAATTAAAATATGTAATGATTTGATAGCGCTGAAAATGGAAAAACAAAACTCCTATGAGAAGTAAAACCATATACCTATATTATATTGTATACAAATATTAAACGAATTTGATATATAATATTATAATGTATTATATTATTTTATAATATAATTCATTATATATAAAATACAAACAATTATTATTACAGTACAACTAGTTTGTCGCTGAGAAATAATGAAAAGCTGTTAACTTGAATTTATTTGAAGCAAAGTGTTACTGGATTACGCAATAAGGTAGACGATATTTGGATCTTGTGTCTCAACTCTTACACTCAATTATTATCTTATAGTGTGCTCGATTACACAAACCTCTAGCGCTTGAAAGTGGAACTAAACGCCGGCGCACAGAGAACCAAACACAGGAAAATTCGCTCATTGTCCATTCTTTGTAATCCCTATTCGCTGGTGACCTGAAGAACCCAAAAAATGTAAAAATGAATAGCCTATATGGTGTCATTTTAAAGAAGCAAACCCCTTGGCACACTCTTTATGAATGAAAAACATAGTATTTGGAAACATGTTAAAAATTTTCGCTTTTAAAACCCCTATAACATTTCTATATAAAGTTTTTTCATAAAATGAAAAATGGAAAAGCTACAAATGATGTTTCATACTTTTTACTCAGCTAGTATTGTTCCAGTATAATAAAATTCCACAACGAAACACTAACGTGTAACTTATTCATCAACCACATAAACGTCGTTCCTTCAGTTTCATATGAAACATTACTGGTCCCAACGTTAAGTGGACTATTCTTTGTATCGAAATTTTCCACAAACATTGTAAAATACAGCCTTTCAAGCTTTTCATGAGACGTGGGTTATGTAGTCAAGAATACTCGCCAGTGTAGGCTGTCCCCAGCTGGATCTCTGCACACAGAGCCCTAAATGGCTTATTACTGTGCGATACGACATGGCAGTACAGGTTTAGTAAAAGCTACTTAGGAAAGAGGTCGAAATTATGAGATAATAAGTTAGCCAAATGTCTGCTGACGCTGCAACTGTACGTAGTGTCAGGGAAGGTGGAAGAGGAGTAGTACAGTCACTGGATAACAGGCGGCACCACTCAACAGCGACGCCACCGAAAATGTTAATTGTCAAATGAAATGCATTTCTCGTTAATTTTCGTGATAAACAACTCATTATATTTTTATATACGAAGTGAAAGATGCTTATTAATTTATTTTTCAGGCATAGGAGCCGACTTCTTCTTTGAAATATTTGAGATAGTGGTCAAAACTCTGCACAAAAGCCCGAGAAAACTTCAATTGCTGGTTCTAAAAAATTTCCTTACATAATTTACAGGAAACTAACACCTTTTTTATTTTTTTATATAATCCCCATAGAAACTACTTAACCAAAGATGGTTGAAAACTACGTTCCTTATACACCACAGTTCCCTTCCACTTGATCATTGCAGCGATGATGAATTTATTTTATTTTATTTTATTAGGTTATTTTACGACGCTTTATCAACAGCTTAGGTTATTTAGCGTCTGAATGAGATGAAGGCGATAATGCTGGTGAAATGAGTCCGGGGTCCAACACCGAAAGTTACCCAGCATTTGCTCATATTGGGTTGAGGGAAGACCCCGGAAAAAAACCTCAACCAGGTAACTTGCCCCGACCGGGATTCGAACCCGGGCCACCTGGTTTCGCGGCCAGACGCGCTGACCGTTACTCCACAGGTGTGGACGCGATGATGAACACGAGTTGTTAGTTTCATTGGGACTACTACAACACAATTTATCAATCTGTACCCGTCCATTACAGTTTTAATTTGGACAATTTTCTTCTTTAAAAATTTAATGTTGGAGATTAATAATAATCCGTTAACTGTCGTAACAAATTTAACGGGTTATGAAACTGTTGGGCATTAATAATAATACGTTAATTGCCGTAACAAATTTAACTGTTTGTGAAAATGTTGGACATTAATAATACGTTAATTGCCATAACAAATTTAACTGTTTATGAAAATGTTGGACTTTAATAATAATACGTTAACTGTCATAACAAATTTAACTGATTATGAAAATGTTGGACTTTAATAATACGTTATTTCCCGTAACAAATTTAACTGTTTATGAAAATGTTGGACATTAATAATAATAATACGTTAATTTCCGTAACAAACTTAACTGTTTATGAAAATGTTAGACTTTAATAATAATACGTTAATTGCCATAACAAATTTAACTATTTTTGAAATAATACGTTAACTGTCATAACAAATTTAACTGTTCATGAAAATGTTGGACATTAATAATAATATGATACTGCCATATCAAATTTAACTGTTTATGAAAATGTTGGACATTAATAATAATACGTTAACTGTCATAACAAATTGAACTGTTTATAAAAATGTTGGACATTAATAATAATACGTTAACTGTCATAACAAATGTAACTGTTTATGAAAAGTTGGACATTAATAATAATAATACGTTAATTGCCATAACAAATTTAACTGTTTATGAAAAGTTATAATAATAATAATAATAATAATAATAATAATAATAATAATAATAATAATAATAATAATAATACGTCTGTACGTATGAACGTATGGATGTATGTACTCTCCAGTCCAGAATGCATCATCATCAATAGAATCTGCCAAAATAATGTAGCTGGATATATTATTGTGACTGGCGTACAGATGACGTCAGAGGAGACGTAGTAAACTACTCGGAGATGAAAGGGCTCTCTAGTGGGGTTTCACCGGATCTTGAACCAACATGACTGAATGGTCAGATGGCATCACATAGCTTAGTCACGATATCTACAAGAGAGCGATCATTCGGATTCAACAATCATTCCCACATAAAGGAGTGGTAAGGCACAATAAAGCCTTGAGCTGCGGTGCTAGTCTCCGGACCCCCTTCCATATAAAGGGGAAAAATGTATCTGTCAGTGAAAGTAGAATTTTATTTAAGGGAGAAGACAGATTAAATTTTGGTAATTCCTAATCTAAAATTGCATTTTTCTTCCTTTTTGTGAAAAAATGAATAAGTGATGTCTTGTTTATATGTTTAGCAAGTTGCAGTGCTCTGTGACACTAGGAAGCATGAAAATTACGTCATATTTAAATGACTGCACCCTTGAATTTGAATTCCATGTAAACTTTACAAGCTATTTTTCACACTTTTTTTTCATCACATTTCGTTCTGTTCAAATTGTAAAGGCTCTTACAATTTTGATGCCAGGAACATGAAATTTTTAATGGATATTTCAGATACTGTGGTTAACGAAACATAGGACAGTAGCATTTTTATAAACTGAGTACTTTCAAAATTAGAAAATAAAATATTGTTTATTAGTGGACACTACAAATTTAAAGTTTCATATTTAAAATATCTCCATTTGAAGATGTAAATTTAAAATCCTGGATGCTTAGTTCTTTTCTAATCATATCAAAAATTCCGTAAGAAAGAGACATAAATGAAACTTGAAGTTTATAAGAGGAGATAGATTTTTCAAAATATACCATTTTTAAATTTGAATAACTCAAAGCCATTCAACTGATCACAATGAAACATATAGGCAAGAATACCTACCTCTTAAAGTAAGAGGATGAAGTGTACAAAATAAGAAGTCCCTACATAAAAAATTGTAGAAAATACAAATGTTACTCCCTTAACCTATGATTGAGGTTCTGGCTGGTCTGTTATCAAGCAGTAAACACATTTGATGATATGTGTCAAGGGAAGAAGTATTGTTTGTATACATGTGAAGTCTGATTAGTGTAATATGTAACTAGTCAGCGATGAATGTAATGGAGGAGGAAAGGAACTGGCCACCCTAACCCATTATCTCCTGGTCTAGTTGCCTCATGAATGATGCCTTGTTGGTGTCACATGTGGGGTCCAGACCTGTCTTCGGATAGTTGACTAAACAACATCACTCCCTTAACGACGCTTTGAACAGCAGAGATTATTCGACGTTTAAATTAAACGTGAGCTACGGATAGGCAACGAATGTTACCTGTAACTCTTTATCAAGGTCCGGATTCTTTTACGTGCCGTAAATCTACGACACGGGCTCCACAGCTTTACATTTCTCTCGCATGAAGCCCTTTAAAATCCAGAATATTAATTGCAAAGCCACTAAGGACGAGAAATATATTAATAAAAGTATACAAGGCATTCATTTCAAAACTTTCCAGTCTAAATAACTAATTATTTAAATTGAATTAATTTTAAACAAGAAACACGTCAATTTAGATATTGAAGAAGTCCGAAACCAGACTTAATTGCTTTTTAAATTTCACCCCCACCCCCACCCACTTTGAAATTTCATATGGCACCCCTATATTTTTATACTTAAATATGAAAGAGCATTCAATTGTTTATACA
Organism: Periplaneta americana; assembly: GCF_040183065.1. Taxonomy (NCBI): domain Eukaryota; kingdom Metazoa; phylum Arthropoda; class Insecta; order Blattodea; family Blattidae; genus Periplaneta; species Periplaneta americana. The sequence goes on from NC_091128.1 coordinate 97,728,531, forward strand.
ACTCATTCATTTGTTTTCGCATCTTTTGTTTTCTATCGTCACCTGGCAACCTGTATTTTTGTTTTTATCAGTTGATTGTAGAATGAAAACACAGCTTATTTTGTGTAATTTCCTAAATTTAATCAATAAGGATAATTTATGTTCTCTCTTGAAGAGCATACACCATTTTAAAATAATTTAATACACAAACAGAACTATTACATGAAATGCTCAATAAGTTTTTGCAGCTTTATTCTCTTCAGCTCTAATCAACAATAACAACAATCCACGTTGCCAGGGGACGATAGAAAAAAAAAGATGCGAAAAAAAAACGAATGAATTGTATATACAATTGAATGCTCTTTCATATTTAAATATAAAAATATAGGAGTGCCATTTGAAATTTGAAAGTGGGGGTGGCTGGATGTGGGGGTGAAATCTAAAATGCAATTAAGCCTGGTTTCAGACTTCCCAACCCCCAATATCTAAATTCACGTGTTTTTGTTTAAATTTAATTTAATTTAAATAATTAGTTATTTAGACTGGAAAGTTTTGAAATGAAAGTCCTGTACATAGAAAAAGAATAAAATGGACAAACTTGCATTAATTTCTACGTTAATTTCAAATAACATGTTTCTCGCAATTCGTGCGTTGTATAATGATATTTGAAACTCGTCTGTATAATTGAGTGAGATTCACAGTCCACTGTAACAAGGTGCACATGTCGCTTTGCATTTTTCCCCCTTCATGAAATGAAGCTCTAAAAACTGAGCGCCGTGAAGGAAAGACAGGTCGGTCTCGGCGTGGACCGGACAGACTGATATAAGGCAGGACGTATATATGTCGGGAGGGGGTGCCCACCCTTGTGTACATGAGCGGAGTAAAGGCGATTCCACATCCCGATTTACATTGAACTCATAGCTCTGAAAGAAGGAAGTTGAGTCTCGTATTTTGAGTCGTAGGCCTAAATGGTTCCAAGCAGAAACATGTCTGAAAGTTTGAATTGATATTTATGTCTTCTCACCTTCAGTGATTAGATGTTTGACTAGCCAGTCTTTGAAATGATCCATTTGTTTTCATAATATTATGACTACGTATTCTTTCCCTGACTGTTCATACTTCAACGCCAAAATTGGCATTCTTCTTTCTTGCGTTCCTTGAATATTCCGAGCCAAATTATTAAGAAATTCCTGAATATTTAACCCTTAAATTGGCAATGTATCCTATAGGATACAACAGGTTAATAGGCTATATGCTATCATTTTAATAGAACAATAGAAAAAAACATTGGTAGGAAAATGAAAATTTCACAATACTAAAATATTGCATGACATATATAATATGGACATTGCTATAGTTGTTTTCTTTACAGTCCGACACGTTTTAATAAACTAGTGTGAGAAATGAAGAATGAAGTCTTGCCAATTGTTAATTATAAGATTACGTAATGTCTGTCTTTATAAATATTATCAAGGATTCTCTTCAAATATTACATCATCATCTCTATTTCAATTAATCCACTTCTATTTGCCTTCAACAATTAACTTTTTTTTTTAATGTATCACATCACATTATATTCTATACTAGTGGCTTGTGCAGAAAATGCTGCAAACTAAGTTCATTAGACGTTCAATTAAACATATTTCAGATTTATTTTCAATGAAGAATACCAGATATTCTGAAATTTATTTGCTTCCATAATAATGAAAGATACTCTCTCTCGAGCCAATAATTACTGAAGAGAACCACGCATATAAATATCTACACCACACCGCCATTAAATATATGAAAAAGACCCAACCCTACTTGATTAATAACTATTAAAATATTTGATTTTTAATAATATTATTATCTTACGTAAGTTTTATAGCTTTCAGTAACATATACTATATAGCAGCCACTCAGTAAAATATACAAATAAAATCTAATTTAAGTTATTCTCTACATCTAGCCTACTTATATAACCCCAAAACGTTTCACTTGCATATCATCAATAGCATTAATATGTATAATTAATGAAAAATAGTCACATCATGGCATTAACTACAATAATATTTCATTTCTAATGGTAATAATGTCATCAAACCACCTCAAGTTTTGTAGTTTTTAATATCCAATACACAGCTGTACCCAGAAAATTACACACCACAGAATGGAACCTGTAAATTATTTTTAGTAAGTTAAATTTTTAATAACAAATTTAATTTGAGCTCTAAATATGTCAGCATTCTTGCAGATCATGACCCTTCGTGTAATGTTGTTTACTGTAGTATGTGTTTTGTTTTATTCTGAAATGCAATTAGCTAGTTCTCAAAACTGACGATAGATGGATTTTGGAAAATAGGAAAATTATGTTGAAAAATTGACATTTCACTAAAAACTGCTATTTTTATGAAAAACTTTGAGTTCCAAGCTTCAAAATGAGGGGTTATTTATTAAAATCCGTTCAGCCGTTTTCCCGTAATTCCCATTACCAGTTCAAATTATATATATATATATATATATATATATATATGTTTATTGTATTCAGGACCCTTGTGGTCACTCAAATTCTTTGAGCTGATGTCTATAATTTAGAAAAATATATATTCTCTCATGTATTTTATTGCTATATGATCGCTTCTTAAGCCTCCTTCGGAGAGACGTAATATCTCTTGCTTGAATTCTCTGTATTTTTTTCTTTCGGGAATTAGCAATGACTCGATGCCGTACATCTCAACATATGTGTGGCGATGGCCATTGCAGTTTAAAATTTTAACCTATCATTTTACAAAGATTTAATAATAATAATAATTTTATTTATTTATTTATTTATTTATTTATTTATTTATTTATTTATTTAATATGCTGTACAACAGCCAGTGGCCAATAATAATAATAATAATAATAATAATAATAATAATAATAATAATAATAATAATAATAATTATAATAATAATAATAATGCCATCTTTGTCTACATAATTTTGTGATCAGTTAATCATCACTGTGGACTATGTTTTCAATACAAGCGGTACAATTTCAGCTCGCGATTCTGACAAACATGTCAGAGGTTAGAGGGCAGAGAGTTGAACTCATCAATTTCAGTGCTGATATTCAAATATATGCCACAAACATTTACACTGTATCAATTTCGTGCAGAATTATTGTCAAATTTTCACCTGTTATAATGCCGTTTAATTATTATTGTGAATTATACGAAGGAGAAAGCAAAATGGTAATTTAGAACAAAGCACCGAAATAGTAAATAATATTTTAATTTTGGTTTAGATACTTCAATTAATTCAGAACAAAGGGTTTCAATGCCTTTCACTTTATATTAAATTATTATTATTATTATTATTATTATTATTATTATTATTATTATTATTATTATTATTATTATTATTATTAGTCTGTATATTGATCAGAACCAATGTAACATTGTAAAATTCTTTTGCAGAACGAAAAGTTACATTTCTTCGGATAAAATTTTTGCACATTTAAAGGACAAAACTAAATTCTTTCAATCATATTTTTATTATCATAGTCTAATACACTGCTCTTTTAAACTGACTGCGCATACTGGGAATTAAATCAATGGTTTTCCCAAAATACACTATGAAATGTTTCATATAAAACAATTTTTATGTCGAAAAGGAAGCAAAAACAAGCAAAACTGTATTAAACTTTTTTTTGTTTGAAATATCTCAGATAATAATTCCCTGAAATTAAAGACATTACTTACGGTTCACCCTATATAAGTTATACTTAGAGATAGGCCTATGACTCGTCATGTTAACGTCAGACAAGAAGCAAGAAGCTGGGGGCTTCGGTGCTTCTTATACAGATCTGTGATTAGTCTACAACCCACCGCCACTGTCATTTACCAATTTTTAACAACCCGCGAGAAACACATATTAAAGCGGTTGTCAGATTCGGTGTCAAGCAAACACAGAAGATACCCTATTTTCGAGTTGATGGTAATGAAAGAGCAATTGTGTAGGCCTAGAATGTTGGTGGAATGACGAGGGAAAAGCCAGAAAACTCCGAGAAAAATCCTCACAACCATGACTTTGTCCACTGCAAATACAACTCCGGCATTACCGAGTTTTGAACTCGGGTTCGCAGTCGCCGGTAATCCAGCGCTCTGCCAGTTTAGCCACCAAGGCGGCCAATCTGAGGGCTATAAAATGAGATTCTGACGAATTATTCTCCGATAAAAATCAGGAAGTAGTCTTTATGGTATACTATTTCCGTGAAATTGTTAGCACTGAACTTTGAAACTGCACATGGAATGCTGTGAGAGGGATGGAAGAGAATGCTTGTTAAAATGCGAATAAAAAGTTTGTTCAGAGACAAAGGGGCAGTCGGGAGGGGGGAGGAGGGGATGACGGGTGGAATGTTGAAGTCTCCACATACAGCACCTTGATAAGCACGGCCGAGCGGAAGAGTTTATATGTGTACATTTGGTTGGTCACATGAGTGATCGCATGAAGCCCCCACTTATCTCAGTATCATTCTGCTAGAAACACTCTGTGCACACACTATATTTCCCTCCATTTATAGCATGTGTACAATCGCGTATTTAGGTTTAGTCACACGCCTCCGCCTGAATTACATGTGGTAAAAAATATTAAACAATGCTGTATTTCATATCACTTTCCCGAGTTGTAAACAGGAGAAGAATTAAATATCCAGGCTGGAGTCCTGCGCAGTGGGCCAAGACAGTATGTCATCACAGATTGCAGCAAAAGCTTTAGCACTAACCGAGAAATGGAGGTACAGTTTGGTGGACACCATCCCTGATCACATATATAACAGATTGGCCATCCAAATTTTAAAATCGGCAATATGTGGAATAGAACAACCACCAGGATCGCCACCGTCGATTAAGAACGATCGCCAGATGGAAGTACAGTTGCTTCATGCAATTCAAATGAGAATTATAACGTGACTGTTGCTGTCAAAGCCTATAAGGCATATGTGATCTGGGATAGCATGTTCTGGAATAGGCCGGAGATATGTAATTTTAAATCCGGCCCAAGATAACAGATCTTCACTACTATTACTACTACTTCTAGTATACTAGTACGATTATTATTATTATCATTATTATTATTATTATTATTATTATTATTATTATTATTATTATTATTATTATTATTATTAGACATGTCTAGTTTTTTCAAACCACGGATTCGCGAAATATGTTTTTCATTTGACAAATTAAAAAAAAAAGTTATGTCTCATGTCCTTTCCAGTTCAAAATGTCGCAAACTTGCGAAATAACCTGAATTAATATTTTTTTTTTTTTTGTATAAGGTACATAAATTTTGTTTCAGCACAAATTTATTCGAAATTAGTGTTTTCAAGAGATCCTTTTATTTTTTTAAGAAATTTAAATTTAAAGTGTCCATGACTGATATTCGTGTACAAAAATATTTTGCTGTTAGCAGCAAATCCCTATTTCAATACAGAATTTTGAATCTAATATTTAAACCGGATTTCGAATTATTTTATTTCTTAAATATAAAGCAGAAATAGCCTGAATGTTTTCTAGTCTCCATTAACTTATATTATTCACACACAGGATGGGGGGACTGTTACACAAATTTCTCTATGAAACATGTATCGACAGAAAATTGTATGTAGGCCTTTTGTTAAAACGTATAAAAAACTTTAAGATCCCCTTGATGTTGCTGACATTGTATTGTATTGTATTGTATTGTATTTATTAACATTCCATGGTATTCATACATGCTTACAGCTAGAATATGGAACAAGTCAAAAAACTTAATACTATTATAAAATCTTAATTTATAGTTACAGTCTAGATGAAATATATACAGACGAGATTTACAATATAGTCTACTAGTACAACACATAGTTTTAGTATCAATTTCATGAAGTGTTATTGAATGTCATGAATTCACCTACAGAATAGAAGGCGTGAGAAATTAGGTACTTCTTTAATTTGGCCCTAAATAATTTTATGTTTTGAGTTTCATTTTTTATATCGATAGGGAGGCTATTAAAAATTTTTACTGCCATATAACGCACTCCTTTTTGATAGCACGATAGACTTGCCGATGGAGTATGAAAGTCATTTTTTTGACGTGTATTTATGCTATGAACTGTTGAATTAGTTACAAAGTTTTCACGATTACATACGAGGAAGACTATTAATGAAAAGATATACTGACAAGCCATGAGCATTATTTGTAGTTTTTTGAAAATAGTCCTACACGACTCCCTAGATTTCGCCCCTACTATTATTCTAATTACTCTTTTTTGTAATAGAAATATATTGTTACTATCTGTGGAATTTCCCCAGAATATTATTCCAAAACTCATTACCGAGTGGAAGTATGCAAAGTATATTGTTTTTAAGGTATTGATATTTACTATCTTTTCCATAGATCTAATAGCAAAACAAGCTGAATTTAGTTTGGGGGTAATTTCTTTAATATGATTTTTCCAATTTAACACATTATCGATTTTTAAGCCAAGAAATTTGGTTGTTGTTGTTTCTAATAGGGATCTATTGTTAATTATTGCGCTAGAAATTTACGACGTTGAATTTGGACAGGATTTAAATTGAATTATGTTAGTTTTGTTACAATTTAATACTAATTTATTGACTGAGAACCAGTCACATATTTTGAAGAGAATTTCCTCTGTTGAAGATTGGAATGTGTTGGAGTTATTGGCTGTAATTACTATACTTGTGTCATCTGCAAATAATATGGGATGACCTACATCTTTTATAAGGGAGGCAAGATCATTTATAAACACTAGAAAAAGTAGGGGACCTAATATTGATCCTTGAGGAATTCCATTATTAATAGTTCCCCATGTCGATGTAGATTTCATAGTTATATTGATTTCAACTTTCTGTTTCCTATCTATGAGATATGAGTGAAACCATTGGTGTGCAACACCTTTAATTCCATAATAATCTAATTTATCTAGCAGCATTTTATGATTTATACAGTCAAATGCTTTGGATAAATCACAGAAAATCCCTCCAACTTGTAATTTTTTATTTACTGCCTCCAGAATTTTGTCAGTTAAACTAAATGTTGCATTTTCTGTGCCTTTATTTTTCCTAAATCCAAATTGTTCTGGGACTAAAATGTTGTATCTTTCTAGTTGATGATATAATCTTTTATACATTACTTTTTCAAAGATTTTGGAGAAGACTGGTAGAAGTGATATGGGTCTGTAATTTTCTGGAGACGTTGTTTCTCCCTTTTTGAAGATAGGAATAACCACTGAATATTTTAATCTCTCGGGAAATATACCATTGAACATTGAATAGTTACATAAATAACTTAATGGCCCAGCTATAATATGTGAACTCGCTTTTAATATTTTGCTTGTTATTTCATCATACCCTGAGGAGTTTTTTGACTTTAGATTTTTAATAATTGCAATTATTTCTTGTTTGTTTGTTGGAAATATTTGAATATTTGGGAATTTTGTCGGAAAATATTGTGTTAAAGAATCTAAACTGTTAGTAACATTATCTTGGGGGATGTTGAGGTTATCAGTTATTGTAAGAAAATATTTGTTAAATATGTTTGCAATTTCATTTGGGTCTGACGTTTTTGTATTGTTAGATATAAGGGTATAGTTTGTTACTTTACTTTTTGATCGTCCACTTTCTTTTTTAATTATGTTCCAAGTTGTTTTGATTTTATTATCAGAGTTTTGTATTGTTGTTCTTTAGCTTTTTGAATTACTTTGTGTAATATTTTTGAATAATTTTTATAGTGTTGTTTTAAGTTTGTATCATTACTATTTATGCTCTGTATGTATAATGATCTCTTGATTTTGCATGAGATTTTAATACCTTGTGTAATCCATTTATTGTTACATATTGTTTCATTTTTATACTTTACAGGAAAACTGGATTCAAAAATATTTATAAATGTTTTATGAAACTCGTTGAATTTACTGTTCATATCACTTTGACTGTATACTGATTCCCATGTTTCATTTTTAAGATTTATTTCAAAATCATTTAATGATTCCCTGTTTATATTTCTGAATCTCACTTCAGTTGGTTTTTTTGATGATGTGATAATATTTATACTTAGGAGTTGAGCATCGTGATCCGAAAGACCATTAATTATTGGGGTTGTTTGAGATATACCTATTTTTTCTTTTCCGATGAATATTTTGTCTATTGCAGTAGCTGAATCCCCTTGTATTCTGGTCGGAAAGTTTACTGTGTAAATTAAATTGAAAGATGCTAGCAATGAATTTAGTTGATCTTTCCTATTGCTTTCTGTTAGATAATCGACATTGATGTCTCCGCAAATAATGCATTCACGTTTCATTTTCTGTAAGTATTCTAGTGCCTTTTCCAATAAATGAATAAAATTTTCGTAGTCTCCAGATGGTGCTCTATATAGACATATTATAATGAAATTATATGTTTCATTTTCTAATTCAACAGCACAAATTTCTAAATCCCTGTCTTTGCAAAAATGTGAAAGATCAATATTTTTAAATTTAAGGTCAGATTTGAGAAATACACTCACGCCTCCATCCTCAAGAGTTTGTCTGCAGTAACTAGCACCTAATTTATATCCTTCCGGTGAGAGAGACAATATTTCCTGTTGTTTCATATGGTGTTCGGTAATACATAGCACATTCGGATTTAAATGTTCGGAAACTAAGGATGCAAGGAGTTCATCAGTCTTATTTCTTATACTTCTTATATTCTGATGGAATACACTGAATGTTGATTGTATTACGATTTGTTGATTCTGTTTATTATTATTATTGTTGTTATTTTGACGTTTTTTATTTACCCTAAAAAAGGACAAGCCCTATGACGGATTACAACAGGAATTTTATTGTCACACTTGCCATGATCACATAGAAGACTGTCAGCAATTGAAGACTGTCAGCTGACTGACATCTAGTCTTTATAGAAATATACATTATATAATAATATACATATTTTGCATGAGTGTCTAAAAAGTTATATATATTAATCTATACTAATAATAAATCTGTAGCCGAAATTTTTCTAGTAATTTTCGATTTTCCAAAAATAATTGGTCCTAACATATATAATTAACCACCCTGAAACCGAAAAGCGCTTTTTTGAAATTTTTGTTTGTCTGTCTGTCTGTCTGTCTGTATGTTTGTTACCTTTTCACGCGATAATGGCTGAACGGATTTCGATGAAAATTGGAATATAAATTAAGTTCGTTGTAACTTAGATTTTAGGCTATATTTCATTCAAAATACATTATTTAAAAGGGGGGTTATAAGGGGCCCGAATTAAATAAATCGAAATATCTCGCTTATTATTGATTTTTGTGAAAAATGTTACATAACAAAAGTTTCTTTAAAAATAATTTGCGATAAGTTTTATTCCTTGAAAAATTTTTATAGGACTGATATTTAATGAGATAAATGAGTTTTAAAATTAAAATAACTTAACTACCATCTAAGGCCGTGTAATGAATTAAAAAACAAATGTTTTCGTCTATAAGGGGCCTTGGACAGCAACAATCGAAAGCTATGAAAGATAGCGTACAGAGAATGGTTCTGTGTTTGTATGAAGCAATATCGGAAGCTAAATTAACGATTTGTATAATTAATTATTATTTCACCATTGGAAAGTGTAGTTTCTATAGATGGACATAATGCTATAATGTTATTACAGTAACGTCTGATATAATATAATATAATATAATATAATATAATATAATATAATATAATATAATATAATATAATATAATATAATATAATATAATATAATATAATATAATATGTAATATTATATAATATAATTTAAGTCATTTGAAGGGTTCAGAACCATAGTGGGCCAAGCGCCATTTACTGAATACGTAGAAAACAAGGGTTAAAATTAAGTTATTGCCATAATTCAATGGAAACCTATAACAAGTGAAATAAAATATACGATACACATTAAATCTAAATGATGTCAATCTTCATTAAACTATGGTTGCATGTAATAAACATTAAGAAACATGTTAAAGGAATTGTCATTGCACCAAATGAGTGTCTCTGGACCAAAATGATCGCATTTTAATTATTTGGATGGAATTTAAATTAAGTAACATATTAAACGATTTATCCTTCTATCAAACACGAATGTTCCCTGGATCAAATGTCCTATTTTAATTATGTAATTATTTTATTTTTATTTCTAACGGGTGCAGCGGAGCGCACGGGTACGGCTAGTGTGAAATAAGTTCTGTTTCTGTGCGAAATAACACCGAAATTAAGGTAATTTTTATACCGAAATTTAATTTTTTTAATCACCGTAAAATAGGATCCTTAATAATAATAATAATAATAATAATAATAATAATAATAATAATAATAATAATAATAATATTATTATTATTATTATTATTATTATTATTACCGTCACTATTGCAAGCAAAGATACTAAAGTAAGTACGCCTAACATAAGAATGAGACTTTTTATTTGCTAAAAGCACACAAGCTAAAACAATTTAAAATTTTACGAAAACATCTTGAAAATAATGAGACTAAACATAATTCGTTTCTGACTCGTCTGGTTTCACCATTCCCATGCTTCGAAGAAATTAACTATTATAAGCAAGACATTTATATAGCCTTTTTCCGTGGCAAAATATTTCAAAGTCTTGACATCGTAGGTACAATACCTGATCCCAGAGCTATCTTAGAACAGAATACAGACGATTGAATGTCAACGATTTGCAATACATTTTAAGCCCATTCTTTTACCATTTCAGATTAAAGAGCAAGAAGCATAATTATACCTCTGCAACTACTATGTTTAACATTCATACCACTTTTTATTGCTGATTTTCGTAAACATACAAATAAAATAATAAATGATTACAGTAGGCACATAAAGAACTTAGATAAAATTGTAAAAAAAAATATTGCATAGGTTATATCTACCTAAACCCCACAATAAAAAGCCTAAACAAACGTGCAGTATTTTTTTTGTGTTCTTAAAAGCAACAATAGGTTTGACACACGTTATTTTGTTTATTTACCAAAGTCCCCGTGAAACGATGAAAATTTACTAAGATATAAAAATTCCAATGAACGCCAATGTATATTTACTACACAGTCGACATGTGGATAACTGGTAGGGTTAACTTCACTGCAAAATATTTATCTAATGAGTGCATTCTGTTTATGTCTGCTGTACCTGTTTACAATTACGTCACGAGAGCCATTCGCATGTCTGCCACGCTTATTACACAAATAATAGTTGACTTATAAAATAGCTACATACTTGTCTCTCAGTCCATTGGTTGAAATGCAGCTCTCATGAGTGGAATAATTTGTACTTGATCGTCAGATCCGTTGACATATCAAAGTAGCAATACAATTTTATCATTTTTTTTACTGTCGCTTTAACCAGTTGGTCTTATCGCGGAAACAGAATTTATATACATTTTACAATTGATAAATTACGATGGTATAGAGTATAGAGTGTACACATCATTGTACAGAATAACATTACAAGAGAAAAGAGATCAAAATAGCGGAGCGGTTAAAATTATAATATTACCACAGTATAGTATATACAGTCGCAAAGCTCAATACGTAGTAAACATGCAAACATTAGATAGTTGCTCACCAGTAGGATCGCTAATATCGCCTCATTATAGGCAATGCAAAATAGTACCGTCACAGTCTATTGTTTCTATCACCTCAAAACTCAAGCTTCGTGACTGTACATAGTAGACTGTGATATTACTATATAAACGGAAATTATTATATATCATTATACAAGTTTATATTTATAAGAAAATTTAGGCTAGCGGACATATTATTCATAGTGTTGAAAGCTATCTGAAGATCCTTCGGAACGCCTCCATACCCTTATATGTGGTCTTAATATTTTTGGCATTCAGTAATGATGTTCTCAATGATGAGTGTCCAGTGAAATTCTTCACATATAGAAGTCCCTGTTAATAAATGCATGTGGGTTAGTTTACTATGTCTAATTCTCAATCTAGATATTATTACCTATTCACGGTTTATAAGTTCTGTCATTTGAACTGTACTTGATTATTTTCTCTTACAGAATGTAGTTTACTTGTTGGGTTATTCTTCCAGGTAGTTTTCATTACTTCCTTTAATTTTCTTCTTAGTATGAGTTGCAATGACCACAATCTATTTCATTTTTGGGTGAATGAAGAAATTTTGTAGTTATGGTAGGGGAAACTGTTGTACACAGAGAAAACATAACTCAAAACCAAAGGTAAGAAGTTCGTACCAAAACTGTTAAGTTGTGTGAGCTTGGACTATACACCTACCAAATGAACTATAGTAACGCAGCTCTCAACGTCAACAAACCAGCAAAATAAACATGTACAGTCGGGTGGTAACCAAACTTATTTTTGTGCCAGTGATCCATAGCCTTAGAATAAGAAACAAAATGAAAAATTAACATTATGTAAAAAAATAACAGTAATTGCCATTTAACATTCTTATTAATTTTCAATATAAAATAATTTACCCATACATATAAAAATAACAAACAAAGTATGTAATAATATGTATCTAGTCTTATTATTAATAATAATAATAATACGGTAATTTACATTTTTCAGTTTATCAAAAATATAGCCTACTTTTCTATATCCAGAAAAATAATATTTCTACCCTGTAAATGTTCACTCTGTGTCACAAGACGTAACTGGAGCGTATCTGAAATACGATACAGTATTCCTTACTGTATCACCAAGTGAACAACAGCTTTGTAAATATAATAGTTCATTTCGTATATGGCACATCACATTACCCATAATTCGTTTCAAGAACATTTTTCATTTTTTACTTTAATGACTATTGGGACTTCTGCGGATTGGTGTAGCTCACGCAAGGAACGATTACCGAAAAACAGTGGTGGCACTGTCTGTTTTGACGTGTGTATGTAGGCACGCCGAGGGAGCGAGAGATGCGGACCGATGGAAGTACTGCCTCTTCCAAGAAGATGAACAGATGGGAACATCGGCTGTGGAAATGAAGAACGTAGCAAGAGGAAAATTCGAAGCGAATTAAACGCGCAGCATTATGTTTACGAATGAAATAATGATACTCTGCGAGGGGAACGCTCCAACACTACATAATAAAATAAACGCACTTGGAACAAGACACGTATTCACATGCAGTGGAACTGAAACTAAAACCGTAATGTAACTATCACAATGCAAGACTGATTCTATCGATGTCGTTTCTCTTCCGACTGTACTCTTGAATATCATTCGAGTTATCTCGTGACCTTTCCTGTCGCCCGCTCTTCCTTATCGAATTGCTTCGTTCGCATTCCTATCGTCGGTAATCCCTGCTTGCGAGACCTATGTATATAATATACGAATATTTTAACAATAATTATTCTTCCACATTTCGCGGCGTCAGTCATTTCTATATTTCTGGACTGCAGTAGGCAATTGTTGAAGGGATATTGAAACATAACCAACATCATACATAGGTTGAGAAAGCAAAATATTATATCTGTTTTGAGTCAAATTTTGAAGTAGAATGTTTATCTTGATTGTTGTATCCCCCACGCAAGGAAAAGTATTCCATATAAATATTTCGTAACACAGTGTCCCTGAAATAATATTCGTTCTTTACATTATGTATACACATTATATAATTTACGTGTAATATATATCTCCATTTCCTGATAGGCTTGTATGATTACTAGTAAATCTTGAAGTTTTGCATTCAACTTCATATGTTTGGAAGATTTAAATTATCCCATATTAAAAACCACTCACTAAACTGCACAACTTCGCTGCAAACATTAGCACGCAATGAAACTGTTTTTCTACTGTGATATTGCTGTAAAGTAGTTAGAAAGTCATCCATCCACTATTGCAGATATACTGTGAGTTTATTTATTTATTTATTTATTTAAATCCACTACCAACAGAAGCAGGCTTCCAATTACAGGTGGCTTACATAGATACATACACAGAGTAAAGTACACACAGCAGACAACTAGTGAGATGATCTATATGCGTGGCTGCACACAACCTGAAATCTATGTTTTGGTACGAACTTCCCGCCTTTACCCAAAACCGTCTTTGTCCACCGCAGATTCTACTTGGAATTAATCGTGTTTTGTACTCGAATATTCGGCGTGGACAGTCAATGATCTATTCTTTGGCTAACTGTGTGTCAGTAGTAGTAGTAGTAGTAGTAGTAGTAGTAGTAGTAGTAGTAGTAGTAGTAGTATTAGTAGTAGTAGTAGTAGTAGTAGTAGTAGTAGACGTGTTCACAGAATCACGCATTGAGTTCACTGTGACGACAGTATTGACATTGTGGTTATTTAATTTTAAAGGCGACACATCCAACAGTCAATCGGTAACAATAAGATTTTATTAAATCAGGTGTATGACTTATTTCAAATATTTTAAACACAATGTTTAACTACTAATACAACTACCGGTACTTTCACCTTGATATAAAGAAACTGGGTATAAGAAACCGTCACGATGGCCAATTGTTAGCGGACTGAGCTTATAAGCCAGGTGGTTGAAATCCCGATCCACTCTGAATTTATAACTTGTGTTGTTGGGCAAGTCGATCGTCCAGGCAACATACGAGTTTTCTCCGGGTACTCTAGTTCCTCTGTGACAATCTAACAGTTTTCCATCGTTATTCATTACGAGTGAAATCCTAGGTCATACATACTCAGATTGCTCGGCCTTATAGGCTTTGACGGTAACAACTTTTGTCAGGTTTGCTATGCTGCCATCTATAGTCGCGACGCTGTTATTCCCGGCGTGACTCCTCCTCTTTGCTTACGTCTTAGGAAGTCAAGGCTCTATAAAGTCTAGGTAGGTACTATCGTTTCTCCATTTTTGCTCTTTCGTTGCCGAGCTACCTGACGAGGGATCTATTTGCAGCACCGTTAAACATCATGTCGTAGCTCCTATGATAATAAATCAAACGCACTGTAATTCAGCAAATAATTGAGCGGAAAATAAACTCCTCGTGTGCTTTCTGCGAACGCAAACGAAAGAGCCAAAATGGCGGGCGATTATATTAAGTATTTATCGAGCCTTAGGAAATGCTTAACTTCTTCATCAGCGAATCACAAGACGCACACGTTTAAATGTAGCCGACCTGTAACGTGATTGGCTGCCGGAAATTAGAGCGACGGGACTATAGTTGTTACATAAGGAGTCACGTCATAATTCCCATTTGAATTGCATTAGCGACTGTACTACCATCTCGTGTTCGTTTACGGCGGACGGGTGGCGATCCTGGCGGTTGTTCTCTTCAAAGTGCTGCCGATTTTAACATAGGAATGAGCATTACGTTACATTATGATCTAGAGTGAAATGTAGAACCATCGCCTGTGGTGCACTCCGGATGATCTCTGGAGAGCTATGTGGTGTTTGCTTCTCGGGATTAAGGACATCTGTGAGCCTCGCTCGTAGAGTCGGTGCAAATAACGGCAAATTAAGGTCCCTGGCACTCCAAAAAATAATAATAAAAATTAAAATAACGATGACACAGATGGCATTTATCGAAGGTAGGCCTGCTACAACCTCGTGTTTTCGTCGAAACTCCGAAACTTATCCCTACTAGTGTCGGAAAATTTTGTCCAAATGTCGTATGAGACAAAGAATAAACCGGAACACACGTGGCTTTACTTTTAATAATAATTCAAGCTCCGCAGGAATATTAAAAATGGGTCCACAGCTCTTTCTTCCCGTTGGAAATCTCGCTGTTGTTCGCACATTCGCGCCCGATAATCCCCAAGCCAATAAGCCGTTATATATTTCGTGTCGCCACTTCTTCATGTGGTGAACTCTAAGCCGAGGGCTGTAGCACGAGCGTCTTTCATTGCAACATGTTGTAGCATTCATTAGCGACAGAGAGGGACAGAGATAGGAAAGGAATTACAAATAAAAAAGTGTGATCGTTCATAACAGGCTTGAGCTTAGTATATATTACAGCTGGAACGAGCAGCAAACCACTAAAACTGTGGTAGGGCGCGTGCAATATGCCGGGTGCTACAGTAGTAAATCCAAGGCTCGTCATCATGGGAAATGAGGATCTCTGGTTAGCCAAAGAATGGCAACGACCAACTCTCTCGCCTACATCAACAACAGCGGAGTTAACAGTCGCCGCGAACCCACCGACCAACGCCACCGCTGCCACCATTTTGTATGGGTGTGAGAGGGCAACGTGAAATATATGGCGTTTCATATAATAAAACAGGGTTGCTGCGGTTTAAGGACGCTAGTGACATCCAGTATTACGTAGCAGTGGTGCCTGCCTGCATAACGAACGTTTGGGGCACTGCAGCACGCGGACTCCTCTTACATAATGCGTCCGGGTCAGATACATTAGCAACAATCACTTAAAACGCCAGGCAACGCTAGTCGATGAACAATTTTTTTTTTTTAAGTTATTGTCTTTATTAACCGTGGAAGGCTTCGCTCAAATTAACAATTGAATTTTAGAACAGTCCAGTAAAATAACGGTCAAAACTCGCTGATTAACCAAATTTCTCGAAAATGTATTTTCATTTCTTGTTAAAAACATATTGTTCAATAAATAACAATTTATGTTACAAACACCCCTGAAACACTTGGTAAAATTCGTCGGTTAACTAGAGCATTTTTATGATACCAGAATACAGTATTTGTCCGCATAAGTTAACAATTGAATCTCACAAGTATCTCTTAAAACTCCGGATAAAACTCGGATAATAACCAGTTATCTCGTAGAATAAGAAATTTTCATTTTAGATTTAGGAATATTTTCACAATAAGTTTCGAATGTTGCAGAATTTCTTAAATCGTAGGACTGAATTCATAGGTTAACCAATTTCTTCACGATGTGCTTGTCAGTATTGATTCCAGAATGTTTTTTCTCAATAAGTTAAATGAATTTTACTACAATCTCTTCAAACGGAAGGAAAAGCTCGAAGAATAACCAGTTTTCATTATTAATTCTATAATTTTTTTTTCTTACTATGTTAACAATTATTGAATGTCAAAACAATCTTCTAAAACGCTAAGCAAGACATTCGATTGATGAGTTCCCTCGTAGAGATAAGTCTCATCGACACAACTTTCTGAGATATGTTACTATCCACTGCTGTGGAGTAACGGTTAGCACGTCTGACCGTGAAACGAGCGAGTCCGTGTTCAAATCCTGGTTAGGTTAAGTTACTCGATTGAAGTTTTTTCGATGTTTTCCCTCAACCAATTGAAGCAGAATTGCTGGGTAATCTTCGGCGTTGGATCTCTGATTCATTCCGCCACCTTTCATCATCATCTCCGTTTCTTTCCTAGGTTTCGGGCTTACTCCGATGTAGAGTCGGCTGCGGGCCACCACCGAACTTGAACCCCATGAATATGTAGTCATTCGTTGTTGGTAGTAGCGCTAGCACCATGAGCTCTCCACTGAGCTCATGGTAACTCGTAGGATCGGGGTTGAGGGATGCCGGCCCGGATGGCTCAAGCGGTAGGGCCACGGCATATCCCTATCGCTTGGTCCGAAGGGTTGTGGGTTCGAGTCCCGCCTTGGGCATGGGTGTTGTATTTGTATTAGTGTAAGTAAAACAAAGGAAACAAATGTAAGACGGAAACAGAAAACAAAATAGATAACTTTGGTGAAAAGAGATCATGTAGACTGTAGAGGAGTTCGGAGGCGGCGCGCAGGGAGTCTTAGAGCATGCACAACATTCCATCTCGAGTAGTACAATGGGCTCACTCGAGCAGCCTGCATGCGAGGACAGTCCCAGTCTGTGCCCTCTCTTAATTGGGGAATAATAGGCCTATATAGAGATACGTTACTGGATATTAGAGATGAACAACGATCGAGAAAGCGAGACTAACAGCGCCCGCAAAGCCGAAAACCCACACGACAGTGTTGTATTACGTCGCGTCCTTAACGTAAAAACTGGTTGTGAGTGTTCCGAGACTCGAGTTTGTTTACTCCCGAAATCCCGAAGTCAAGCAGCCTTGAATCCCTACAGTTATTATACCTGACTGAACGTTTATCTACTTTAGCAACTGTTATATAAGTATATATATATGTATATAAACAATCAAGTAGCTTATTTGAAAGATCATCTTTACCTTTCAGTGCATAATAATCCGTTCCCTAGTGTTTATTTAATTACTAGGCCCTTATTAAAAAGCTAGGAATTTTCTTTTCATATGTTTCTGATCAAGTGTGCAATCTCAAGCAGAAATATATTAACGTTATGTTTTATGTTTCTTAGAAATGCAAATTTGTTTGAGAATTTTTTTTCTATTTATATAACTATAGGTAATATATAATAGAACCAGAACATTTTGATAACTAAGATACTGTTCTGTTTTGTCTTTTTGTCTCAATTAAACATTTAAATGCTATTTGTTTCAATTATGTATGTTATTCAAAGTTACGAAATCTTTCCACGCCAACCAAATGCTATTTTGAGAATGATGAGCGAGACTCGAAGTGCACGAGAATGACGAGGCGAGACTCGAAAGACAAATGCAACGAACTCAGCGAGCGAGAGCGGCATGTAGTTTTTATTCATCTCTACTGGATATAGTACAATATGGGACGAAGTCAATAATTCAGTATCCGCCAATAAGTCTTCAAAATGTATTAAAATAGATTAAATAGAATAAAAATGGAAAGTATATAGGCTATTTTACGATTTGGCCATGGTAGACCTGCTTATAAAATCGTTGTCTATAAAATTACTTAACAGGGATTTTGGACATTCTGGGAAAAGTTGAGAGAATGACCTACGACGACGTTTATGATGATGATGATGATGATGATGGTGATGATGATGATGATGATGTACAATATCGATGTCGGCTTGAAAAAGATTTGCTGAGTAAATTTACACACAATGTTTTTACACAAAATCTGTCCTTACACGAACGTCCGTGGGTTGTGTACTTCGTTTATGTTTAAATTTTTCAAAAAGATCTATAGCTAGGATTATTCAAAAGCCAGGAAAGGTTATTTTATTTCCATATAAACTTATGTTTTGGATGTTCCCCTACTATTTCTATGGTAACTGAAATAAATTAACAGCAATATTTAAGGCATACTTGAACGAGTTAAATGTTTTTTTTTAATTCATACAAAAAATAATGATTTTTACCTCTACAAATGTAAATTGGCCTTATTCAGTATTACTATGAGTATAATAGAAATTGTTTTAGCCCAATGGGAAGATTCAGAATACTAAATGGATTAAGGTATGGATCCTGTCATTTGTCATCATTGTGGAAGCCTGTAAAAATTCAGATATTCCGCAAGATTTTCTTCTGAATACTATTCATTCTATAGGAGAGGGGCCACGAATGATAGAGGAGAAAAATGATAACATATCTGAATGATTTTAAATTGGCTTGTACTTGAATAAATCCCATTCTTTTGCGAGTAAAACTGTATTATTACTTTTCCATAAGCTTACTTCTTAATAAATTTAGAGGACTTTCAAGAGTTTCTTGACTTTTAAAAAACCCTTTATTTTATAACGAATTATCTCTCATAAGTAATCAGCCCTATTGAATTCTCATGCAAGTAATTACTCATAGGCCTACTTAATGGTTAATATTTCTGTAATCGAAATTGATTTTTGCATGTTGTGCTATGTTGAGAACATTCTTAGATTTACTTTAGTAGCTTTAGCGGACTTATTTCTCTTTTATTATATATTAATTTTATAGTATATGAAATACTCAAATCACCTACAACAAATTTTATCTGATTAGCGCTTTTCTTAATTGACTACGATAATATAAACGACAAACTGGCAAAATATCAAGGACATTTAGAGCAATTGCGACATGATTAAAAATAAAACGCGAAAAGACATTCAGCTGAAATTTTATGGCGTTCTATCTGTGTCAGTATTGTTATATGGCCCGATGTCATGAATATTAAAAAAAGAATGAAAACAGAGTTGCGTCAGATGAAATTAAATTTCTTCGTTTTGTTGGAAGAGTCTCAATAACTGACAGAATATCGGGTGAAGGAAATATACGATTACATTTCTTTAACTTTTCGGTCACATTAATCTGACCAGACCTCACTATAAAATCATATTATAATAGGCTAAATGTACACGTTGTCTCAGGAAAGATGTAAAATACTTCAGGATAATGTAGTTTTGGTTAACTACATCGATTTAACCTGATATACCTATGTCCGAAATGTAACGGTTTTGAAGTTATTGTTGAGTGAACTTTTAAATAGAGAGAGGCATTATAGGCTAGACGTATTTTTACGTTTTAGAACATCGTGATATGATAAATTATTGAAAATGCTGCATGTTGTGTTATTCCAATGTTTATTCATAATTAAGTACAAACTCAGTAAGAAAATAAAATAAATACACAATACAAATTACTAAGGTTGCCCTTCTTATGGATTCCATGAATTGTACATTCATATCAGGTACCGGTACCGGTTTGCTTTCCGACATCAATGGAACACTTCAGTTTCAGAAAACATCCGGTAAACACGAGAAAATACACAGCTGGAAGAAACTCTTCGATTGAGAAAACGTAGTCTATATTTCTCAACAGCAGCCCATGCATTACGATTACAAAACCCATTAACAAAAAGGATGCCTGCATATGCACTATACTAATACACGAATTAAATTTCAAGTGAACGTGTATTCAATTGTGAGTGTTGCGCTGGGGTAGCGGTGTTCAGATGCTGCCATGTGCAAAAGATCTGGCGTAATACGTCATGTAGGCTATAGTGCATGGAACCGCAAGACGTTCCAGTATTTTTTCCCTTAATTTCTCCCCAACCGTTAGATTTCGGACATTAATATATCAGGTTAAATTAAACTAGTTTAACCCAAACCACATTATCCTGAAGTATTTTACATTCCTCCTGAGATATCCTTAAATAAGTAAAATAAATTATATATAATATAGAATGAATTTATATTTTTAAAAACTCACTTTAAAATATAAACTTAAAGGCGGACTAAATATCTGCAGGACAAGGAAGAAGTAGAATTGCTCAAATTGTTGCAACATTTCTTTACCTATAGCATGGCGACAGATAATGGTGACGGTTCCGCGAAAATGTGGAGTAACCATTTACAACAGCTTCAGTAAAATATGGAATTGCATTTTTCTGTTCAACAAAGTACGAGCAATATTAAAAAAAAAAACATTATTCGTTACGAGTTAATAGTAGTTATAAAATAGCTTCATAATTCAGTCTATTAACTTAGGTTCCATATACTTAAAAGTAAGAATTCTGAAAATTTATGTGATTATGATAAGTAAATAGCCGGGCCGGGTAGCTACACTGTCTAAGACGCGCTTCGTTTAGGCGACGCGAAGGTTCGTGAGTTCGAATCCCACTTCGGGTATGGATGGATATCCCTTGTTAACGTTCTGTCCTGTAGTGTCTAAGTGAAGGCCATTACACTCTGCTGACTCAGGGCTAAAAGTGGCCCACAAATGTGTCGATGTCTAATGTGTGTGTGAGAAGTGACTTCTTATCTACAGGGTCCTATAGTAGGGAAGGTTAACCCTTTCTAACAACATAATATATAATATAACATAGCTTGGTACATAGCCTTATCGACATCCCAATGATGCCAATTGTAATCGTTTCAGAAAACCTAATCTGAAATATATTTTTTAAAGAAAATATCCAATATTCCTCTTTTATTAGGTCAAAATAGAATATAGTTGCAAAGAAAAAATCTTTCAACCACAAAAACAAATTCAGGTCAGAAAGTGTTAAGTGATCAATAACAGCAGTATAATAAAATTAGCGTAATTAGAAAGTTATGTCTAACTGCAGTGCCTTGCTACTATGACCGCGTCTGTGGCTCAGAGTAGCTGGTTTTACCTCTAGTCAGCTCGGGTTCATTTCCCGGCTGCGTCGTGGTAGAGTGGTGGACAAAGTAGATTTTGCAGATTTTCTCGGGATTTTACCGTTTCCTTCTTTCATTCAACCCACTCTACCTTTTCCTTACTTAATCTGCTATCATCTGTAGCTAGTAATTAAAAATAGGATGGGGTGACCTCCTTCCACAGCTCCAAAAATTTATCTAAGAATTCTTCTCTCAAATATACCCAGTCTTCCTTCATCAGACCTAGTAACTCTGCCAGGTTAAACAAACCATTATTACTATTATTATTATTATGATTATTATTATTATTATTATCATCATCATCATTATTATTATTATTAAAAGTCCATGTTGTTTTTATTTTGATTTTAAAATCTGACAACTGAAAACATTGAGTTAGGCCTAGTTATATTTCACAGCATTAAAATCTTGATGAAAGTACAAACAAGAAAATGTTCGACATTAAAGAGATGCGACTAATAATGGTGAACACCTAGGAACCCTAAATCTCTTTGAAAGCCATTAGGAGTCTTCAGCCATTTCACATTATCACACTTCGCTCTCTTCTTCCACGAGACTTCACATAAATCCACTGAATGAGTATCTTGCTTCATCCCTACCATATCATACATCCAGCTTATCTTGGTCTTCATGATTTCAGTCTCTTAAGATAAAAAGAGTCGTTCGAAAGGTAGCAGGCTTAAACGAACGGCGTAAGAGGTTAAATCCCTCATCTGTGAGCACACATCAGATTCAGCATTTCATGCGTCTTTCTAGTGCGTTCACAGTTCAGTTTTTTTAATTCTTGTATCAGTACATTTTGTATATTATGTAGCTCATCAGAATATCATAAATATACGCTATTTTACTTTAGGGAACACGGCTGTTAATCGGTTATTTAGTGACGCAATATCAATGGAATTGGTGATGTAAACATAGTAGTTGGCGTGATGAGTCCGAGAATTCGACATGGGATTACGTAGTATTCAACTTACAGTTGTGGAAAATCTCGGAAAAATTCAACTAGATGATAAGCGGGATTCGACCCCAAGTCTGAGCTCAATCTCGGAAAACGAATTTTGCTTGTTAAGGAGAGATGCCAATAAAAATGATAAAATATTAGCTATAGTCTAGTTTTTAATATGATTTTTTTATTTTCTTCTCTGATGTTTAATGATTACTTTGTCAAAATTTTATTTCGAAATTCAGTCAAAATGTGCACCAAAAAATTATTAAATAGGTATCATGGTGCCACGCCACTGTTCTTTATAATACTAAACTTCACGCATCATTTCCCGAAAATGGTGAAAATAAACCCATTTTCAATTTTATTTTTATGTAATTCTCTAGTGCTTATTAGGCTGGGATATGATTTTTTAAAATAATTTTCCCAAATGTATTTTTCTTTGCAGCAATACATTTTGTATCTATTGAAAAATATACCAACTATGAAGATTTACATGATAGGGTAAATTAGGGTCTGTTGGACAGTCGGGCATGTTGGACACTTTGTACTTTAACGTGTTACCTCGCCACTTCTAGCAGAATGTGGTACCCACAAGTGGCGAGGTAACACGTTAAAGTACAAAGTGTCCAACATGCCCGACTGTCCAACAGGCCCTAATTTACTCTAATGCTAATTTATCTAGATTTAGAAATATGTTACGAAGATGGCTTGTCGAGTCCTTTTTATAGTGCAAATTAATATTTTGAACAAACAGAAACCCTTCAATTTTAATTATACTTTAATCTTAATTTTATATTAATTTTGTATCATTGCTTGACTATATTCATAGCGTATATTTTATGTCTATGGCTGTAACACTATATTCATGTTAGTAGTGATATATATTATGTTTATTATTTTATGGCACTAAAATAAGAATTTTCGCAATAACGTTTGTAAGTTCGGTAAATTTGTTGGTGACCGAAAGAAGATCACTATTTTTGTGCAATATTTATTACTATATGGTGTTATTGACAACCTGGTGGTCGTATTGAAGAGTTATTTCACTCAATATTTTGACAATGATTATTGCGCAACTTGATTGAACCGTGTGGAGAATACTGCAATATTATTGTGCAGTAAAATAGCACAATAATAAGCCTATTGACCGTCTAAGTGTAGCTTAGTCGTTCTCAATCTTTCTCTCGCTTATCTGTTTAGTTAAGTCCTCCATGTTTTTCCTTCATAAGATAATAGAAGAAATCTTAAAAATCGTTTCTTTATATAAAGATTGAGAAGATGTAGAAGATATTTCATTGACGCAAATACTTGCAAAAGGAATAGCATCACCCCTACATCGTTGGTAATATTAAATCTCAAACGAGAAGCCATCGTTTCATCAAAACGTTAAGGCTCGCGTTATCCCCTTATTACAATAGCGTTTGTATCTGGATTCTGATTGGCTCTGCGATTAATAACGTCACGATAGCGTTAACGAATTACGATCGGGTGGAGTGCGATCTATTGTTAGCACTGTTACGTTACTGGTAGCTTTAATGTTACTTTTCTTACACCACTCTTCGTTCCGAACTATAAAAAAATGTGAACCATATGCAAAAAATAATTTATCTGCGCATGCGCTATGTCTCCCACCACCAGGATTGGCGAGTTATCACCTTAAAAGTCCTTCAAAATCACGTGTTAATGGTTTGGCCCGCTTATAGTACAAATGACAGCTCGGATACTCGGTCATGGTGTGAGTCCGATTGGCGATTACTGGTTCTGTATGCAAACCTTGTTTATGATTGAGGAGAGTCAACGGAAATAGGAGTATGTGATACACCTATAGAAATCTCTTCAGTTTGCAATAGATCTAGTGTGTTGTCATATTTCAGTACTCTAACTTATGTATTATTTTATAGAGCAAAGAAAGTGATTTCGAATTTTAACTATTTAGGCTTCAGTATATCACAAGACTGCAATGAAAATATAGATATTAAACTGAACAAATTTGGAAGGATATGTGGGACTATTAGAAAATCTTTAAGACAAAAAGACAAAGAAGTACACAAATGAAATTCTATAAGGTCTCAGAAACTCCGATACTGATGTAGGCCCTATAGTTGTGAGAACTGCACAATAAAGAATCGTAAAAGAATAATAGAAACTATAGAAATTAAATTTTTTGGAGCAGTAGTCGGTTGTACCGCTTACATAAGAACAGAAATTCAGATATTCGCAAACAGCTAAATACAGGGCTATTCATAAGTCCGTGAAATATTCTAAAAATCCATAACTACTAAACTACACAACGGATAACAAATTATTTTACATTAAAATAAAGAGAAACTCTCCAAGTTTTGTTATATGCCTCACAGATGCTCAATGTGTCCACCTTTGCTGATACAGCACACATCCATGCAGTAATCCATCTCACCCCATAGGCTTACATGCTCCAGCATGTCACGGTTGATCAGAGCCAGCAGCTGTAATCCGGTGGCGAAATTCCTGGAGATCAGCAGAGAGCGGAGGCACATAGACAATATCAGTCACAAATCCCCATAAGAAAAAGTCATACGGAGTTAAATCCGGTGATCGTGGTGGCCACTTCATTAACGCGTCATTTTCTAGTCCTGTGCGTCCGATCCATCTCTGTGGAAAATTTCACGATTCACTGTTTCTTCGCTGGATCCCAGACGTCCCTTGCCAAGGAACGGCGCACAGACACCCTTTATCACGGAATTTCACATACCAATTCTTGATACTGTTGAAAACAGGTGTTATCTTTTGAAATTGCGCTCGAAATCGTCGCTGTACAGTCACAACTGACGAGGTCCTTGCAAATTCCAGCACACAAAACGATTGCTCACGTTTAGTAAACGTCATTTTGCCACTATTTAAAACTACTGCCACTTAGCGACAAATCATGGCAACTAAAAGCAAGCTTTTCTTATTAAAAAACTTGGAGATTTTCTCTTTCTATCGACATATCAATTACCATGATCTGTTGAGTACCATATTTGTTATTAAGCTTTAAAATGTTTCACGAACTTATGAATAACCCCGTATATATAATTCAGAAGGAACTACTATACAACAAACAGCTCCAAATATTTGGGGTGTATTATTAGGGCATTCGAAAAGTAATGGGAACTTAGTTAGGCTACAGTTTCACGCGAAATTTAAGTTACTTTTGACATTACATACTTCAAATATGGTCCCCTGTCATGTCAACAATACGTTGCCAAATTCTTGCAAGACGGCGAACTCCATCTGCAGCAGCATTTCCGGATATCTCTCTAAAACTAAAACTCTTCTGATGTCAACTCTTGATTGAAAGTGAATGCCTCGCTTCCACCCAACTTTCGATAGTTCAGTATGGTAGGACCTCTCTCCCACAGGCTTCTTGTAATGCCCTAAAGCACTGAGTTGCATGTTTTTCTCTTGCAACTTGTATTTTTACGAAACACTTTTGTTGGTACCTTTAGGGCTGTACTGTATTGTTTACTACAAATCAGAAACAGCCACTGTATTTACAAAATATGGCTGCGATACTTCAAGACTTTCAATATTGCAAATTTATGAAACAATCACTGTTCTATTACGTAGTACAAGATTTCAATGGTCACCGCTAGGAGCACTGATTTACAGCATTGTTGCCATTACTTATCGAATGCTCTAGCATAAGCAGTAACGAGCTGCTGCCAGGAAGTCAAAAGGAGGATAGCAATGGCAAATGAAGCTTTTAACATCTTGTGCGGGCCTGTGGAAAAAAAGAACTAAGGAAAAGACTAATGAAGTGCTTTGTGTGAAGTGTGGTAATGTACGGGTCAGAAATATGGACATTACAACGAAGTGAAGAGAAGCAATTAGAAGCATTTGAAATGTGGGTATGAAGAAGAATGGAACGTGTGAAATGGACAGACTGAACAAGAAATGAAGCTGTGCTAGAAAGAGTGGGTGAAGAAAGAATAGGCTAATGCTGAAACTGATCAGGAAGAGAAAATAGAATTGGCTGGGTCACTGGCTGAGGAGAAACTGTCTACTGAAGGATGCAATGGAAGGAATGGTAAACGGAAGAAACGTTCGGGGCAGAAGAAGGTATAAGATCATAGACGACAGTAAGATACATGGATCGTATGCGGAAACGAAAAGGACGGCAGAAAATAAGAGAGATTGGAGAATGCTGGGTTTGCAGTGAAAGACCTGCCCTTGGGCAGAAAATTATGAATGGAAAATGAATGAACACAACTGGTACAACATATTTTAAGAATGGACTAATAGACTGCCGAAAATAGTGTTAAATTACAAACCGCAAGGATACTGAGATGTTGGACGACTTAGAACAAGATGGCACGATGAATTTCTCTGAAGATGGAAAAGGCCAAAGGCCTTCCCTTGAAACATATGATGATGATGATGATGATGATGAACATACAAAAAAATATATAATAAAAATAGGAAGTAAAAAATAAAGAACTTCAGCTTCAATTTAATTGGCGTCACATAAGACACACGGACAAACAACCGTGTCTAGAAAGGATTCGAACTCCCTACCATAGTCTCCAAGGAACGTCAAGGAGATGCCATAATCATTCTCTACATCACGGTTGGCAGTGGAAATAAAAACCAGTTTTAATTGATAACTAGACAGTGTCTGTCCGGTGTGAAGGTTTATAGTCTTGAATAGTAAATATCGGAGATAAAATGGACGCGCTGCGCTATCCATTACAGGAATGGTGCATTGTGTTTTAACAGCGCGGCTGTTTTCATTGCAAGCCTTAAAAGTGACACTCCTCGTGCAACAAGAATTTTAATCTGCTTTGAAACACTCGAGTTGGCACAAGTGTGCGTGGAATGCGCTGCAGCCGCGATCTATGACACTCTGGAAATTTACCTCATCCAGCCAGCCGTATGCAGGCTGTAACCCACCGCTAGTTATTGCGACTTATATCTCTCCTACCAAACAAATCCGCCGCAGTAACGGAGCTTAAATTTCGATTCAGGTGCCCCACACACTATTCGCGCAGTTTTAAACCTTGCGCACAAGTCAAGGTCGTGAGTTTGATACTCGCCTAAGACAAGATATATCTTCGTTGTCAACTTACGTCATGTTGTAAGTGGAGAGCCAGCCGCGTGTGTGACGGCCCGGGTACGATCCTCGGTCAGGTCATGTTGAAATTTGTCGATAGAGAAGCAGACGTTGCAGAAAGTTTCTCTCGAGACTCTCCCGTTTCTTTCTCATTATACCGACACACACACACACACTATATTCACAGTCTACTATATATAGTCACGAAGCTTAAGTTTTGAGGGTGCTAGAAACAATAGACTGCGACGGTACTATTTTGCATTGCCTGTAATGAGGCGATATTAGCGATCCTAGTGGTGAGCAACTATCTAATGTCTGCATATTTACTACGTATTAAGCTTCGCGACTGTATATACTAGACTGTGCTATATTCCTCTCATTTCTATTAACTGCAGTAGGCTAGTTAAATACTAATAAAACTACCTATATTCCATTTTCTTTAACAACGGAAGGTTTACCTCCACCTATGAATAATTATCACTTAATAATACATAATATTTCATGTAATGAATTAACAAATAATTATTGTAATTGCCCACATCTAACACCTTGCACACAAGTCAAATATTTAGGAATTATTATAGATCAGCATTTATGTTGGGATAAACAAATTGATCCATACTTTGGATTATATAAGTATTGGACTATTTCGTACTTTGGATCATATAAATATTGGACCATTTTCATACTTTGGATCATTTAAGTATTGGACCATTTCGTACTTTGGATCATATAAGTATTGGACCATTTCATACTTTGGATCATTTAAGTATTGGACCATTTCGTACTTTGGATCATATAAGTATTGGACCATTTCATACTTTGGATCATTTAAGTATTGAACCATTTCGTACTTTGGATCATATAAGTATTGGATCATTTCATACTTTGGATCATTTAAGTATTGGACCATTTCGTACTTTGGATCATATAAGTATTGGGCCATTTATTACTTTGGATCATATAAGTATTAGATCATTTCGTACTTTGGATCATATAAGTATTAGACCATTTCATACTTTGGATCATATAAGTATTGGACCATTTCGTACTTTGGATTAATTCCTTCTGGCCTTTATATCATGGACTTTTGTTGTCTGGACAATTTCTGTTGGATCTTTTAGCTCCTTGGACTATTTGCATTGGACCTCATCTCTGTTAATGAATTAAATAAAATTATTAACACGCATCGTTATATCCTGCCATTAGTAAGTTTGGCAACCCTGCTGTAGGGACTAAAGGACGGAATGCTGCTATTTGGACTGGAGTTCGTGTTTATTCGTAGGTGAGCCGGAAATACGCTTTTGCCAAACTACGCAGACTTTCAGCCTGATAATCTAATTAATCATGCACTTAATTAGAAAAAAAGTAGTAGGCATTTTTATTTATTTTATTATCCATTTCAATTTACACAGTTATATCACTTCCACTTTGTATAGGACGCACAATGTGGCCAAAGCAAGCCTGAGTGCAAGGAACGTTTTGGGTCCAGCCCTCGAAAAGCTAAGCCAAGCAAAGTAGAGGCCCAGTCTTGTGCTGAATCACATAACGGGAGTATACTACGAATAGTGAATGTGTTGTTATTGTTTATTCCAATGATCCTTGAATCAGTCCCATTAGGTTATGTAACAAAGAACTAGAATATTCGAGAATTATTGGCAATAATGCTGAAAATTAGTTTTGATATTTGTTCTAATATGTTTACGCTTTTTTCCATCAGGATTTAATGCGCATATAAGAAAAGGAACAAGCGAACGTTACACATCAGGTCGAAAATCCTTTGAACGTTTTTTCACGAGTGAATACTGTAAAGGAAAGTTGAATTACAAAAACTTAGCTGCCAATACAAACTGCAAGACACAAAAAAATTAGTTAAAAAAAATATTGGTCTCTACTTCAAAACTCTTTCTAGTCGACTCTAACGACAGGCAAACCACATGCTTCATATGTTAAATTACAACACAGGCAGATTGCTGACTTACATGTCGCAATCAGTATCTGCTATGAACGCACCGTAAGTTACTTTTTGCCATTTATTATTGTGAAGAAAATGGTGAACCTTTAGCGTTACGTCTGTTGTCATTGATTGCTTGATTTATTGATTAAGGCGTCATAAGGACTCAGCACTTAAGAAGGTTTTCTGTTGCAATGTACTGTACCAACCTCCTGCTAGACGCATTCTCATTCAAACCGGTCGACTATGCTAATCTACGCTGTGTATCCAGAGTGCATGCAGGCAACCTCAAATGTCCCTCCCTGGACCAACCATTTCTTCGCACGTCGCCGATGGGTGATCGGAGAAATGCTTATGAAAACTTATTTATTTATATTTATTTTTTTGTTTCTTTGTTCGTGTCTTTCTTCGTGTATTTATTTATTTATTTATTTATTTATTCATCTGTTTATTTATTTATTTATTTATTTATTTATTTATTTATTTATTTATTTATTTATTTAATCTGTTGGAGTTGAGCTCATTAGGCCATCTCTGTCACACCATCAGAAATAAAAATATAAAAAAATCAATTTCAGAGAAGATAAACAAATAAAATGACAAATACATTATACAAAAATAAGGGGGGAAACATGTATAGTGATAAAATCACGAGAAGTACAAGTACAAAATATACAAGAACTAATTGCCTCATATTATTATTATTATTATTATTATTATTATTATTATTATTATTATTATTATTATTATTACTCATTAAGCAAGTAACTAAACCTTTACATCTAAATCTAAGTGACATTGTACAAATTTGAAGAGAAACAAACAGTAATATTCTCGAAGCTTTTATAATAAGTTAAAATTTTTATTGACTGCATTGTACTCTACTCAGCGAGAAAGTATTTGAAAGATTTGTTTTCAATACCATTAAATTCCGACAGTCTCTGATGTCACTGGGTAGCGTATTTCAAAGCGCGAATCTTCGGACTTACCTCGCTAAATGCCATTTCAACATTACTATTCTCACAGATGCTAGATTGCCTTGTAGTTGATGATACAGGGTCATTAAATAATTATAAAAATGTGACATCTGAAAACTCTTAACGAACTATAATTGTTTACGACACTTTATTCATGCAGTAAAGATGTCTTCACATTTTCCTACGCGTTTTCCCTCTCTGTTCCTCTCTCACCAGCAGAGAAGCAATAGCGCACTTCCAGGCGAACAGCATTGTTCACTCGAAGCGTCTTGTTAAATTGTGGCTCTGATAATATGATAGGGACGACATGTAGTCCATGTCCCACCAGTAGCTCAAGGCTGAGGAGTGGGCTTATTATTCCGCGAACTTGAGTTCTTTCCCCGGAGCTGGTGAACTTGTGATGGCCAAGAGCGGAGGATAAAGTTTTTTCCGGGGTTTTCTGATGCCGGTTGGAGAGGACGAGATGAATAGGCCTACCACATCTCTGTAAAACATTCGGCGCCTATGCGAGAAGTACAAAGACAGAAATTGTTTATTTATCATAGGGTAAAGGTTGGTAAAATACTGTGTTAGAATAATATTATGATAGTTCTTTTTGAGAATGTATTACAAATTTACTGAGCGAGAGAGGGACCGGTTTTGTGCACCAAGTTGTCCAGGAACATTCCCTTAATACAGAGTTTCTCAAACTATGGTCCGCGGACCACCTGTGGTCCTCGAGGTCTGTCCTTGTGGTCCTTCAAAAAAGACAGAATAAAAAATAAAATTCATTCACTATTGCGTATCACACTATAGCTTAAAATCTCAGAGTTTGGAAATGACACATGACAAACGAATTTCACTTTTTCTCCCAATACTGCATTTTATGAAATTTATTACCCTACCCGTCTATCGACTTCCCACTCTACTCTCAGCAACAAAAGAGGGATTTAAAGCACTATATACGTGGTGTTTCTCGACATCTTTTCCCTGCACATCTGGCGCCGCGCCTGTAACCCAGCCAGGGACCACCCGAATTCATAACAGAGGACCAAAGTACCGAACCTTAATTCAATTTTAAAATATAAATATAGCCCTCTTGGTATTAAAATATGCTACGAAAATGATAAATTTGCTTTCGAAGGGAACAAGAGTAAGGTGGTCCGCAGAACCGTTCTGACTTTAAAAAGTGGTCCCCACTTCAAAAAAGTTTGAGAAACGCTGCCTTACTACATTGACGCAAAAACCGATCTCCTTCTCGCTCAGTAAAATTGTAATAAATTCTCAAAAAGAATTACTACAATATTAGGCCTACTCATATCACAATATCTTTACCTTATATAGACCTAGTCTAATTCTAAAGCACTTAACTGTGTTAGTAATCTCTAAATGAATCCAATTCTATGTAATGACATGTTATTTTAACGGAATGATTACAGCGTGTTCATAATGTGTGTGTGTCCGTTTCATTTGCAATACTCGTAGATTTGACCACATAACACCATCCTTTGAAACTCTTTCATGGGTTTGTCTAGAACATTATTTACCTGTTCTATTTAGAATACAACTCCAAAATATCTGACAACTCGCTTTGAATACCTTACAACAGAGATGTCCAAAAGGTGATTCGCGAATCACTGTGTAGTCACTATGCAACCTGCAATGTAACCCCCTCCATTCGCCCTCCTCCCCCGTAAGGCACCCTGACTGCCATAGCGTGTGCTTGATACAGTAAACAAGGCAGTGGCGAGCGTACCGGAATTATAAGGTGGTTTACGAATGTCTTTGTCCAAGCCTTCGACCTCCAAATGTAGGAGAGTGGGAACTAGAGTTTCTTTGAATTTTGAATTCATTTTAATAAAGCTGTCAAATAAGTCGAATTATAATGAAGAAATAATATAATTTCAGTTTTGTTTCCGTCTTAACAAAACTGAAATTATATTATTTCTTCATTATAGAGTTTCTTTGCTTTGAAGATGGTGATAATATAAAATGTCTTATATGTTCCAAGATAATTTCCGACATGTTTCGAGGGAATGTAAAACGTCATTTGTTGCATGGCATTCTCAATATGCTGAGATGAAATGTATTATTGATTATTATAAATATTATATTAGCGTTATTGAATATTATATTATTATTATTATTATTAGACTATTATTATTATTATTATTATTATTATTATTATTATTATGCATATTCCCTCATTATTCCAGGAGTAGATCGGGCAAAAGAACTGAGTAACCTGTTAAATAAGCATGCTCTGCATATTGACTTTCCTGCACCTGACATGACAGAAAAAGACTTGCTAGTTAAACTGTGTCATGGGAGATAGCCAAATTTCTCAAATTATTTCAGGAAGGCGAGTTTGTAAAAACATGCATGGTTAGAGTCGCAGAAATTTTGTGCCCCAAAGAATTACAACACTTTCACAATTTATACCTTTCTCGACAAACTGTTGCACGAAGAATTAAAATATCTGACATATCTAGGCAGATTGATGCTACAATTCATAACGTTTTACATTTTTCTCTTGCTTGTGATGAAAGCAATGATTTGATAGGTACGGCTCAGTTATCTGTATTTATACGAAGTGTTGAAGAATATTTATTAGACCGGATCCCTTTAAAAAGTAACACCACTGAAGAAGAAATATTCAATGACCTTTGCTCTTGCGTACATAAACATAATTATTTACAGTAGTCAAAGCTAGTGTCCATAGCAACTGATGGAGCCCGTTCCATTATTGCCGAGAAAAAAGGGTTTAATTGGCAGACTAAAAGTACAGTATTTCTTAACGAAAAAGATGTATCAAATTTCTACACAGTACATTGCATTTTTCATCAAGAAGCCCTTTATGAGAAAACTTTGAATTTTCAGCACGTCATGGATGTGGTGATTCGTAATATTATAAACAAAATTCGAAACAGCGCGAAGTCAAGATGTAGGACCCGCATGACGGACCAGTGTGTGATGTAACTCCGGATTTCAATGCAATATTGCTGAAACAAATATGTGAAACTGAAGAAGGGTAATTTCAGTAGAATAGATTTCATTCATTATTATACTTAGACATAAATATTGGTTTATTTTTACATCAGACTAATGATGATTATGTATTTAATTTCCATTTACATGGGCCTTGTAGTTAATAATAGTTTATTTCCGAAGTGTTTTGAATCTATTTAATAGTTTATACTACGAGTAGTTATCACACTATTCCAACGCCAATCGTTTGTTTATGTATTTATTTCTTTATGAATTTTTATTTGTATTAATTAACAAATTGTGATTTTGAATCAAGTTAAAGTACACAAAATTCCCCGATGATGTCTAGCGTACAATAAACCACCACTGTTCTAGTTAATTCACCTGTCGCTACCTACATCTTCAACCCTCCCATCCAAGGTCATGAGCTTATGCAAGTAGCGTCTTGCAAGTGATTCGGCGCAGACGATCCTTTTGGACGCCCATGCCTTACAACATTGTGCAATCAACATCAGGCTTTGTTATCCATTCCTCATCACTGTACCTCTTTCTATTCACACTCTTTCACCTTGTCAGTTTCTCGCATATTGAACTCCTTACCTCGTCATGTCAGGGATTGGCGAACGGTTAATCAGTTTAAATTAAGAATTAAGAATTTCATACTGTTGCACGGAATTGATTTGTGTTAACCGATTTTATAGGTTATCTGTGTGTCTGTATAAATTGTCATTTAAGTCTATTATAAAGTAGAATTAGGATATAAATTGTAAATTGCTTAATTATGTATCATGTTCAGACAATATTTCATTATATGTAAGCTCCTTAATATGCTTACAAGATAATGGTTTTATATTTAAATATTACTATTAATATTACTACTTTTGTTATTGCTTCAATGTACGGCAAACTCGGTTAATTTCGCGACACGGGTAATTTCATGATAACTTTATTTAAATTTATCACGAATTTATACCAGAGATAAATGTAATTCTGATGGTAGGCCTATACTGGGTGTTCATTTCAAAGTGTGTCATGACGCCATTGTTGTGAGCGATTTGAAGCGAGTTTCAGCTTTTATGTCAGAGAAGTTGCCTATTAATCAAGGCGTTCAATCTGAACTTGAGAACGTGTACGGTATAACTTGAACGTCGTAGCAACAGATGGCGGTCTGTACGGTCTGTGTGCTACCATAACCTCTTTCGAACTGTGTTTTGCGCGGGCAAGTTGTACGCAGGCTATTTGTTATCATCGGTTGCGTACCGCAACATTCCACAACACAAATCAAATGCTCCGTGTCATGTTGACCGTCCAAGTTAATGTCAACAAATACTGTACGTAAGTAATCGTCTTAACCCTCTCCCCATATCCCGACAGTAAGAAAAAAACTCACCTCAGTACGTGTTTTCAAACAGTTCACATTCCTGCCACTACCGGCGTTACCGTGCGTATCGGTAAGTTCTCTTCTGAATGAACGCCGTACTTGCTAGGCAACTTCTCTAGTACATAGGTAATACGCCTCTGCGGAAGTGTAGGGAGATTGAATTCTCTATGCTCATCGGCTAGCCATATGACGACATACAGCGAGCCATGACACACTTTGAACTGAACACCCAGTAGTATAAACGGCAGAAGATGTATTATTACATAGATTTTGTTCACTGCACTCTTGCAATGACGTGAGCGAAATTTATGGAAACTACTTGAAGAGCTATGAGATCTATAGCTTTGAATTTGTGAGTGAATACATCATCCGATTTCCTTTGTTAAAAGCTTTTTGCTTGTTTTGTAATCCAAATTGTTTTCAATGGTAAGTACTGACATTATATACTTCTTGGCGCAAAATATATGCTTATCAATGCACTGATTATGTAACACAGCCGTATCTTGGGAACTTATATTCTTAGAGTTTTTTTTTCATTCCACGAGGCCATTTTTTTCTCTTAAAATTTTTTTCTATGGTATAACAACATTCTCTGGTGGAAAAAATATTAAACGCATGAAACGTAAAATATTTGTGTTTGTGTGCATAACATCTCTGATATATTGTGCACGCCATGCATGTTGCAGATATCGGATAATCGCAGGGTCAAATGTGAAAATAAATAAGTAATACGAAAGAGGCAATTGATTGTATCTAAAACAAAAGAAACTGTCGCAGAGAAACCTCGTCTTATTCTTAGCAAGTTTGACAAGGACCAGGAAGGGACCGAAGCAGCAGTCAATGAGAATGACATTTCCAGTCTCTCAAGTGAGTTAAAAGAGGAGATAACGAAACAGCATCATTATCGAAGCCAAACAAGTAAGATCTATGCTTAAAGAAAAGCCGAATGATAAGCGTAATGATTTGTATGCGGATCTTGCTCAGAAAATTTCGAGGACGACAGTCATGGTGAAAGATGGATTCAGTGTGTCAGTTGTGATCAATGGTTTCATGATAGGGCCTACACAATCAATATCTTTCAAAATACAGAAATAATTTTAATTGCTTGGGTTGTAGGTACGAATCTGACTCAGGAATTTAAAACTTGACTGAATATGCCGAGGCCTAAATATTTTGAATTTAAGGACTATTACGAAAATACCCTTGTACTATCACGAAATTATGCCAGCCCTTCTAGAGTGCTATTTTTTGTTGTTTATTTGTATTGCTTGTTTGTAATTATTGTATAAATTGATTTGAGCTAAAAATGCTGACATGTAACTTTCTGAAACCTAATAATGTACGTACATTAAGAGCACTCATTTTTTCTTTAATTTGAACCTTATATTTGCACTAAAACCTTAATATCACGAAATTAGCCAAGTCTGCCCTATATTTCACTTCTGGTAGTGTGGAAGAGAAGTTCTCAAGGCCTTAACTCTACCAGAATAGATAAATAAATAAATAAATAAATAAATAAATAAATAAATAAATAAATGAATAAAAGTAAGTAAATGAATAATAAATAAATAAATACATATATATATATATATATATATTAATAAATGAATAATAAGTAAATAAATATTTACACATATTATTCGTTACAATTTCAAACAATTCAGTGACCTCATGTTAATGTGTGAAACCTTCCAACTATTAATTGTAATTTAACGAGAAAACTTTGCCTTGTAAAATTAAAATGCGGGGAGTATAAAGACAGAAATTCAAATAAATATCAAAATTTTATTTCAAATCCCGAACATCCCTTAAAACCCAACCATGCTCATAATAACAATGACGAACAGCACAAACGTCTCATGCAATTATAGAGATTCGATCAATCCCCAGTCGCCACGTAAGAATAAGTTATTTATTAAATTTACTTTCACTCCACTGCATGCTTACTTTCTATATCAGTGTTATTAGACCTACCCAAAATACAGTGCATTGTTTCTATTGTATGTACTATCCAGAAATAATAATCAGAATTGGTATTATAATGTTTAATTTTTTCCGAGGATTGCCCAAAATTTAAGACGAATTCCAAGTAACCCCATGTTTAACTATCGGATTAATTTCGCTATAGGCTAATATTATTTCACTATCACAAATTCTATCGACGCTAGTTAAAAACGCAAGTGATACTGCGTCGTTAAATAATATACGTAAAAAGTGGACCCCGGCCTGAAATCAATCAATCATGTTTATTTGTCAGAATTACAATGACGTAATTATAGACAATAGTCAATAAAAACAATCAGATTAAAATTCCAAGTTAATATGGCTGTCAAAAAATTAATTAATATGATGAAAAGAATTATCTAAAAGTCATTTTTAAAACAATTTTAAATCTAAATAAGCCAATTGAATGGGGATTCTTTGCCAATCTATTAAAAATATCTAAAAAAAAATAACACTGAACCATTTCTTGGTCTTTGTCAACCTGACCACAGGTGTTACAATATAATGATTATTTCTAGTATAATATTTGTGAAGCTGGGGTTGAGAAGCATGACTATTTAAATTAATCTTGGTATAGACTAAACAGTCATAAATAACTTATATTGGTTAATTACAGTAAGAATATTAGCATTACGAAATAAAGGTCGACAATGAGCATTAAAAGATGAATTAGTAATAATTCGTAATGCTTTTTTCTGCAAGATT
This sequence comes from Periplaneta americana, assembly GCF_040183065.1. Lineage (NCBI taxonomy): Eukaryota > Metazoa > Arthropoda > Insecta > Blattodea > Blattidae > Periplaneta > Periplaneta americana. Next base: position 97,766,398 of record NC_091128.1, read on the forward strand.
AGAATACTATTATTAACATTAGCACTGTTACCCCAAAAACGAATACCATAATGAAATACACTACGAAAAAATGCATAATAGGCTTGTTTCAAATATCTACTAGATATAAGAGCTTTTAATTTACACAAAAGATAAAGTACACGAGATAATATTTTGCACACAAACGCAATATGACCCCCCCCCCAAGTAAGCTTTGAATCTAATGTAAAACCAAGAAGCTTAACTTCTGAAATAATTTCATCAGGAACATGATTTAATGAAAATAGGCCTATTCGAGATTCAAGGCGAAAGGATAGATTCGAAACGTCCAGTTACTTCAGTTTCAAAATTCTTAAGCACTTTAATTAAAACATATAGATAGGGTATCCTCCTCTCTGCTTCTATTCACGTTTTAGGTATTGTATGCAGGAGTTTACCTTTCCTCTTGACGCTCTGAGCTCGGAGTATGTAATGTTAAAATTTAGTGTGCCACTTTGTACCGAACATGCGTTGTATTGAGAAACAGACTTGAAGTACGGCCAGATCGTGACAGTATTTGAGACAAACAAGTGGAAAGACTCATGTCATAGAGTCCGTATGATATTAGTTTCTTTTTCTTCTTATTTCAAAAATACATGTACAATTGAACCGCTTTCACCGGTTCAAGACCTACTTAATAATGTATGGACTATAACAATGATTTATATTAAGAGATTACGATATATTAAGTGACAGGTTCGTGATATAACTGACACTTGCTTCAATAGACATAACTGTAAGCTGTCATTACATCTTTCTCTGTCATTTAATAAGCACTACCTATTATCCTCTTGAATCGAAATCTTGTTAGCAACAGTACAGTATATAAGTATTAAGTCGTTCAAATGAAATTCGGCCATTGCTAATAGAAAGAATGAAATTAAACTTACTGATTAATAGTCGCCACGGTTGTTAACACACTTCTCCCACTGTGAAACCAGGTGACGGATATCGACTCATTTTTAAATTCGTTATTTTACGACGCTGTATCAACTGCTATAGTTATCTAGCGTTTGAGTAAGATTAAGGTAATAATGCCAGCGATATGAGTCCTGGATCCAACGCCGAAAGTCACCCAGCATTTGGTCTTAATGGGTTGAGGGATAACCCCGGAAAAACCTCAACCAGGTAACTTATCTCAACCAAGATGAGTCTTGGCCTGCTCGTTTCACGGACAGGCATGCTAAATGTTACTCCACAGTGATACCGGCTCTGTAGTTTGGAGGTGAACCAATGTTCAACATCATTTTGCACCGATTTGTCCGATGGAAATGTGATTTATTTCGACTGTTTCTTCAAATAAAAGCAATATGGAAATCTCATGTAGCTAAATCTGGACTGTAAGTGGAATATGCTAGTGATACCAGCGAAACCTTTGCAACTCCTCCCTTGATCAGGCATTGTGAGCTCGAGCACTGTCATGGGGTAAAATTCTTGTCAAACAGCCTGAGCATTTATTCTCGATGTTTCATCTGAGATGCCAGAGAGTGCTGATCATTTTTGTCCACGCTCCAGAAATTTTACTAGCAATGGACCTCGATAATCGATAAAAAATGATAACCTTGTAGATATTCAGTAATAAACTAAATTCGCTTATTGTCATTCTTCTTTTCTCTCGGACAAGAGCATCAACATGTTGCATTTACTTTGGCGCATTTCATGGTCGCGGATTGTCCTGTAGAGATGTTCGGCCGGAAAGAAACTGCTCACACCAATCATTTACGATTGATTTTCGTAGACATGTCTCTCCCTGTAGCCTATGCGATGAATTTCAACACGTGTAAGCCTAAGACTTTCGGCAGTAAAAAAAAAAACTAATTACAGCATGCTGTTCATTTTTTAAAACTTCTATCTTGCATCATTCATTCGCTTTTATTTTTTAATTTATTCGGAATAGCAATGGCAGTTATGCCATAGAAAGTCTATAACCATTGTTGCCAATATCCCTGAAGCGAACTCCGGCCGATACTTCTGTGGAACATAATAAGCTTCATCCAACTTTCATTTGAACTAACCTTACTTACTTACTTACTGGATTTGAAGGAACCCGGAGATTCATTGCCGCCCTCACATAAGCCTGCCATTGGTCCTTATCCTGAGCAAGATTAATCCATTCTCTATCATCATATCCCACCTTCCTCAAATCCATTTTAATATTATCTTCCCATCTATGTCTCGGCCTCCCTAAAGGTCTTTTTCCCTCCGGCCTCCCAACTAACACTCTATAAGCATTTCTGGATTCGCCCATACGTGCTACATGCCCTGACCATCTCAAACGTCTGGATTTAATGTTCCTAATTACATCAGGTGAAGAATACAATGCGTGCAGTTCTGTGTTGTGTAACTTTCTCCATTCTCCTGTAACGTCATCTCTCTCAGCCCCAAATATTTTCCTAAGCACCTTATTCTCAAACACCCTTAACCTATGTTCCTCTCTCAAAGTGAGAGTCCAAGTTTCACAACCATAAAGAACAACCGGTAATATAACTGTTTTGAACTAACCAAATGTGTAAAATGTTTTGTGGAGAATTTAGCCAAACTCTGCAAACACTGTAGTTACGCGTTCCGTTCTCATTAGACCTATAGCCTTATGAATTAATACTATAGCAGACTACGCGACGTATCTCAGGCAATAGCTCGTTTGTCTGTCGATACGGTACTGCACTTGAACGTTGGTTCGATACCGCTTGGGCTGATACTTGATTAAATTTACATCCGCGGTCTTTGAGGGCTGTCCTTCCTTAAGGAGATTCAAGAAAAATTTAAAAAGTTGTGTATAAAGTGCAAATTAAAATTAAGGTGACATTCAACATTTAATTTTTTAAGGTGACATGTATTTATCTAGCCTGACGAATTTACTTCCTTGGTTTGAATTGTAAATTATTTAAAAATAGCGTGTAAGAGGGCATTAGACTAGAAATGTTTAGTTTAAATGTAGTTCTCTTTATAAGTATGCATAAGGATGCAATTATTTGACTTATTTGAACTGTTGTATCAGTGAAGCGAGGTGAGTCAGTGAAGTTATGGTTTTACAGTGCAGTGAACAGTTCCGATCAGTGATAATTTATAGCGTCAATGAAATGTGTTCTATAGTGTCAGTGAAATGTGTTACAGAGTGTCAGTGAAATGTGTGCTAAAGTGTCAGTGAAATGCGTCATAGTGCCACTACAGAGAATGAGATGAGAGTAAAGTGAAAGACTATTGAAACTTATGTAGGACCTATACATAATTATGTAGGTTGTGTTGTAAAATTAGGTGATTTATTTTATGTTTTATTATTATTGTGTTAAATTGTATTGTGTATTCTTATTGTATTGTGTATAAAATTGTATATGTGTTGTAAATTGTATTATGTATTGTAAATTTTATTGTGTATTGCTTATCATTTTATTGTGTATTGTTAATATTGTATATACCACTGCCACCGGGTGCCGTGGTGAAATGCTTATAGAATCAGGAAAGTACAGGAAAAGTCAGTGTTCACAGAAAACCTGTCCCCCCACAGACGCTACTGCACCACAATTCTCAAATCAGGCTGCAAAATAATGCAGGCATTGGCTTTTACTTCAGATTTTATTTGGAGCTCGCGATTTTTAATTTAATGTCTATTTTCAACGACTGCAAATATTCTAGCACGATGAAGTGGCAATGCAGTAATGAGAATTGTCTGGAAATAAATACTCGTAGAAATGTAGCTCGTAACCACTTCTTGCGCTGTAAATCTAACAGAATTTCCTCTGGACCACACTTTGATTTGTGGTTGCTTTTTGCTTTACAGTATCATGTAAATTCGTGTGTTCGCACTGTTTAACGTTCTTCCTCCTCGAGGTGCCATGTTGGAAACAATTTGCGTCTCGTAATATAAGGAAGTTGCAAAATGTGAGCTTGATACATTCAAATTTGCAGAGAACACTAACGCGCACGAAGCTCTGTTTCCACTGAGTTACTTTCTTTATTGCACTGTCGCTTCATGAGCTTCTTTTTTCAGCCCGAAGCAAGTCTATTTGTCGTTCTTTCATTCCGACTGTCAAAATATTTCTTCCAACCCTCAGTCTCCTCCTACGCCCAACAGCAAACAACGAAAGAAAATGTAATCCGTGTAACAGCACCAAAGCTATACAGTAGTTCATATCTTCCCCTCTCTCTTTTTTCTTAACCGCCCATTCGCAAATCAAGCGAGCCCTCGCTCCAACAATTGCTGGTAAAACCGCGCCGGCATCGTCCTGCGGGGTAGCTCTGAAGTTTTCCCAAACAACGGCGCGGAGAGTCATACTATCAAGTTTAATCAGGCACGTTAATGAAGGTTTGCAGACTAACCAGGATATACGATGACGTCACAACCACCCCACCACCACCACATCTATGCGAAGAGAAGAAGAAGCTTCCGCATATAAAGTCATTTTTGGAGGTAGTTTGTCTCTTGCTCTCTGCTTGTTCAGTCTAGGCAGTAGTTATGTTAACGTTATGAAACGCAATGTTTTTCCACAAAACTCATTTCAAAATAACCGTCCGTTGTTTGTTCCTGCGCCGTAGTGGTCCGTCTCCCTTCATCAACACAGTATCAGACTTTAACAACAAGGTAACTCTAATGTACAGGTCTATTTATCTGCCTAGCAAGGGTTTATTATCCTTCGTACGGAATTTATAGCTCTCAATGAATATTGGTCTAAATCTAGAAAAAAATATATAAAGAATAAAAGAGTAATAGGGGAAATAAATAAGAAAAAATTATTCACTTCAAAGAAGAATAAAGTAGGCAAAATATAATACAGAATATGTAGTGCTGTTGATCGATCAAAATATTTAATCGATTAATCGAGTTGAAAAATGTTTTAATATATTGTAATATACAATTATTGTTAAATTTATCTTGTGTTCGGTGATAAGCATAAGTATTAAATGTTGTATATCTGTATATAGTGTATCGTTATATTACGAAACAACTATTTTAATTACTTACTAACATATGTATTATGAGGCTTATAATTTATTGTGTCAATTTCTCCGGGAATATTTGAGACAAACACAAATAACGAAAAGTATGAAGTTTCACCTAGTTAATTCTGCTTCATCCATGATTTTAAACATGTGAGTGCATTCACATGCTCCGAATTAAGTGCTCCTCTACGTTTAGTAACAATGTTTCCTGCATTATTAAACGCGAAAAAAAAACTTTTTTTTCTGTCTAGCACTTCTCCATGATCGTTCAATTTAAATCCAAACGTTTCACCGAGTTTACCTCTCAAATTCTCATATGAAATAAAGGAGTTTACGCTTTTTACAAACCACAGAAAACTGATTTTTTTTCTTTATCAGACTAAACACACAATCTTCATATACAAACTCAGTACAGAAACTGCAACAGTACAGTACAGCGGTCGAAACAGAAGACTGGCCCCATTGTAATCGAATTACCAGATTTTAGAAAGAGAAGAAGGTAGTTACGCTCTCACTTGCACACAGCGTAGACATGGCTATTTTATAAGGCATGAGGGGGACGAATCCCAGATGCTAGGAAGATGAGCTCACAACAAGGTGGAAGTTTTCTTGGAAAACCATGAAACTTAATAAGGGTTTCCCATTGTGTTTCAACTTTTAATAGAAGTAGACTAGGTCACTGTCATCATATCTTCATCTCTTTCTGAAGTGTTTGTGCAAAGATTTTCCCTACACTACATGGTTTACAGTTAGAAAATAACAGTACTATTGTGCTTTTAAGTAAGCAATTTCCGAGAGAGAAATATTGTCGGAATTTTTAGTATGAGTTTGTAGTAACAAAATAATAATTAATATCAACTACAACCGATTAATTTTAATCGACTCGATTATTCGATTAAATATTTTTGATCGATTAATCTTACAACAGTAATTCATCGATGAATCGATTAGATCAATCTATTAAATCCCACAACACTAATAATATCTATATCCGATGACGTCATTATTGTAGCACAACATATAAAAAAAGTGACAGGGGATTTGAGGAAATCGCTATGATTGCGTGTAACTTCTATACAGAAATTAGAGTGATGAAATCAGTAGGCCTATAAATAAATATAATTTTTGTAAGACTTAATTGTGTTTAATGAACGGAATGAAATAAGCTGTGAATAACAATCAATCCTCTAATAATAACAACGCATTAAACCATAATGTGATGTTAAGATGGCAAGTAAGGAACTATTCTTGAGCCCCACAGGCAATAACAATAATTAATTCGTATACTATACGTTGAGGTGTCGCGTTCCAAAGTCTTTCTTAGACTATCTAATTTCTGTGGTTTTCCAAAAACTACAAAAAAAAAGACATTTTTGTAAATTTGAATTTTGATTCATTTTGTGTATTCCAATAAGTCATATAATGATAATACAAAATTTGAAGTATTGATTGTTCAGTCTTTGACTTATTTATGGCAGCAAAATATCAAAAAAGTTTATTTTTGCTAATACATATTAGTCAAAGTTTTCGCCCTTATTATGGGCATCATCAGATTAATAATAGATATCTATGTAAAAGTAAGTAAATCCATATTAAACATATTGCAATAAACAAGTTTTAAATTTAAAACAACCATTAATAAAAAAATGATTAAAATAATTAAAGGTTACTTATAAAATTTATTAGAAAATTATGCATACTTAATAAAAACGTGATAAAAATGTGTATGAGATGAGTTAAACATTTTTTACGAACTAATGTTTTTCTATCATCACTAGGTTATGGGTAAATTATTAAATGTATATTTTATATGACAACTGTATGAATGTGGGAAATAACTGTAAGTAACTACTGTTTATCTAACAATGAGGAGAAATTAAATATGCATACTTTTTACAAAAGTCTACAAAGAACAAAGATATCTGCAAAAAGAATTGTCATTAAAATCACAAAAAAAAACAATACAATATATAAGTCAAAGACTGAACAATCAAGACTTCATATTTTTGTAAGTTATGTTATTATAATCTACTTAAACCTATGCGTTAAATGTAAATAAAAAATCAGTTTACAAAGTTTCATCCTTCATACTTTAAGGATGATAGAATTAGGTATAATATTTTGGATAAGATGTTGATCGGAACCGTACACTGAATAATGAAGGTTCTGAAACTGCAGCTCAGGGATTTGAGGATATTTGGAACCAAAAGAAATAATTTGGACTTCTCTCTTCAAAAGAAGTTACTTTTGTGTCTGTATATTTCTTTTTTTATATAGGACTTTCTACAGTGCTGTAGTCTCCCTCATCAAAACAAATTATTATATATAAAAATTGTCATGCTGTTCATTTCTGAGACTTATAAAACATTAAGCTGAAAAATATTAGTTACATTATTAAAAAGTATTGAAATTTCATTATTTCGAAATGATAAACCAAATATATTATCATAATATTATTTTAATGTACCGAAGTATATATGATATTTCCATTACTCTTTCATCATATTATCATAAGTCATTGCCCTGATGATGTTATTTTTGTTTAGTCAAACTGTCCGAAGACAGGTTTGAACCTCATAAGTAACACCAATAAGGCATCGCTCATGAGGCAACTAGGCCAGGAGATAATGGGGTAGGGTGGCCAGTTCCTTTCCCCCTGCCTGATGATGAACACAGAAAAAAATAATTACATGTAAAGAAATGTCTCTTGAGTTGAATATAAAGCGCGAAACTTGAAATATTAATACAAAATAGTGAATTGATAGTTATGGTCTTTAACATTTGAATTATTAAATTGCAATGAAAACTTAGTATGTCGTGAGCGCCGTCTTAAATCACTTTCTCCGCTCCACCGATCCTTCATCATATGATAACGCAGAATTCCTCTATGGAAATATCTTATGCACTTCGGTACATCGCTATAATATGATATGCGTATAGGCTATAATCACTTAGTGATTTAAGACGGCGCTTATTCCATCGGATCCCGACCACCTAGTCACTCGTAATGAGTGCACCTCTGCACATTAGCGTGATGGACATTGTTCCACTGTCACATATCTGTGACACAGTGCATGAAGTTTGGCCACTAAAGGGAAAACTAAGTTTGGCCACTAAAGGGAAAACTAAAGGGAAAGGATTCAATCCTGCATCGGAATTGGAATCCGGTGTGGCTTAGTGGATAAAGCGTCAGCACGTAGAGTTGAAAACCCGGGTTCGAGTCCCGGTGCCGGAGAGAATTTTTCTCCGCTCCACCGATCCTTCATCATATGATAACGCAGAATTCCTGCATGGAAATATCATCTGTACTTCGGTACATCGCTATAATATCATCCTTGTCCACCACAAATTGGACCCATCGGGATTCGAATTCGGTTAGCAGCGTGGAAAGCCACTATTCCAGCCGCTCGGCTAATGGTGATTCCGGATACTTAAAGTTAAGTAGTAGTGCAGGACCGGTATCGTTTATTATGAATTGGAAGGAAGTTTTCAACGCCCTTAAAGGGCTCTACTAATGGAAAACATTCGATTAATTTCATTAAAGTTACTGATAGAATTTCTTCCCTAACCAAGATTCTGAATAAAGTAATGTATTTTGTCAGCTTACACTTAGAATTGAATGGAATCTTTGTGTCCTTTCTATCACGAACAGACATTAATTAATGAGTGACGCTATTTAATCTGCTTTCTGCGGAAGTGTTGGTATCATGGAAACGAGGAACTCCAAGTCGCATTTAAAGTTATTGAATGTGCTAATGTTTAAAATGTTGGGCCGACATTAAAAAGAAGTTGAATTGATGGCAGTATTCGACGCGTTTACCGTTGAGTTTTCGTAGCCATTTTATCGTAAATTCAATGTCTATGGACATTTCAACGTCTAATAAACTTATGTGTGTTGCTACCTGGGATATTTTTATGGAATTCATTTGCAAGCAGTAGCTATTACCGCACATGTCACAATTCACTGGTTTACTGGGTATGTAGGAAACGCATGACTGTCACCGGTAGACCTCCCACTGTGCTACCCCGCCGTTTACTTTTTATGACGCAGACCGACAACAAATACCCATCATCATTACCGTTATATACAAATTAATAGTCGCATACGCGCATGCGTACTGTTACCTTCCATCACACAAGAGCAAACACATAGCTGCAAAAAAAGAAGTAACGTTTACACAAATTTAATGGACATCCCCACTTTCATCTTTACTCTCATTTATATCACTCACGACTATTTTCCAGGCTACAAAAATGAATTTTCTCAGAACAAATTTATGTACAAGATGAGGTCATATAAAAATTAAGAGTTAGGCCTAAGAAATTAATAAAAAATTATGCTCTATAACAGTGCGTCCAAGATTTTTAAGTTTTTGCACTGTAGAAATATAAGTACCACGTGAGTCATATGCCCTTTATTTATACGAAGTTATGCAATCCCGCATAATCTCAGTCAATTACATAAACACTCTAAACGTATCTTAAATTCAGTACCGGTCTGTCATACTAATGGCCGATTTATAGAATAATATTTAAGTATTCGTAAAAAAAAATCATTAATCTTTCATTATTAAAAATAAGTTTCTCGAACGTTCAGTAGGCCTAATGATACCTTAAATTACACTAACTTAACCAGCTAATAGAGATTATAGGTTAGGTTTTTCAGAGGTTTTCCCCAACCGTAATGTGAATGTAAGGTAATATATGGCGAATCTTCGGCCTCATCTCGCCAAATATTATCTCGCTATCACCAATCTCATCGAAGCTAAATAACCTAGTAGTTGATACAGCGTCGTTAAATAACCAACTAAAATAAAAAAAAAAATATAGAAATTATATAGAATGAACACTGAGCGAATTTTTCTGTTTTATATTGTGTGCGTCGGCGTTTAGTTCCACTTCCAAGCGCTAGAGGTTAGTGTAATCGAGCACACGCAAGAATTCCTAGATAATAATTAAATATGAGTTGAGACACAGGATCCAAACATCACCTACCTTGCTGCATAATCCAGTAACGACTTTGCTTCAAAGAAATTCAAGTTAACAGCTTTTCCTTATTTCTCAGTAATAAACTAGTTGTAATAATAAGTTTATGTTTTATATTAAAATAAATTATATTATAAAATAATATAATACATTATAAAATTATGTATCAAATTCGTTTAATATTTGTGTACAATATATAGGCATATGGTTTTACTTCTCATATGAATTTTGTTTCTCCATTGTCAGTGCTATCAAATCATTACATATTTTAATTGTTGTTGGTGTCAAAGTCTCAGCTCTCATTATAAAGGAACTCTAGAGTCTAGACATTACAGACAATGACGGATGTATTATTTCATCGGTCAAATTTATTTTGAGTACACAATGTATCTAGATGTATTAAATTGTATGTCTGTTATATTCCGCTGTGTCGACTGCTAGCTAGTGTCATGTCAGCGCCAACTCTAGGGGAAAAAGCAGAAATCTCACGCTCAAGCTGGTTTGAAGGTCATTGAAATCAGTTCTGCTACATCAAAGGTACCGATGCGAAGTGTCCATACTTGTAATTCCCTACGCGCTGGGTTAACCTCTTGATACTAGGGTGTGGGAATATAGAATCCTTAACTTTTCTTACAAGCGCAGAACTATCGAAAGACTACATTGACTTTCAGTTTAGTGATGGACTATAGTCGATAGTACTATCGATAGTTACGACTTCAGCTATCGAAACTATCGATAGTCAAATTGTTTCCAATGCTATCGATAGTTCTGACGACTATCGATAGTATCGAAAAATGGGAAGATCATTCATAATATTATAAGGGTTTCAAACTGGAGCTGGGCAACACGGTTCTTTTCAGCGATTCAATCAGATATTACGAATCGTTTGTAAATAATCATTCACGGTTTGTTCAGAATTCATCCCAGTCTGTGATTCCAAGTATTCTTTTGAATCATAAACGAACGACTCACACGATTCTTCACTTTGCAATCATGGATACAATAAAAGCGTTCTATATATCTCGCATAGATGGTAGAGTAGACCCGAGAATAATACAGTCCTTTTATAATGAGAGTTGAGACATTGGATTGTCTCTTTCTGATTGGCTGTAACCAGTTTTCATGACCTCCATTAATCTAAAATGTTATGGAAAAAAGTTATCCTCAATTATAATTTATAAACTCAACCTTACTGCCAAGTATAATTTTTACATTAAATCCCTATTTAACTACTACATAAATTTCAGGCACGCACTCATTATTTTTCGTATTTAACTAAGCAAATCCAATATTTTGTTTCCACTTATCCGTTCCTGTTATCACACATCATTCGCCCACAACTAAGTAATTTGGTGAGAATGTATCTGTATTCACTGGGATCTTCAGTTCCTTCGGAAAGAATGTTATCCAAAACTGAAAATTTAATTAATGAAAGGCGAAATCGTCTTCATCCTAACAAAGTGCAAATGCTTATTTTAGTGGCAAACTTAGAATATCCTTGGAGCAGTGGTCACATGTTAAAAGGAAACATAATGATGGCTAATGTTAGGACTTTAAGGACAGATTATGATACTGTGTGTTATTGGTATGTAATTTCAATTCAGTATATATTATTAAATTAATAGTTCAGTACAAGCTTAGACTTAAATTCAGATATAAATTAATTTACAACAATTAACATAAAAATTTGTGATGATTATCGATAGTATCGATAGCTAGTTTTGATTACAGCAACTATCGATAGGACTATCTTCAGATGACTAAGAATTCGATATTGTATACAACATTAATAGACCAAGTGTATATAGAAATCGGGTTTCTTTATAAAATATAACGAAGAAGATATCTGGAAAATTTTCATCTGAATAAGGTTGCAGTCACGGATTTGGTCACAAAAGATACCCATGTCAGGAGGCGAGATCTGGCATGCGAGCTGTGCGAGAGGGGAAAGAATGAGCTACCAGAAAGAGAGTTTGTTTCAAGATACGAATCTACCGACACGGAAGTTCATCTCAGACTAAAACCTACCTTTCCCCTCCATATCCATTGGTGATATAGCCACGGCACATGATGAGGTCATAGGACAGGTCTTGCCTCCTCTATTGTACAAGATAGCTTATCACCAGGCAGCGCATTTTCGTTCCCAAACGTAGTAGTTTCTTCTGGTAGCTACATCTATTACGTCACGTGAGTGCGTAAGCAAGGTCGAAATACAAGCAGGTTACGCATGGGGTCATTAAATAATAATGATGTAATGTAATATAAATATGTCCCTGTAACGTCATATGATGTAGAAAGAACATTCTCTTAATTTAAACAAATTTTATGTGATGTTCGTAAAAGATTTGGATTTCATAAAGTCAGAATATATGTTTTTGTTCACTGCAACGAGATAGGTTCTGATAAACGAATTATTTGTATAAGTTGTACTGTGTAAAATATAAATATTGGTCATTTGTGTATTGATTTTTTATTATTATTATTATTTTGTTCCTGTAACGTCATGTGACGTAGGAAGAACGTTTTCTTAGTTTAAACAAATTTTTACTGGCAGTTATAGTAAAATATGTGAATTTCATAATCTCAGAATATATATGTGTTTGTTCACTATAACGGAGTTGATGTCGTTAATCGTTATTGTATAGTATACAATATTACAGAACATAATAGTACACATGATACACATTAACTGTAAATACTCTATATATAATATATTCAATTATTCATTTGAGGTGCAACTGGAAAATGGTTTACAGTCCTGTCACCTGTCGGCAATATGCGGAACCCGAATCACGCAAGTGAAGGAATAAGATACAAATACTAACGTCAATTACACTAATATTTACTTTATTGTTGCAAGTTTTCTTATAAAGTCATTTTGCTGATATTTACATTATTCCAAGTTTCTTTATACAGTCATTTAACTAGTATTCACAAGTACTTAGTGAGTCCTACATCTATACAGTACACTAGTGTCTTTATAAACTTTCTCAAGTCTTCTCCACACCACGGTCCTGCGCTGCTCGAGACCACAGGCTGCCAGCGTTCTTCTTAATGTCGTCGGCCCATCTTGTTCTCGGGATTCTGGGAGTCGTTCCCCAATTATTTATTCTTTGGTTCCATACTGTTACTACATATACTCAGTGCTTGTGGTTGAGTCCTATTGTGTGCCCTACCCTTTTTCATTTCAATATCTATGGCGTTGATGCAGCATCTTTTATCTTATCTTTTTCTTGATGGGTTCTCCCTTACAGCTACCTTAAAGGTTGGATTTTAAGTCTTTATTAAATAATAATAATAATAATAATAATAATAATAATAATAATACTTTATTGACAGAACAAAGATACATATTTCTTTTTCTATATATAAAACACTCTAGCACCCCCAGAAAGAGTAAGTTACATACTCGTGCTCAGGGGGCATTCCACATAATGTTAAGAAATCTTATTAAATAACAGAGTAAAAAGTAAAAAGAAAAAAAGAAGAATAACAGATATCACACTAATTGAACTTTAAATTTTCGCTCTAAACAGCAATTTTGAAATTGTTTCTTATTAAAAAGGAGCATTAGCAAATCGTATGTTTGGGAATTTAGCTATTATCATGTTATAAAGCCTTGGACCGAAGTTGCTACTGTGATTATATGCTACAGTTGTAGTACATTTAGGTACTGTCAAGCATATGTTGTCTGATCGTTTGGTTTTATATTTATGCGAATATAAATTAAATATATTTCGGTTTTTATGTACGAAATCCAATAATAGGCCTACTCTGTTATAAATTTGATGGAAGCCAAATATTTTAAATTCTGAATGAAAGAGTTCTGAAAGATAACCAAGAGGTTTATTAAGGCATATCTTTATTATTCTTTTCTGTAGCAGAGTTATTGGCATGAGGGAGGTACTATAAGCACAACCCCATCCTATAACGCCGTATTGTAATATAGCTTGTACTAATGCGAGGTAAATCAGTCATAAAGTATGGACATGTTAGCCATTGTTAGCTACTTTGTCATTTCATACATGATTTTATTTCCTTTTGCTGTTTGAAGATAATATGTAGGCCCTATATTAAGCTACTCTCTTATAATATGGCTAAGAATGTGATCTCTTAGGGCAGCGGTCGTCAGCACAGAGCACCCTGGGGCTAGCGTCTCTTACCCGCGGATAACACAGTGCACCATGGTGCACTCGTAGCTGTTAGCGGGTATGCTCTCTACCTCTTCCTGCTCCACGAGGGGCACACGGGACAGCACCGCTTACCCTCTGCACATTTCAGCGAGTGCTGACGATCACTGTCTCAGGGCATGTCCAGTGTCATATCCCAAGAACTCCATTTCAGATGATTGTGTATTTTCTGGCCATAGCTAAATTGTGCATATTCAGCCATAACTTTGTAGTACTTTACAATCGTCTGTCTTCTTGTTTTATTTTTTAAAGTCCTTTTAACTATCCCACACGTAGCTACCTTACAACGTGTAAACTTTCTGCTTTAAATCTCTATAATGCGCATAAGATATGTGTTGGCCCAAATAATTACAACTTTGAACCTCTTCTATAGTTTTGTTATGTAATATAATGTTTTACTGGGTGTGATGCATTCCCCAAAACTATTTTGTTTGTCCTGCTGAAATTTCGAAGTTATATTAGGTATTACATTATTTTTTTCCGTTTTAATGGCATTGACCTTCTGTTTCTACATAAAGTATATTATCTGGTCATCAACAAACAAGATAGTGTCATTTCTGTTATACATGTATTTGCTGAGGTATCGCTTAAATAACTTTTGTGCGAGATCGTGCGTATTTGCTTGGTTTCCGCACAAAACCAATCCGCGGAAAGTCTAAAATTCCACATTCAGTATTCCCAACCTAACACACACAACAATTTCCCTCTTCTTATGCTTAAGTGACATATTGATTTTACTGCTTTAGGCCTTTAACATATTATTTTTAGAGACGTTCAATATAGTAATAATTATAAATTGGAAACTTACCACTGCAATTTCACCTAAATTGCACTGTTGATTATGTTTTTAAATATTTGCAAAAATTAAGTAAACTTTACAACTCCACTAAAGTTACTGCATTCGTGATGCAAGTAACATTAAGGAAGCCGTGAAAAAATCAACAAGATTCCAGATTCATCATAGACTGAGGGAAAAATAAGACAGACGTATATCACGGCCTGCTGGAGTATAGTAAACACAGAAAACATTTTAAAGCAACAATGTTGAAGATAGATATTTTTGTTTTGCAAATTTGCCGTCATTGAACAGAAACCAAGATGGAGATTTCATTGCAACTAATTAGAAATTCCTCTTTCAGGTATGTAATAAACGATCTTCGCACAAAATAATGTACGATACACGAGCGGTATGTTTTCTTTCAATTCTCGGAAATTAAAAAAGCTCAACTACGTTTCGCTTTTTAAAACTTTTCCTCGAACATGAAAACTTCAACATACCGCTCTTGTAACGCATATTACTACAGTGTTATTCTGAATAGTAAAGAACTCTTAATGGTTTAGAGGCAGTATTTATTAAGTTGATGAACAAAATGGTGGTTATGCTTCGATTTTACATTAATAATTGATTTTACGTAAGGAAACCCGTTTCTTTGTTGATCAAGCTGTTCTTATGTCTATGTGAATCTTATTTCTAACACTGTTTCAGGGATTTCGTAGTATTCTGGATTTTGAATAGCTCTATCTTGAATTTGAATATTTTAATTGGGAAACCCATATGATATAAGGCCTATTTCTATGAAATAATCTTTCATTTCAAACATTATTTATATCTTCTTTCCTCAACGTGTCGAGCTTACCCTGCCTTCTCCTATGCACCTCTCCACTTTCATCTCTACCACCATTTATTTGACTCACGATTTTTTCGTGTAATTCTGCAGTGACACCATCAAGAATCTCACGTACTTTTGTTCGTCATGGTTCGATTAAATGCATCGAAGCGATTGGTTAATCTGTGGAAAGAATTATAATATGTTACAAGTCCATTGTTTCATAATCCTAGTGGGCGTCGGCCATCTTGGCATATAGAAGAAAAAGAGATATGGAGAGGGAGGGTCAAGCTGTTGGAAGTTGAGGAACAATTGAGTTATGACACAGCGATGGTTTTTGTTTTCTGTTTCCATCGCCGCAACAGCAGTAGTGCCCCCTTCCCCACCTCACATTCATTGGCAATGTATCAAAAAGAGAGTGGGCTGCTGTTAGAACGTAAACTATTAATCCGTGTCATTAAAAGCTATCATTAGTGCGAGAGAGAAAGACATGAGAGCTTTTATATACATTCGTTTCTTTATTTATATCCGTCTTTTAAATCTCCTTTACTCGTTGTATCGAAGTAGTCAATAAATTTTATCTGTGAGCAATTATAAGTTACAGGTGTCAGCCGCTTTGGATTAGTTGGTATAACCTTATTTTTTTAAATAATACCTCCTTCAACTTTTCTTTTGAAATAAGAAATCATTAATTCAGTTGAAACCGTCTTGACTTGACGGCTTGTACACCAAAATTTATAACAAATTTCTTAACAGGGAAGTCCATAAAACAGAACTCCTCTTTTTTCTCTCTCTTGGATGGAACGTTGTGTAACTTATCTCCATGACAATCGAGTAGCGTTTGGTCGACCATCGTTCACGTCAGGCGTCTTGATTTACCAGCGCCTGCGTACTTAAACAGGGCTCTTAGTCCACTGCGTAATGTGAAGGTCAAAGCATGTGCGTTCCAGAAGCTGTAGTCTACTTGCTTCACCTCGCATTACACCGCTTTCAGAATCAAAACAGTCGTACATCCCTGCTATGATGTACCCCCATGTATTACATCGTTGCAGCAAAGGCAATAAGATAACTTCTGTATACACCGCATACGTGAAGCTTACATGGAAGTAGCTTTATCACGTAAATTATGTGAAGTATGTAGACAATATCAGGAGAAGACGGACTGACTCTGCTGACTCCATGTCAAAGGAGTGTAGGTCGAAAACAGGCCTAAAATATGGTCTTCGTGTGCACTTCAACAGAGGTGAAATCCATCGAAAGAGAATGATAACTTGTCTGTAAACAATGAATAAGAGAAACTTTAAATGCAAGGAAGTAATAGTTTTACATGCTGTTTGGTATTAGAAAGAGCAATTTTAAGAAGAAGAAAGTAAATTTAATTATTACTTTAGTAGGTTATTTTACGACGCTTTATCAACATCTTAGGTTATTTAGCGTCCGAATGAGAGACGAAGGTGATAATGCCGGTGAAATGAGTCCGGGGTCCAGCACCGATAGTTACGCAGCATTTGCTCATATTGAGTTGAGGGAAAACCCCGGAAAAAACCTCAACCAGATAACTTGCCCCAACCGGGAATCGAATCCGAGCCACCTGGTTTCGCGGCCAGACGCGCTAACCGTTACTCCACAGGTGTGGACTTTAATTATTGATTTAGTATTCCAAAGTAAAATAAAATTCAAACACAAACAAAAATATAAGATGTTAACTCTAAGAAAACAAACCGAAACTCGGAGGAGGAGGAGGAGGAGGAGGAGGAGGAGGAGGAGGAGGAGGAGAATAAGAAGAAGAAGAAGAGTACGAAAAATTAAATAAAGAAAAGATAGTAGTCATAGTAGTTTATACAAACAAAGAGTAGTTTCTTTTTATTCTTACCCTTTAAAGAAAATATTTATAGGCTACTTTATAGGAAAATCGAAATTCAAAGAAGACGGAAAAAAAAGTAGTAATATTTGTAGTAGACTGATAATTTACTCAAAGAAGTCAAATACCAGTTTGCTTTATCCTTTGAAGAAAACTCGAAACGTAAAAAGAAATATAGTATCTACCTATGTACTGTCCGTCCGAGTGGTTATGTCGCAAGGTCATCGAAACGGGGGAAATCACAGGGCCCACCGGCGTAGTTCAGTCAGCTAAGACGCTTGCATACCGATCCCGAGTTGCGCTCGGGTGCGGATTCGATCCCCGCTTGGACTGATTACCTGGTTGGGTTTTTTCCGAGGCTTTCCCCAACCATAAGGCGAATGTCAGGTAATCTATGGCAAATCCTCGCCTCATCTCGCCAAATACCATCTCGCTCTCACCAATCGCATCGACGTTAAATAACCTCGTAGTTGATACAACGTCGTTAAATAACCAAGTAAAAAATCACGGGGCGCTTTTCTTTAAGTTATTTTAAACAGTTGTATGATATTACGCAGAAGTCGAATTTCCAACAGCAATTGTTTTAAGGAAATGGCCAAGGCAGTCCAGCCACAAGTCTTTACAGAGGGGCCAGCAGAAACGGGAGGGGGGAACCGAGATAACCACTCCGACGGAGAGTAGGTGTACTGTATTATACTTCAAAAACATGCGAAAGTTATATTAATGGCTTTAGGAATAGTAGTAGTAATAGCATCAGCAGTAATATCATTAATTATGTGACAGCTGTAGTATCAATAATGATAAGTAGAGACCGGAATCTTAGCCACTACTCCTTGAAGTTAGGTGAGTACGGAGTTTGTGCAACGAGTCATATGATTTGACGAAGAGTAGTTACACGTGGCGCAGTACGATGTAACCAAGATTATATCCGCATCGAGGGCAACCACAGTATACACATAAAAGAATTATGTCAAGAGTAGGGCTGTGTTGTGTAATTATAAATGAATAAGATTCGTCTTTGCTGTGAACGTTTTATTTAAAATGTTAGCCTCTTGTTTCACAGACGCTACACTTAATGAAATGTTTAAGCCTATACTAGAACAATCTTTGATTTAAAAGTTTAACTTAAAATGTTACCGCATAAGAGGCACTACTCTTAACAACATGTTTAAGCCTATATTACAATAATCTTTTATGTAAAATTTTAACTTAAAATGTTACTATCTTAATTCAATGTTTAAGCCCATATTACGATAAATCTTTGTTGTAAAATTTTAACTTAAAACACCGATATAACTGTAACATAGGTACTGTCCTGAATGAAATGTTTAATTCTATGTTACAATAATCTTTGTTGTAAAATTAATTTAAAATACAGCTACTACAATAACATAGGTACTGCTCTTGTGTACAAATGTACAGTTTCCCTGAAAAGGAATGAGACAATTGAATATTCCTAAGTCTCAGATGTAAAACACTGCGCATGATCAGAGACCAGAGCACTGATACACAAGATAACGAATATTGAGTTACTTAGATTCAAGCTATTTGGTTTGTTACTAGCATCGTTCCGGAATTCACTTCAAAAACTGCAAAAAAAAAAATATGATAATATTACGTAAATAAAAGATAAATATATACGTAAATCGTGTAGTTAAATCCACAATGGACCTTCATGACTAGATCGACACTCCGCACAGAAAGTAAAGCTTTCGTGTCGTTGCAATAGCTCAGACGCGAAGATCTCTGTGTGTTGTGTAGAAGAGAACGAGTTCGATTCTTAGTCTATATCAACGATTTTTTTCCTAAATAACGTTGAAATAGAGTTTTACAAAGTTATAATATTATAAACGTTAATCTAATGAATGCGCGCGCGCGCGCGCACACACACACGCACACACAGATATATATATATATATATATATATTAAAAACTAACAATTAAAATGAAATTTAAAAAAATATTCCTAAGCCACACAGACAAACGTTTACAAAGGTTTAGAGTTCTTAGGCTATGTCATTTGTTGAGTAATAATTATTACAATATTTTATTAGTAGCTTTCCCATATGTGTAATAAATGCACTCGCACAAAACAATTTTTGTTAAAAGTGTGGCTTTGAATTATTTCATTCTCACCCCTTCAGTTGATTTTAACTATTTTATCTACGTGTTTCCAATAGTGTTTAATTTAATGTGCATTCAATTTCATTCATGTTATGATTGAATGAATAAGCACTGTTGCAGTTATTGATTAATTACATATATTAATACTAACTATTAAATGGATGTGTTAAGTAACTAATTGCAGTATCTTCTGCAAAATCTTGAACGTTTAAGTTGTCAATAATATTTCTGTACCATATACTATAAGACGTTAAAAGAATTTGCAATAGATTTGGGATCCTCTACTTTATAATCACTAATTTTAATGAAAAAATATTTTCTTTCTTAGGATATCTACAAGTTTAACTTTAATAATATTCCGAATAGCTTTAATTGCATTATCTGGATTTTGTGATTTTCTATTCAAATGTGTTCTATTCCCCTCTTTCATAAATTTTGATAAATTACACTGTATTCCTTATAGTATTTAAGAATATGAGGATATTTACATTGCAGCTCATTACATATAGATTCTTCTTTTTAATACATGAGATTTTTAAGTCCCTGCATTATCTACATGTTTTTACTTTAGAATTTTTTCACAACATTGAGTGGAGAACATCCACTGAAGTGATTCTGAAATGAAGTGAAAAATACCATACACTGACTCTTAATATCAGTAGTACCAGTAAGTAACATATACGTTTTTCCAATATTCATTTTGTAGACATAGATGTAAATAATCACTAAATACAGCATTTACGATCCTTTTTTTAGTTTTTAAATTAATATTTTGAAATTGTTGAGTAACATTGGAAACAGGATTTGTTTATCATGTTCATACAAGTCATTGATTATAGGTGCTGGCGAATAGGAATTGAGTCTAATTCAGTGTACAAAACTTTTATCAATGGCTGTGCTACTTCAGCTTGTATGCTGGTGGGAAAATGAGTCTACGACTAAGGTTTCCAGTTTCAAGGAGTGAATTTAGAGTGAATTTAATTTACTTTTACGGAAAAGTTCCGAGAGATAATCTATGTTTATGTCACTACAGATCACAAATTCCATATGAGATTCCTAAAGTCTTTTCTTTACAAATTCAATGTTGGCTATAAATATTAATAAATATTAAGAAATATGAATGATTGTAGTTAGAAGTCTGATTAACATTATAAAAAGCAAGAAGTGACATTCCTCGGCAAGATTCGAACTTTTCGATGTTTGGTTTTGTCGTCCAACGCATAAGCACGGACCTATTCAATGCCTATGTTAGTAACCTACAATTTAGCTGTAGCAATGTGTTGTCATAACTTGGAGTTTGTTTACTTAATGTAATTAGATTTAATTTGATTAGCTTCGCAACAATTAGACTTCCTGTTATGTCCTGTTATTTAAATATTTAAGTTAGAGTTGATTTATTAACTCTTACTGTGCAAGATGACTCTTATTTCAATAATTCTATATCACGTTAAATAGTAATTGTCTACACTAAAGTATTATCATCATCCCTCATTTCTCATCTTAATGGCGAACCGACGTGACATGAGACAGCGAGTTATAGCTCTAGTTGAAGCTGGATATGGGGCTAGATCTGCTGGCCGTTTGGTCGGTGTTCCTGGAAGTACAGCCGAGAGGTGGGTTCATCGTTACCAAAATTCAGGGGAGGTCGAAAATCGCCCTATTCCTGGGCGTCCCCGGATTTCTTCTTTGGAAGAGGATGCTCTCTTATTCGAGACAGTTCGACAGGACCCCTTTCGGACTGCTAACGAAATAAGAGCAGCATCTAACTTTCCCGGTTCTTCACAGACTGTGATCAGCAGGTTGAGGAACCGCGGTATTAGGAGCCGGAGGGCTGCGTAAATGGAAATATTGGGGGAAGCACAAGCTGTCGACCGTCTTGCCTTCGCTACCAATCAAGTGGATTTCGATTGGAGAAATGTAATTTTCTCCGACGAAACAACCATCTCGAGTGATTACGAAAGTCCTGTCCGTGTCTATCGTGAGGATGGTCTCCGACATGATCAGCGCTATGTGCACCGACGTGAAAGATCGGGGCGCTTTAGCATATCGTCACAGTCTAGTATATACAGTCGCAAAGCTCAATACGTAGTAAATATGCAAACATTAGATTGTTGTTCGGCACTAGGATCGCTAATATCGCCTCATTACAGGCAATGCAAAATAGTACCGTCACGGTCTATTGTTTCTAGCACCCTCAAAACTCAAGCTTCGTGACTGTATATAGTGGACTGTGATATCGTGTTGGGGTGGATGTCTTACGATGGACTTGGCGTTATAGAACGCATCGATGGCCGGTTTAATGCGGGAACTTACGAGCACATTCTGGAAAATATATTCCTTCCTTCCGCCCCTAGAACGTTTTCCCGAAGGAACATTGCTGTTCCAACAGGATAACCATCCCGTGCACTGTGCCGCAAACATTCAAAGATGGTTTCAAAGCAGACCCGAGATCGAAATCATTAATTGGCCTTCGAAGTCACCTGATTTGAATGTCATCAAAAATTTATGGGCGGAATTGAAAAAGAGAGTCCCGCGCCGTGGCGTCGCGGTCTAAGGCATCCCGCCTAGGACTCGCGTTACGGAATGCGCGCTGGTTCGAGTCCTCATGGGGGAAGAAATTTTCTCATGAAATTTCGGCCAGTGTATGGGACCGGTGCCCACCCAGCATCGTGATGCACTTGGGGAGCTACGATAGGTAGCGAAATCCGGTTGCGAATACCAGCTATAACGGCTGAGGGGCTCATCGTGCTAACCACACGACACCTCCATTCTGGTTGAATGATCGTCCACCTCTGCTTCGGCATGTGGGCGTGAGGCCAGCAGCCGGGTGGTCGGTCTAGGCCCTTCACGGGCTGTAGCGCCACGGATTATTATTATTATTATTATTATTATTATTATTATTATTATTATTATTATTATTATTATTATTATTGAAAAAGAGAAGGATAGCCACCTATGCCCACCGGCGCCCTCGAAATCGAGACGAATTGTGGGATCAAGTTGTTGAAACCTGGGAAGATCTCGCCGGGAATTACAATTTATTCCACAATCTCGTGACATCCATGCTGGACCGACTTAGAGCTGTAATAGAAGCTGATGGCATGTGGACAAGATTTTAAGTTGACAGGTCTCTTTTTGTTTCTTATGATTTTTGTTTGAGGAAGAATACTCTTAACTTCCAAGTAAGATTTTTTTTTTTGACGAGGTTCAGCCCACTTGTAAGACCCAGAAATTGGGCATAAATTATTCATATTTTTCGACAAATTAGACAGTCTAGGAACTCTGAAGAAATTAATTACACCTCAATAAAAAAAGTTTTACCTGGGATCAAACACGAGACGTTTTGGCTAAGCAGTGGAACCGACACGCTACTATATGAGCTACCGAGGCAAGACAGCGGCAGCAGCAGTCCAAAATGTAGATCCCATAGCAGGCATTTGCCATTCGGTACAGAGAAGCAATATTTTGTGACCCGAGCTATGTTGTGAAATCGTGGCCTTAAATGGCTGCCTTCTTCGTGATTCTTATTTTGGTCCTTGTCCTTGTTGTGGTCCTTGTACCAATTCTTGCTGTATTTCTCATGCTACGTATCGTTACGTCGATATCGAGTGAACCGCGCTGTAGAACTTTAACTTCCGACGACCAAGAGTCGTCTCATTCCTTTTAAGGGTAACTGTACTTTCCAATGAAATTTTTAAAGTGCTCCTTTTCAACTTTGTTGAATGTTGGCTAAATTCGTCCGCTGACGCTGAATTACTAGTTGAAGGTAGATCATCAGACTCACTTCTTTCTATCAATTTCAAATGGTTTATATATATATTTTAATTACAGTGCTGCTGTAAATACCATCTTTTAGAAGAGGTTATGTCAGGCTTACATAAATTACACACAATTATGTCGCCATTTACGCAGACATATTGTCTTCCAAATTCCTCTACCCACTCCTGTACTTTCGCACTTGTTTTAGACACCTTTATGTCAACTAGTAGTGCATAATATCATAAACATTGCTAAACTGAAGCAAACTGTACTTGTTTAGGTGTAAGGAACCTGTGCACACTTATACCAATTCCAATGTTGTTGGTCTAAGAAAACGGTCTTTAGTGATAAGATAACAGTAGTAACAATAGCAGCAATAGTACGAATATAATTAGCAATAACAGTTGTAACAGCAGCAGTAGTGACAGCAGCACTAACAAGAGAAGTGGTAGTATAATTAGTGATAGCACTAATATCAGTAGTAACAATAGCAGCAATAGTAGTATTAATAACAGAGTAGCAGCAGCAGTAGCACTCATAGTATCATAGACAGTTATATACTCACCCATCACCACCACCACCACCACCAGAATGGGTGTGGGTTCGATTCCCGGTTGGGTTGATTACCTGATTGAGTTTTTCCAACATTTTTCCAACCGTAAGACGAATATCAAATAATCTATGGCGAATCCTCGGACTCATCTTACCGAATAACATCTCGCTATCATCAATTCCATCGACACTAAATAACCTAGTAGTTGATACAGCGACGTTAAATAACGAAGTAAGAAGAAAACATAACCATCACCACAACCACCTGAATGATCAAACAGGAAAGATAACTAGTTTCGGTCTCACGTCAGAAGTCCAGTAGCTTCTTTATTGGTCATTCTTGTTTTCTTTGCCTCATGGTTAACAATAGTCCATGTGTTACTAATTTTAGAGTTTCTTCTTTTCCAATGGGCCCAAATATTGCAATCATTTTCATTACTATATGATGTGCAGTATCCTCACTACAACCATCATTTTATTAATGTATTGTCATGCATATAATTTGAGATCCCATGATCTTCGTGAAATCAAAAAAGTCTTCCCGGCATTTTCAAATCTAGCTCCAGGGTAGTTTGACCTCCCGTGCTGAACCTTGAATTACAGGTCAGAGTTTGTTTTATCGTCCTCAGTTTTATGGGCATTTGAATGTTATTACTACGCCCCGGATTTTTAGGATCCAAAAAAACTCAAATTAGGTTTTCGAAGCGTGGTGTAGGATTTTATAGGTTTTTAAAATGCCATTCGGGATTTTATAAGTTTTTTAACAAATAAAGAGGAAAGATTGTAGCATGCTATTACGTCTAAAGCACTGTGTTGTTATATCATGTTTTCAACTGCAATCATATAACACTTTATAAGGGATTCAGAACAGAACTCTTCAACGTTTATTACAGCATTCAAATTTATCAACTAAGATTTTTTTTCTCATCATGGACACATTTTTATTATATTACAACAATCATTACAAATAATGAATTACTACTTTAATGACAATGAGAACAGTTTCCTATGATTGAAGTATAACAGGCAAAGCAACTATTCTTCATTTCAAGACGTTGCAAAACGTAATAGGCCTATACTTGCAAGGATTTTCTTCATCTAGCTAAAATCATCGTAAAGACTAGAGCAAGAGTAAACTTCATTTATTATTTGATTGTTGCAATAAATAGCTATATTCTTCAGTAAATGCACGAATATAGGTGTATGTATGTATGCATGTATGTATGTATGTATGTATGTAATGTATGTATGTATGCCTATGCACAAGATTTTTCAAAAGCAACGCATAATTGCAATTAAAACTGAATGAGGAAATTTGGGGTAAATAGATGAGACACGTCAAACCTTGTATTTACAAAGGAAAATTTTTATCAAGAGTAACTCACTAGAAGTTTTGATTTTTCTCGAGAAAATCAAACCTCGAGCGGGATTTAATTTGACTATTACACTATTAGAAGAAAATGTATAAAGATTAGAAGAAATAAAGTACTCTAATACAATAAAATATTAATTGACTTACCGAACTGTCTTGAAAATGTATTATTGTACTATCTCATCATTACAGATATTCCGCTAGATTACAGTAGTGTGTCCACACCTGTGGAGTAACGGTCAGCGCGTCTGGCCGCGAAACCAGGTGGCCCGGGTTCGATTCCCGGTCGGGGCAAGTTACCTGGTTGAGGTTTTTTCCGGGGGTTTCCCTCAACCCAATATGAGCAAATGCTGGGTAACTTTCGGTGCTGGACCCCGGATTCATTTCACCGGCATTATCACTTTCATCTCATTCAGACGCTAAATAACCTTAGATGTTGATAAAGCGTCGTAAAATAACCTACTAAAAAAATTACAGTAGTGTGTTATGATCAGTGTTCTCTTGTTACCAGTTGTGCCAACTATACAATCTTCATTGAACTCTGGGCGATTACTAGTCAAGTCAAGAAGACTTTGTTGATTCAGTTTCATTTTTATTAAAACAATTGAATTTCACTTCAATTATCAATAGTAGGCCTATAATATAATATATTAAACACTCTCTGACACGTGACTATCCATAATCTCATAAAGCAGAAGCTATAACATAACTTAATCTAAATAATATAAACAAGATAAATGATAGAAACGTTTTAATTAAGGATAATGAAATAAGCATGAATCATTTCGAAAGGTACAATATTATTGAAAGTACAATGTTGGCAAACAAAGAAACAAATGCTACGGAGGTGATTAAAACAAATGCTAGGGAGGTGATAAAAACTGTAGGATAAGCAGCCATGATTGGTTGAAACACGTCGTTCAGTACCATTTTATTGGTCAGAAGTAGTGTAAGGTAGTAAAAGTGTATTAATCGAAACAAAATATTTTTAGGAATATCCTAGTGTGAGTTATGTCATCGACAACATTTTTAATGTCGCCCTGAAACTTTTATTTATTATCATCTGAAGGAGTATAATGTGTTTAATGTAAAATTTCATTTGTTTTGTACAGAAGTACTATGGTTATGATTACTATGGTAACAATTTTTGTCAATATAATGAGAAGCTCGTTTCCAAAAACTATAATTTTACAGGAAACGAAAAATTTAGTTGAGACTGTAAATTCTTTCAGACCTGAATTAAAATTGGATCAACATTTTAAGATCGTTAATTGGGTTGTTTCTATGAAGTATTTTTGTTATTGATTGTGCTGTACCGATTTTATTGCATATTTAAAAATTAAGATGGTAGGCCTACTTTTTGGTAGGATATGAGGATTTGGATGAGTGAAAGTAGCAATTTATGTTAGTACTGATTCTTTATAGGGGTAAAATCGTTCAGATTGTCCATCTCGTTCTAATGGCGAGGTCATAAAACCATGAAACTCTATAGCCTTCTCCCCATATACCTCCTTTATGCTATCTTCCTGTTTGCTCTGTTTTGCGGGATTTATTTTACACATTTTCATTTTTTCCGATCACTGCGTTAGCCAGTTGCTTTACTAACTGATCAACTTAATTATCTGTCTCTGCACACTGAAAATTACAAATTGGCTACATACAGCTTGACGCAGTAACTGATGGTAAATGGTATTTTCGCGAAATGCGTCCCACGATTCGTTATAAGATTACCCAACTGTCGCCTTAAGTTTATGTCAATGTATTTCTTGTCATTTCCTTGTTCTTCTTGTCTTTCTATTGTTCTCTCTTTCATTCCTCTTATTCTTCTTATAGTATCTTCAATAGAATGGCGAAAATCGGAGTGAGACAAGTGGCCAGCAGGCTTGGAACTCGCATAGACACTTCTTCTTAGTTCCAATTTTCCTTGCAAAGATTCGTTTCTTCGTACTTTCTAAGATTATGTCCATTTTCGGCTTTCTCCCTTAAAATTCTCCAATTTATTTATTTATTATTGAACATAACAGGCAAAGCCCAATTACAATGTTCAATACTGACAAATTAATTTATAAAACATAAACAAGGAAAAAGAAACAAACATACTCTTATTAAAAACTGAATCAAAATAGAAAAAAGAGAAAGAAAAAAAAGATTAATTAAAATAAGGTGTGAAAATAGCTTCAAATTAACTAACAACAATATTCTGTAAAATATGATAATAAATAATTCTGTATTTAGAGAAATTCATATAAAAATATCAACATTCGGATGAGGATGTAATTTATTGTATAATATTGTAATATTTGGAAAACCGGGGAATTTTTGTGCGATTCAGTATTTGTCCTTGGTATGAAAAATAAATTTAGAAATTTTGTATTTAGCTTAGGTGTAATAATGTTAAATAATAAAATAAATCAACACAGTCCAACTTATTGTTAATACTTTTATAAAGAAAGTTTAAAGATTGACAATTTCGTCTAATTTGCAAACTAGTAAAATGGAAATGTTAAAGCATTGTAGCATAACTCTCATAAGTAGGATAATTATTATAAAATCTATAGTATAGCCATTTTATAAATTTATTTTGAATTTTTTCTAGTAACAGAATATTATTTGTTAGTAAATGGGTTCCACATAACCGCAGTATACTCTAATTTAGATCGAACAATGGAATTATATAAAATTATTATAGTTTTGACTTTAAATTTACAAGAATTTCTCATAACAAAACCTAAACTTTTATAGGACAAATTTATAACATTATTAATAAGACTGTGAAATGTAAAATTACTGCTAAATAATATACCTAAATCTTTACGTTCATTTTCTACTGATAAAACTTTTGCCTCTATTTTATATGAAAATTTAATTGTATTTTTCAATCTAGAAAAGGTCATATGAATACACTTATTAATATTAAATAACAATTGATTATTAATACTCGAAATATGTAAGTTGTAATATATTTTTGAAGTAGCTTACAATCTAATCTAATCCCTTCAATGCCAATGTGGAGGGGCTCCGTCTTGTTGGAAAATGAACCTCTATTTCTCCTCGTCTGTCAGTTGTGGCATTAGCCAATTTTCCTAAATCATCACCTACCAGGTCGATGGATTGGTCGTGCAACGGATGGTGTGTAATTATGTCATTAAAATTATGCAAAAATCGGAGTGAGGCACGTTGCCAGCAGGCTTGGAGCTCGCATAGACACTTCTTCTTAGTTGCAATTTTCGTTGCAAAAACTAATTTTCTTGTACCTTCTAAGATTACGGCCATTTTCGGCTTTCTCCTTTAAAATTCTCTAATATCCCTTCAATGCCAATGTGGAGGGGCTCCGTCTTGTTGGAAAATGAACTCCTGTTTCTCCTCGTCCGTGAGTTGTGACATTAGCCAATTTCCCTAAATCAAGACCTACCAGATCGATGGATTGGTTGTGCAACGGATGGATGTGTATAACTCATTAAAATTATGCAAAAATCGGAGTGAGGCAGCAGGCATGGAGCTCGTATAGACACCTCTTCTTAGTTGCAATTTCCCTTTCCAGGACTTGTTTCCTCTTATCTTCTAATGTTTCCCTCCTATTTCCCCATTCATCCACTGGATTGGATTCATTGGACAGTTGAAGTTGGCGTAGAGCTATATCTCACACATTTTTGTGTCTTACATTTTCTTCCGAATGACCCTTTAGCATAGACGTAATTACCGTCAATGAAAGGAAACTTCACATACCTAACAATTGTTAGGAAGGTAGATTCGTTCGAATCGCGTTTAACTGTACATTCCGCTATTTATCGGTATGACTATTGGCTTAGAGTTTAACCACTTCACAAAACAGGGTGTGTCCATAACGTACAACAATAATTCAGATCTGTACCGTATTATGTAACGTACCATCCAACTTATTGCGGCTGTTAAACTGCCAGAGTGTCTGTTTCCGTCTCTTGCCGCTTGCACTGCCTTGGCAGCAGTGCGCGGCACAATTCTCATGTAAGAAATGTCGACTCAGACTCTGTAAATCATATAAGAATCGCTCGTTATTGTTCCAGATGTAGCTTACGGTTCCTTACTAAACGAGACGGAGTTCGATCTCCTTTGGATGCATTAATATTCGTGGTGTAGAAGCCAGCTTTGAAGAAAGTTTACCATGCCGTTGTCGGTCCATTATGACTGGCCATATCAGTGTTCTAAGGTGTCACTAATCTCTGTAGAGAAAAGGAGCGTTGAATGTTATTACTAGAAACCGGCTCAATATGACGAAAATTTTTGGCAAAATATGAAATATATTCTTATAAAATAGGGAAATGTGAAGTAAATATTTCAGTGTTAAAATATGTTCGTTCCTAAACCAATTGCAACTGCTTTGCATAATTACAGTACCTATTTACAAAATAAATCTTTAGAGACTACCAATTCCACAATTCGGGACATCTGGCCGACATCTACGGCTGACCATTAGGATCCAGAATATAAAACAGAGGCTAAATTAAGAATAAAATACAATATGATTTACGGAGAGAATACGGAACATTGATAAATTTTAAAATAAAGTACAATTTGATTTCGGAGAAACATGAGATGAAAGTACAATGAAGAGTAATGAAATGAAGTAAAAAAAAAAATATTACGTAGTGTTATGCAAGTGTAAAATGGATAATGAATCTCTTAACACCATTAGACAAATTTTGTTAATGTCCTCATTAGAAAATTTAAGAGAAAGTAGAATGGTTTTGTTTAACTTAAATGAAGTTCTCTTAGCGCCAAAAAGAAGTCCTTTCACTTCCCATGTATTAATATTAATTTTGTATCTCACACTGAAGTGAGGAATACATGGATTGCAAATAGACTTCTTTTCATCGTTAACGTTACTGGCTTGTTGATTATCCTTCTCAAAGCGCACGTGGGTCAAGAATGAGGCTTCTTTGATTCCGGCGAACGATGGCTATAATGTCTGCTCTTCTGGTTGACCCATTCACAGCCAAGCAGTGCAATTCTTCGTAAACCTCCCACTTTGCCTTCCGAAGAGTGGTTGCGATGGAGCTTCTCACTTTATGGTGGCGATTGTTCCTCAGTAGTTCTCTTTTAGGGCAATAACCCAATACATGTCCTAGGGTTTCTACTTCGCTGCATCCTGGATGACGACAGTTTTGATCTTGGAAGTAACGACTTGGCACAAATCGTACTGCTGGGATGTTTGTGGACATCTTTATGGCATTGGTCCACTCTGAGGATGATATCCCTCTTCTATTACTAACCCAAGAGTAGTTTTTTGGATCTGCACTGTAAGTCACACTCCTTTACCTTTTTGTAGAAGATGACACCAATTATTAAACGACTTCCGCCGTAACTCAGATCTTAAACTTCGTCCTATCATCGAATGTGCTTCGTCTATAGGTCTATTTGATGTGCTGTCAAATAAATTACAATATATTTCAACCAATCTCTGTCTGTTAAAAGGCCTCCTTTCCAGATTGAAAACGTAGGAAATTTATTTGCAATTTTTAAAAACATAATAAAGTAATTATTCATTGTTTTGGTTAGCCTACATTTAGATACGTTAAAAAGTTAACGGTTTCTGGTATTAATTTGGTTTGAAGTTATTGTATTATGATTAGAGTTTTTTATGAGTTTTATTCAGTTTATTTCGTGGCCAGCAACAGTCAGCTCTACATCCTGAAAGTTTATTTTCAAGCTTAGAATCGCGTGTTAACAGTGCAATAAACAAAGTTCTTCTTGAATTTATACTATAATTATAATAAAATTACAAATACGTGAGTGATATTTCAAATTACGCATTAATACTACAGTATAGGGTGAAATTAAATTTATAGTAGCTGCGATGCGTCCTGTCTGGTAAACGTTCCATGTCGTCCGATTACTTTTCACAACCACCAAAAAAAAAAAAAGAGTAATGTATGGTAATGTGTTGGATTCAAGTTCGCTAAACAGCGGTGTCGAAATACAAAGTGAAACCGAAGAGTGTGAAAAATGTTCAGTTTAGTGTCTAGATTCTAGACTAGTCTAGAAGAACATAATCATAATACAGGAAGAATATCACAGTGACGTTAGTGAATAATGTGATCAGAGTACTGCTGTTTATTGGGAGGCTCTATGATCCAGAATCACACAAGAATAAAGATCTGTAACAGCTTGGCAAAACCAATACTTTCGCATGGAAATGAAGCCTGGATCAAGAGAAAAAGAACTATGGCTATCGAAATACTTTTTATAAACATTGCTGTAAATACAATGCAAGAACTAAAAACAAAGACAGTAATATTTCATACTCATAATTAGCCTACAGACTCTATCAATAAAAAGAAGTCCTCAGTAGCCTATGTACAGACTCAGAAACAAAATATGGGCCACCTGAATTTTCCAAGTTCCAGTTATAACATACTGTCCTTGCTCAGTGCTTATGCGCAGTATGTTGTAACTGAAACTTGGAAAATTCACTTGGCCCAAATTTTGTTTCTGGATCTGTACAAAGCACGTCTACCTAGCTATTTCGAAAATTACCAACCAATGGAGTGTAAGATCTTTGAGAAGACCCCCAAAACGATTGCAGAAAAATGGAATAGACCACTAGATATTACGTACATGCAAGAATATTGAGATGATGATGATGATGATGATGATGGTGATGATGATGATGATGATGATGATGATGATGATGATAACGACAATGGCGAAATGCTGCTACTGCTTTCATGAGAGCATTGGATAAGCCGTATTCTAACATTAGTGATAGAACGAGGCTTAGAACTTCAAAATTCTTACAAATATTGGTACTACAAAATCATTCATCATGTTTAACCAACAAAATGGCAGTTATGGGAACGGAGAGATGAACAAAATAAAAGAGATAAATTGGCAACTTACTAGTGTTAATTATATAAGCACGTGTGGCTTACAGCTGTTTGGGTGTATACATCATCGTCAGAGGCTCTGACTAGTAAGTTGCCAATTTATCTTTTTTGTAATAAAGTGTTAAAAGTAGTGTACGCAAGATTCAAGATGGAACAAAATAATGTAAAATAAATCCCACTAATTGTGTTTTCATTTTTTATCTCAAATAATGCAATTGCTACAGTGCTTTAAAGCTTGAACTGACTTTTGAATAACTTGATTATATCAAAGTGTATTCAAATCTAAATTAAA
The DNA here is from genome assembly GCF_040183065.1 of Periplaneta americana. Lineage (NCBI taxonomy): Eukaryota > Metazoa > Arthropoda > Insecta > Blattodea > Blattidae > Periplaneta > Periplaneta americana. The sequence continues at coordinate 97,798,960 of NC_091128.1, forward strand.
TATATAGGCCTAGTTGTTAATCCTGAGTTCTTAGCAATGAAGTTATTAACTCTCTTGCTCTCCAATATAGGAAAGTGAATAGAAAAGGTGTAACAAATTTAATGTAGACACCATAAGTTTATGCTATGACGGTTTATCACCTACACGCAACCCCCCAAACTGGAGGGCCACACCTGCCGTTAGTAAGCGGGTCCAGATGACCTAGCCGGGAGGATTGTCAGACAACTCCACCGACCATATCCCCTTTTCACCACTTAGGGAACGCTTATGCATGCCATGGCAGGTTAGCGTGCTTAAAATGGCATTTCCTCCATTTTTTGTGGAATAGTTATACCGCTGTGACTCGGTCCCCAGAGCCTCGTTTGTTAAAAAACAGGTTGCACCACGGGAAGGTGAGGGTGGGATTTGAGTAGGAGAGGTTATGGAATGCACTTCACTACTCCTTGCAACCCTCTTAATCAAGTATGAAAACGCCACGTTTAGGCTTGAGTCTGGGGAGTTGATTTCTAAAGTCATGAAGCAAAATGACTTATTAACTGAAACAAAATAAGTTTCTATAATAACTGGATTTTAGTTCCACTGAAATTATACCCACAGCACAGAAAGTAGTTCATCCAGGACTCGCACAATTTGTCTCACTAGCTGAAAATACCAATAGGTTGGAATGGGACACGCCAACTTACACCTGAGCCCTAAATATCCGATATGAAGAAATTACGAGAAGGCTAAAGAGGAATATGATAAAATAATAATAATAATAATAATAATAATAATAATAATAATAATAACTTAATAATAGTAGCCTACCGGTAATGATAACTGCATCACATGCATAATTATAAATTGCTACAATAATTTGCAATGCACGATGTCAATAATATTATATTGATATGTTATTCCAAAGATTAGCGTAGAATATCGTGACTTCGGCCTAAATGTGAAATCGCAGGATCGTGTGTTATTGTAATGGCTCGCAACTGTGAAGCCGAGATTTGGTAACCGCTGACATCGATTATGAAGCCTCGCGGGAGATGAACTCACTCATAGCGGAGTGGCGTTTTGAGGGCGCCTAACGGGATTTGAACTTGCGACCTTTCCCTCTGCAAACACCCTCCGGTATATCACATTTCAGATTATCATTGTTGTCAGATTGATTTATTAACTACATTTTCCTCTTTTACATTTTTCCTACTTCATTTCCCCTTCTTCTTCTCCTCTCACTTCTTCTTTGCTTAGTTGTCCTTTTTCTTCAAGTTCTCCCTTTAGTTTTCATTTTCTGCTTCTTCCCACTTCGTCCTTTTCTCTCTTTCATATTATTTCCTGTTACGCTCCGTTTCATCTTCATTTTATCATTTTCCTTTGCATATGAAATTCATCGGTAAATATTTGGCAATATCTTACTTATTGGCTTTTAAGGAACCCGGAGGTTCATTGCCGTCCTCACATAAGCCCGTCAATGATCCCTATTCTGAGCAAGATTAATCCAGTCTCTACCATCATATCCCACCTCCCTCAAATCCATTTTAATATTATCTTCCCATCTACGTCTCGGCCTCCCCAAAGGTCTTTTTCCCGCCGGCCTCCCAACTAACACTCTATATGCATTTCTGGATTCGCCCATACGTGCTACATACCCTGCCCATCTCAAGCGTCTGGATTTAATGTTCCTAATTGTGTCAGGTGAAGAATACAATGCGTGCAGCTCAGGCATTTTATTTTGGATATCACTTTATTCTGAACTAAGTACCTTCATATATTGAAAGTGTGGAAGAAATTTCTTCATTGCTTAATGTTTCTTGAATATCGTAGTATCTTACAACACAGAGTTCTAAAAATTTATTCTATACAATCGCTTTCTTTCTTTTTGCTTGTTGGTGTGTTCTGATAGCGGCATGAGTGCCACAGCCTTCTTATTGCTACCTAGGAAGCAACAACTGACAAGCATAACGATAAAATAAATTCGTAAAACGGTAATGTTGCTGTGATACATGGTTTTGATTCACTGAAATCAGGGGCATCATTTCAATTTTTTGCTTGTGGGGGAGGGGGTAAGATTTTAACGGAAGACCTTATAGAGTACATCAGATGGCGTACTCTCTCCCTATTTGCTCTGAAGTAAACTGTTTTCCGTACCGTAAACTTAGGTAAACTTGACCCCTGAAGTACCGTACTGTAAATTTGACCATAAAACTCATACATATATACAAAAAAGGGATTTAAACCGTGATATCAGATGTACTGAATACATTTTCAAGTTAATTACTTTTTCTCCATTTCTTAAGTATTTTTTATACATCTTGATCACACTACTTTTAACACTATATCACTTCGGAAAAGGTATTATTTGACTTTCTTTTGTTAGATGTTATATTACCTTGTTAACATGTTTCAGCCTGCTATTGGCCATCCTCAGAACTGGTTGTTGTTGGTCTTGGCGCCTTTTGTTTGTGTGTCCTGCTAGGGTGTGTTTGTGTAGTGTAATGTGGAGTCAAAGTTTTTTTTATTGTTAAGTCAGAAATAGAGCTGATATCATGGTTAGTTTATTTTTTATGGTCAAGTGTACCTCACTTTCCATACACATAGGCCTACTTTTAACTTCTCATCCTACTTACACAATATTAGTGTAAATAATAATAATTAGAACTGTACTATATCGGTGGCTCACTTATACAAAATTATTTTTAAAATCTTGTGAAACGTTATAATACTTGTGTATACAGTAGAACCCCGATTATCCGTCACCCTATTAACCGATTGGTGGATTATCCGACTGTCTCTCTATCGCTTTTTTTCCTACAGAAATACATATGAAGTATGATACTGTACATTATATTAGCAAGTTATTTTTTTTTCTAGTTATGGTTATTACAAGACTTTACCCTTACATAGTATGGTCTAGGCCTACTCTTCGAGTTGTCGTACTGTATAATTTCTATATATAATGTCTTCCACGAGTATTAAAAGAAACCGTGTTGTGATCATCTCAGAATACGAGATTGGAGTTACAGCTATGTGCAATTTAATAAAAATCAAGGACGTATATAAAGTATGTAAATCTACAATACGAGACCTCCACTAATTCATATCTTTCCACAGATAGCCATTACAGGAAATTTCCTTGTCCCCTAAAGTCCCGTTGTTAAAAACCAGACTTATATCAGTGAACTTCCACAACCTAGCGTGTTCAATACAATACCATAGAGAGAATTACGAAAGTGTAAGCATTATTCACTAAATTTACAAAAATCTTTTATGATACGGATTATCCGATTTTTTCGATTAACCGCTCAGTCCACCTCCTTCATTACTACGGATAATAGGGGTTCTACTGTATATAACATTTTAATGTTTGCATTTGATTAAACTTACATTATAATTTGTACATTTGACTATGTCCATAGCACCTTCTTGATGCTTTTGACAAAGAATGATTATGATATGATTATTATAAGTATAATTTACAGGCACTTGTTAATATGATGTAGGTGGCAGTAAATTAACAACGTCTTTATTCGTTTGACCTATTTTGTGGGTCTTACAAGCCACTGGCCCTTTGAGGAGTGATAATTCTTTGAATCACACACGAGACATGGATAATGGACGTACTCCCCTGGTGAAGAATCAGCTCGACGCTGGGATCACGTCCTGAAGACAACACGAACACATATAGATAACGGACAGTTCGTGGTATATGGAAAGTAAATTCCAAATCGGTATTCGTCTTTGCAAATGGGGAAATCTTCGAAAAATACACACTCAGATTAGCCGGCCTCGGATTTGAAATCGGGTCTCACGAATGCGAGTCCAGGAAATTTTAATTTCAGTTGATAAAATAATTGTTCTTTTATTTAAAATCGATAGGTAATAACCTCTAATGTAGCAATGGGTAACGCCCTGGTTTCATTTGAGCGAAGTCATTAACTAGTACGTCTTTCATTTCTTAAGCTTTTATTAAAGTGAAATATTTCAATATTATCGGTAACAGTACCTACAGTTCTCACATTTTTAGTAGTAGGCCCTACAACTCAATTGTTAGCTTATTTTAATCTTATACACAGTGGGACATTGCCCCCTGTCCACCTTAAATAGCACTTCTGATTTAATTTACCTGAGTCTTACAGTTCATTGATGAATATGTACATGAATGACATAGTTATTTGCAATCCAAAGATATTGGTTTCTCGGGAATGTGATATGGTGCAGTAATTTACCGTTTCTTTCCCCCCACCGGCGTTGAATGAATGAATGAATGAATGAATGAATGAATGAATGAATGAATGAATGAATGAATGAATGAATGAATGAATGAATGAATGAATGAATGAATGGGGGAAATGAGATGGGAAACATTTAAAAGCTACACGAAATCGTGTCCTTACAAGAGAGTTTATGGCTGAGAAATACTGAATATGTGAGCTCCAAGCCTATTGGCCACTTGTCCCACTCCGAGTTTCACCGACCCAGTGAAGGAATTTTAGAGAATTTTGAAGGGGAAAGCCGAAAACTGACGTAATCTAATTGCTACAACATAAGGGAAGCGGAGAGAACCATGACAGAACAGCATCAGGACAGGAACTGCGGAAGAAAAGTCTGCACATTGAGAGAGACTGCCGCAGTCCTCGGAAGAGGAAGACGACATATGAAGTGTGGTGGAATTATAGCAGAGAAAATGGGAATTATTCAAAAACCATGCTGTATGCCATTACTATCTATTCCAACAACAGATAGTATCTCATTACCATTAATCCCAATCATGTACTGCCAGCATTTGAAGCCGGATCTCCAGCACTGGAAGACTGTAAGCTAACGGTGTGCAAGTTTTTTCTCCAGGAGAGCAGTTGACGGGCCAGCGTCTGGTCTGGAGATAGGTTTTCATGGCCTGACTGCTGGCTGAATACCGACCGTCATAGAGAGTATAGCAGTTCATCTTGCTTTCTATATACGCGCCGGGATATCCACCTACCAAACCTTTATACCTACAGTACTACCACCGCCATCTCAAATTTACGACCATCTCGGGCTTAAAAGTATGCAATAAATCCCCTCAGCTTAGATTTTTCTTCTCTCTTTCTCTCTCTCTAGCTCTCTCACTCTCCCCGCCCTAAAGCTTTGCTGTTGTTGCCTCTGTAGATTGGCATGATTCGATATAGTTTCCTGCGAGTGATAAATAGTAATTACTACCTAGTGTTTTTCTTTCTTTTAACCCTCCCTCCCCCACATATATTCTCTCTCTTACTTTGGCTGTGCTGCCACCCGCCTTTGCTTCATTATGATGAGCGCCATATTTCATTGACGCCTCCAGAATAAATATGGCGAACCGTCAAGCGAGACGCGGTGGTGTGCTAGAGAAGGCGAGGGTGGAGGATTTTAAATAAAAAAGAATATGTGAGTGAGATAGTGATGTTCCTCCACCCTCCCACCCCCAACCCCTTACAAACGATTTATTGTTTCTTTCTACCAATAATGTCCCAGCACGAGGACGAATCAAACTGAACAAAGACAATTTGTTACCCGGGATTATTCGATTAAAGGGAACGCTGCTTCGAGAGAATGAAACTTGCTGGAATATTTTCAAAATGATGCGGTTTTGCATTATAAACGCTGAATGTACAGATTGGCGTTCGAAGAACATGCGGTTATTCCGATCTCTCAAATACTATTTCAGTATGTAGGTGCATGCATGCATGCATCCATACATACATACATACATACATACATACATACACACATACACACATACATACATACATACATACACATACATACATACATACACACACATACATACATACATACATACATACATACATACATACATACATACATACACACATACATACATACATACACATACATACACACATACATACATACATACATACATACACACATACATACATATATACATACATACACACATACATACACACACATATATATATATACATGACTGTAAGAGAAGGCCTTACGGCCTTAATTCTGCCAGGTTAAATAAAGCCATTATTATTATTATTATTATTATTATTATTATTATTGTTATTATTATTATACATACATACACACATACATACATACATACATACATACATACATACATACATACATACATACATACATACATACATAGACTACATACATATATCTACTCTAACCAAGGCGTTCTTCGCTAGTGTCCAAGATAGATTGAAATTGAAGATAGAAGTAACTCGAAACTTGACGACACTGTTGAGCGGACACGGAAGACTCAGCGCATATTTTCATCGCTTTAAAATCAAGAATAGTGCAACATGTGTCTGTGGGGATGGGGATGAGACAGTGGATCATATTATTTATGACTGTACGAAATTAGGAAAGGAAAGATTAACACTAATCCAGTCTATACATAAATGTGGTGGGAAGTGGCCTGTGGACAAGACAAAATTAGTGAAAAGTTATGTAAAACGTTTTATAAAGTTTGCAAATAGTATAGACTTTGAACACCTATAGTAGGCTGGCTAGTATAATTATATAAGTATAAGTTATTTGGGAAGATAAGGGGTTAAATGTCAGAATTATATGATAAGGGCCGAAAATAGGTTACCTATATTCTCTAAATAAGCTAGAATATTAGAGGATATAATTTATTTGAAAATAGGCTCATCAAAAAGATAGTAAATAAGTAATTACTGTAAATATTTAAATGCTAGAATATGTAAATAGATTCTAGTACTTCATAGGTTAGGAGTAGGAAAATAAGTTAGACTAAGAAGTAGCAATATTATCTTGACAGTTACACAACGTAGATGAACTACACTAATCCAAACTTAACCTAGAATAGCAACATTATAATATATAATGTAAATCGATAATGTGCTTCAAGGTAAACCTAGGCATGTAGTATTACTTCTCATTTGTAATGGAACATGATGCTCATACATACATACATACATACATACATACATACATACATACATACATACATACATACATACATACATACATACATACATACATACATACATATACATATATACATACATAATTTATTTTAATTAAGAATCATATTTTATAAATATAATTGGTATGTGATATCTTATTATGTATGCAGTCTTGGTTTCTCTGTGTCCATAACACCGGATCTGTGCTTCATTATGCAGGAATGTTACACTCTGCCATAACTCACTCACACCTCAAAGTATTGCTGACGGTTCCTTTATTCTGTAAAATAAAATTATGAAAGTTACGCACTTGGTGAACAGGCCCAGATCCCCATTTGTCCATATATCTATCCCAGAATGTTAGTTCCTCGATGGCGTGTATTCTACGGCCTCTTGGAATAGTAGACCTGCCGCAGTTGTCAGGGTGTCAGCGGTAAAGTATGTAAAGGGCATGATGTATGCCTGTGGGAGAATGTACATGTGATTTAGTGGGCATTTTTCACCTGCACGATGACATTTGTGACACGGTTCGTACCTAGCAACGTGCCGCCCTCCTCTGCAGGCGGATCTGCGTCAGGATTCCTTCACATCCGAGTCGATCATTGTTTCTGAAGGAAAAGTAGCCACGGGACTTGAGACAATCACTGCAGCACTTAACCGTGCTTTACAAACCGTGTGTCGCGACCCCTGCCTCTAACCAGTTTCTTCGATAGGTACTTACTTCTTTTCTTTTTTTCCCTTTTGTTTCTAAATATTATTTTAACTATTTTCCTTCATTCCGAAAGAAAATAAGTAAAAATCAAGAAGTTCGGTCTTGTAGCATGTAGCACTTTATGTCTATGAGGTTCCGAGATCGAATAACAACAAGTTCTTATTTTAACACTGGAACTTTACCGCTTAGTTTTCTTTTTATGTTTCTCTTTAAATTCATTCTGTTTTTGTATGTATGTGTGTTTGTATATATGTATGTAGTATGTATGCATGTATGTATGTACGTATGCATGTACGTAAGCATGTAGTACGTATGTACGTATGTATGTATGTATGCATGTATGTATGTATGTATGTATGTATGTATGTATGTTTGTATGTATGTATGTATGTATGTATGTATGTATGTATGTATGTATGTATGTAAATCACATATAATGAGAGACGCTACTTCTGTCAAAAGTCCACAGTGTTAAAGTGACAAACATTTAAAATGTAGTAATTATATTTTCCTCAAAAAAATTAATACTTGTGTCTCAAGTGGTTTTACAATGGTAGATTCAACTAACCCAGGGATTCTTATCCTTTGCATCTCCAAAGAAGGGGCGACGGAGGTAGTGAGAGGAGGGATGAGGTGTCTTCTAGAAAAAATTGTCTACTGCTTTTTCAACCAATATAAATTTAAAATGTATGTACTTCACCATCAATACTATAATTAAAATTATTAAACAGAATTGTATGCTAATTATTTACAGTCTTCTCACAGTTATTGTCTATTTTTAATTAACAGTAATAGGCCTAATTATATTATCTATTATTCAAAATAAAAATACATTTATTAATTTATTAACTTAAATATGAGAGAGAAGAATCCAAAAAGGATAGCTGCCCTTGAAAAAGGGACACCGAGCGGTAACAGCACCTAAATTAATAGTAGCTCAACAATATTCTATTTTAAATTTAAATTTTATTTTTATTTTATTTTATTTTTATTTATCTTTGGGAGCAGCTATCCTCGACAGGAATAAATTCTTTTTCATATATAGAACTGTACAGATGGTTATTTACGATTAACAAGGAATATCTTAAAACATTAATGGCTATATCTTGAAGTTCCTAAAGATCGATATGGAAACGATTAAAGAAACTGATACAAAATCTTGAGATAATGTCCCTTGTACCAAAGAGCAAGCCAATTACTTACCAGCGACAAATGGGTATGTGGTATTTCTCTTCCAGATAAGTAAAGCAGGGTTTCATAATGTCTTTTCTTTTCCAGATCTATTTCTTGTGGTTGTAATTCAGCACCCTCAAATCTGATATTGGGATCGATTATGAAGCCACTCTTTTGATTGTTATCAATTGCTATGATGTCGGCACGTTTAGTGGAGCCAGCGGGTGAAATACAAGGTAGTTCTTCATAAACGTCAAACTTTCCAGACTTCTTGAGACATTCAGCAATTTGACTTTTAACCCAGTGATGTCGATTGTTCCGCAACAGTTCCCCTTTTCTGCACAAACCAAGAACATGAGGGAGGGTTTTATACTCGTTGCAATGACGACAACGGAATTCTTGGCTCCTACCAGGGACACTACGTACTGCGATGACATTGCAATTGATTTTTGTAGCGTTAGTCCATTGAGAGGTGGAAAGGCCTTTCTTGGTTGATATCCAGGAATTTGATTTTGACCAAAGTGAGTTTAGCCTTAATATTACGCCTTAATTATGTTTGTCTTTGGTATCTTAATAATCCGTGGCGCGAACAGCACATGAAGGGCCAAGACCGAAAGTCGGCTACTGGCCTCAGATCCACATGCCTTAGCAAAGGTGAAAGAATCATCCAACCACAACGGAGGCTGTTATGTGGTCAGCACGATGATTCCCCAAGCCGTCATAGCTGGTTTTCGAAACCGGATTTTGCTACCTATCGTAGTTCCCCAAATTAATCACAATGCTGGATGGGCTCTGGTCGCATACACTGGTCAAAATTTCATGAGAAAATTCCTTCCCCATGACGACTGAAACCAGAGCTCATTCCGTAATACGACTCCTACACATGATGCCGTAGATCATGAGAGAACGGCGTGGTACTTTCGGTCCCTGTCACTAATAAAGCTGTAGTTAACATTTACAGTTCTGTGCCACAAAATGAAATGAATATAATGAGATTTGAAGTTCTTATGCTAGCTGGAACGTGATGGAAAAAGTCAGTGTGTTTTGTATGCAAACATTTTTTGTAATGCTAATATGAGATGCTTTCTCAGCCTTGATCCCATTTTTAGCAACGTTGTCAGTGTTATAAATAGTGGTGAGGAGATTTCAGTTATGCCAGATAAATTTGAGTTTTAAGAAAGTATACACTAACTTTTGACAAATATAATTAAATTGTATCACTCTTATTATTAAAGATATGAATGAGTGCCCTAAAATGGATAATCAAAACAATTGTCAAATTTCAATTTTCCAATCATTCTTCAAACTTTCTTTAAGAATAATTTTCATGTTCAGATAGTATCACTAACTTGAGCTTCTTAATTTATTACTGCAAGCTTTTTAACATGCATAAAATGCCCGGTATTGGATAGAAAAGAATAACTTTGAATTTGTACACTGTGCGCAAACAAATCGCTTGGAATGTGCTGTGTTTGACAAGTTTTGGCATGTCTGATGAAACCAAACACTGCACCTTTGGCAAGAAATCTATGATTCCTATAACAGTTATCTATGAACTCCCTTTTACAAGAGCCACAACGTTCTTCTTGCTCTTCATTATCTTCTACTTCGTCTTCATCTTCTTCAGCACTGTCATCTCAAGGACCCGTTTCTTTGTCTTTTGTTTTATTTTATTTTTCTTGAAGTTTGGTAAGAAACTCATCAGATGTTAGGCATCTTGTTTTTGTTATTTGCCTTTTCCTCTTCTTGTAGTGGCTGAAACATTTCCTTTATGACCTCAACTACAGGAGAAATATTATTGTTCTCCATATTGATAGGCCTACTTGACATCTCGGCAGATTCATTCTGAATTCCCGATGGGCCAGGCTGTGATTTATAGCCTCTGGATGATTAGGTCCAGAATTAAGAGCGTTGTTATATCTTATCATTATTTCCATTCGAATTTTGCCCCTGTTGATGACCCATATTCCGCTGCCTTCAAAACCACTTACGACATTGTTCGCCAAATAATTGAAATTTCTACACGTCTGCACGAGGTATGCAACAATAAATCCGTGTTCTTAATATTATTACGCTGTAACTACATAATCTACAGTAAGTTTCAAGTGAATAATCCTGCACTTACCTGAGAAATAAAATATTATTTTCTTCTGCTGTGCACAAACAACGTTTACTCTCTTCCAGCTTGGTCCGACAACTACAGAAAATAATTTTCCTTGGTAACATAATGAACGCCATCTATTGTTTCTCTGAATGGAAATATTCCTAGAGACCTACTTGACAACTTCGAACATCTTCCGAGCAAATTGCATAACACAACAACGGAAGAAAGAAGTAGCCAGTCCACACCTGTGGAGTAACGGTTAGCGCGTCTGACCACGAAACCAGGTGGCCCAGGTTCGAATCCCAATCGGGACAAGTTACCTGGTTGAGGTTTTTTCCGTAATTTTCTCTCAACCCAATATGAGCAAGTGCTGAGTAACCATCGGTGCTGGACCCTGGACTCATTTCACCGGCGTTATCATCTCCATTTCATTCAGACGCTAAATAATCTGAGATGTTGATACAGCGTAATAGAATAACCCACTAAAATAAAATACCCACTACCGGGCCATTATCCAAAACCGGGTTGTACCTTATATCTTCTTTAGAACTGTCTAAGATTGTGTTCCTAATTTGTGTCCTAATTGATTACCAACAACTTGGCGTTAAATTATGATATTAATGTGTTCCTGAAAATGTTTTAAAATTTTAACTTCATATTTTTATGTTGTAAATTGGCTACCATAATCTCTGTGTTAATTATGTAAATCGTTTGTAAATTAATTTGGAGAAAGAGGGGAGTTTTGAACGTTAAGTACACATTCCGATAAAGTGTGAGGGTATAAAGGTTAAGAACCCCTGAATTAAACGTCGAAGTAAAGAATTTTTGAACATTTTCTTTTGAGACAGAATAGTGAGATCAATACTTGTAGTTCACGACGATGAAAATCTGAGAGAGAGTCGTATTCATTGATGGAAGATTTCACTCTCCCTAGAAATTGATTGATAATTATGACATACACAACGAACCTTCGTGTTCCTCATTGAGAATATACGCTTCAGGTGATTAGGATATGCAAATAAGAATAATTTTATCTCCGCCCGAAATCAATGGTTCCGCAAAACCTCCTATAGAGATTTTTAAAAGGTGTAGATGGCAGGGGACCACTTTTATAGCCGAAGTTCACTAGTTAAGCAATCAAACAATGTGTCATATACGAATGACGTCAGGAACTATTCTAAGTGTGGGAGTGTAGACACGATAATCGCAGTTGTTTTATATTGTATGAGTGATCGCTTCAAAATTTCCTGGTCGCCATGGAAACGATCTCTCGTCGACTTTCGATACGTGTCCATCGCGTCACGCACTCGGCGCTGCCAACATGACTTTATATACTGCCCGGGAGAGAGGGGAAGCATGGGAATTGGATGATTTGAATCCACCCTCTCTCGCCGTGGGTGGGAATACCAAGATCCTTGACTGGACGGTCGCACATTGCAGGGGACCACACATATTGTGATACATTATTCAGTCTTCGAGCGTACAGGTTTACACGGCGAAAGTTTTCCACAAGTTTAATTAAGATTTTTAAAAAAGAGGATGAAATATGTATATTGGACATGTAACACAGATAGGGACTTTCATCTGCGTCTTATGAATTTTTATTGCAATCCGGTTTTGTTATATAGATTGTGAATTGTCGTATCATATGCCTTAAATTATACTCCGTAAGCGGAGAGTTCAAGACTGTTTCCAATTTAAATGTGAATAATGTTTAAATCACCACATTTTTAGAAAAGAAATATTTTTTTTCTTCTTACGCTTCCCTCAATCTACGACTGAGTTATGAAAATGAAATAAAAATTATTAATTGAAGAGTCCGGGAGGGAGATTTCACTGAACAACAGGAATTTTGCTCCGACTTAAAAAAATATGTCCCTTATGGTTTGGTGTGCGCTGAATCCGAAAATGCATTTCTTTTATTCGTATCACGTAAGGTTTTTAAGATATACTATGATTTCACTTTTCGATAAGCGCTTTCCCAGTAAATATCTGGCACAGATTGGGTATTGTAAACCAAAACAAAAGCTAATGCATTTTATGAGTTTAGGCTATAACTTATTTCCGGTGTCTTATGGTTGTTGCCATGTTCTTTTGTACTTCTAATAAATAAACAGATATTGGTCCCTTCTATTCAGTAAATTTCAGAACAGTTCAGAGTGAGGTCTACGCAATGAACAAACAAGGTTGTGGTTTTCAATATTTAAAAGAAAAGTTTATCTTTTGACTGAAGGTAAATTAAAAGAGGGCATTTTCATCGGTCCACAAATTCACAAAGTTATGGCTGACTCTTTGTCTGAGGAAAAACTTTCCGTTACAGAACAAATGGCATGGAGTGCTTTTAAAGATGTTTGCTGAAATTTCCTTGGAAATTCTTGGGCAGACAACTACATAGAACTTGTTGTGGAAACCATATCAAGTGCATATGAGAAAGTGAGGTGTAATGTGTCTCTCAAAATACACTTTTCACTTTCTCATTTGGATTTATTTTCTCCTAACCTTAGAGCGGTAAGCGACGAGCATGGGAAAGATTTCATCAAAAAATATCTGAAATGGAAAGGCGATATAAAGGAAGATCATCATCCAGCATGCTTGCAGACTATTGTTGGTTCCTTGTAAAAGACAGTCCCGGTCTAGTTATAAACAGAAGTCATCCAGAAAATTCTTTTAAATGTAATTTCAAATTCCGAGATTTTTCTCATTATACGCAAAAAATATTTTTATTGTTGTTGTGTTTTAAACTATGTAACATCATTTCTGTATCCAGTACACATTTTTCAAGTATTATGTGGCATTTTGAATCCCTAGCGTGTTGTAATTTTATCAGTAAAAGGTAAAGGTATCCCCGTAACATGCCATGAAGGCACTTGGGGGGCATGGAGGTAGAGCTCCATGCTTTCCATGACCTCGGCACTAGAATGAGGTGTTAAAAAAAAGAAAGAACGAAATTTTTCGTAAACAATTCAATTCACTTTCCCCGGAAAATGGTACGTGATGAGGCAATTTGGGTTTTAAGTTCAGATTTAGGGCACACATATTACTAATACTCACCTATATTCATTTCGGAGCAAGACGAAAAGTAAAAATTTGTTGTTCAGTGTTTTCTGACTTCGATGTTATTTAATAACCCAGTTAGTGCAGTTTTGTATGGTTTAAATGTACAAATTAACAAGCAGATTAGTTCAGAGAACTTGTAAAAATGATACAAGACAAATGATATATTATACAGTGAATGTTGAAACTGTTAATTTACTCTACTATAGAAACAGTAAAATGTGACTTATCAGGAAACACTTTATGAATAAAAAATAAACTGTTTGCATGCACTCTCTAAATTTTATAAATCTGAATATGAACAGTTTCATTTTTCCCTTGTTTTTACAAAATAAGACTAAATAATTTGAGAACATAATAACTTTCTAAAGATATCAGAGGTATTGTGAAAAATTTCAGACATGGTTCTTAAAATTTGGGAGAGATGAAAAATTTTGAAAATATGCAAATTATTTTTTTCATTTAAATTACTGTTAAACTACTCAACCTATGAACATAAAACACAAACACGTCATTACATGATATCAATAGGAGTATGTGCATAAAAAATTAACACATTACTCATTGAATAATTTCAAGGAAAAATTGTTCCTTGGTCGGGTATCAATCCCGGTATCCTTCACTTAGAGCACGAATGCTCTACCGGCTGAGCTACCCCAGGAACTATACACGACACCATCACAATTTTTCCTTTATATCCATACTACCTAAAAGCCAGATTTGCATAATATATTCGTTACTGAAAGTACGTTAACAAAAACCCACAATTTAAGTCACACAGAATTTGTGCACTCAAAGTTGGGTTCTGGCGTTTTGTCAGTCCATTTGAGTTGTGTGGATATAAAGGAAAAATTATGACGTGTCGTGTATAGTTCCTGGGATAGCTCAGTCAGTAGAGCATTCGTGCGCTAAGCAAAGGATCCCGGGATCGATACCCGGCCCCAGAACAATTTTTCCTTAAAATTATTCAAACCTACTTAACAGGGAGCTGCTACCTGAAAGCCAGATTTGCACATTACGCATTACTGATACCAATAAGATTATGTGTACAAAAAATCAAGTTTCTAGTTTCTAGCTTAAAAAATATATAAAAGAGAAATTTCATCCATCGCCTCCCTTAAGGTAGAAAAATTATTATATGCATAAGAATGACCGGTATGTTGAAACCTTGGAAATACGTATCAAATACAGACATTTAGATTGCAAATATGTTTTTGAAAGAAGTTTTTATGCAAAAGAACATATTCTAATCGGTTTTCTGAAGAGAAAAATCTTACTGAAATCTCATGAACACCTTGCAGGACTGGTTCATTTCGAACACGCCAGCGCAACGTGTGGAACACGACTACCGAGGAATCCGACACACACCTGGCATATACATCAGCGAGTGAGAAATTATATGTTATGGTGTTTGCAGGCTTACATTCAAGCCGAGGATTGTCAATTTGAGCATTACTTGTAAATACCAGCAGGCAGCTGCTGACAAACAAAATGGATAAACTTGTAAGTGGCAGAATAGAACCTAAGCTTGTATGAATTTTTTATATTGGTTTTAGATTCTTAATCCGTCATTGAAAAAGTTCTCGGATATTAAGAAATATTTACGAATTTCGTTTCTCACATAGATAAAAGAGGCACACCGTTAACCGAACGACTCTCAACGGCGGAGATTCAGGTTCAATTACCGAGAGTCACGTGCAATTCGTGATTAACAATGAGCAGGTTTCGCAGGTTATACCAGATTTCGCTTCGACATCGCACCATTTATCTATTAGTAATTTTATTATTACTCTTTTGGTGTGAAGTAGATTCATCTATCATGATAAACCGCATGCGCCATCAGGATCAGCAGCTTCCACAATCAACATTTATAGAAATCTAATACAGTATCAGCTCTTCTGTACATGAACGGAACAGAAGAATTCTCTTCGCAGGGGCAATTCGATGTCGCCAAATATCAATTATTAAACCGCACCCACTCCATTTTACAAATCTTTGGACAAACAGCGAAAGACATCCACCATAAAAATCGTCATGTTTGTCGTCATAGGAAATGTAATTTTTAAACAGATTCTTAAAATAGATTTTCAAGTCATTTGCGGCTGAAATTGTATAATTCTTCTATTCTTTCTCCACTGTTAACAAAGTCATTTTGTTTCCAAGACTTCAAATTGGATTGCAACTTAGTCATTTCTTATTGTAGGCTATATCTTAATGAATGAATATGTTTGGAGCCCAGATTCATTATACAGGATATCAAAAAGTTGTCGACAGTAATCTTACTAGATGGTTTGAGTTATCTAGAGAAAATCAAAATTCGATTGGCATTTAATTGAGTATTACACGATTAGAAGAAATTATATAAAGATTAGAAGAAATAAAGTACTCTAATACAATAAAATATTAATTGACTTACTAATTGTCTTATGTATTATTGCACCATCTCATCATTACAAATATTCCGCTAGATGGTAGTAGTGTGTTATGATTAGCTGTTATCTTGTTATTAGTTGTGCCAACCAAACAATTCTATAAGGATGACGTGATTATGTTAGGAGAAATCCACACATCATTAGGGAAAACACGGAAATTTTACTTGAAGCAAGTAAAGCGATAGGTTTGGAAGTAAATCCTGAAAAGACAAAGTATATGATTATGTCTCGTGACCATAATATTCTACGAAATGGAAACATAAAAATTGGAGATTTATCCTTCGAAGAGGTGGAAAAATTCAAATATCTTGGAGCAACAGTAACAAATATAAATGACACTCGGGAAGAAATTAAACGCAGAATAAATATGGGAGATGCGTGTTATTATTCGGTTGAGAAGCTTTTGTAATCTAGTCTGCTGTCAAAAAGTCTGAAAGTTAGAATTTATAAAACAGTTATATTACCGGTTGTTCTGTATGGTTGTGAAACTTGGACTCTCCCTTTGAGAAAGGAACAGAGATGAAGAATGTTTGAGAATAAGGTTCTTAGGAAAATATTTAGGGCCAGAAGGGATGAAGTTACGGGAGAATGGAGAAAGTTAAACAACGGAGAACTGCATGCGTTTTATTCTTCACTTGACATAGTTAGGAACATTAAATCCGGACGTTTTGAGATGGGCGGGGCATGTAGCACTAATGGGCGAATCCAGAAATGCATATAGAGTGTTAGTTGGGAGACCGGAGGAAAAAAGACCTTTGGGGAGGCCAAGACGTAGATGGGAGGATAATATTAAGATGGATTTGAGAGGGGTGGATTATGATGATAGAGACTGGATTAATCTTCCACAGGATAGGGACCGATGGTGGGCTTATGTGAGGGCGGCAACGAACCTGCGGGTTCCTTAAAAGCCATTTGTAAGTAAGTATACAATCTTCATTGAACTCTCTGGACGATTACTAGTCAAGAAGGCTTTGTTGATTCAGTTTCATTTGTATTAAAACAGCTGCAGTCCACTTCAATTATTTATAAATATATATTAAACAAACTCTGATACGTGACTATTCATAATCTCATACGGTATACATAACTTAAATCATATAAACAAGATAAATGATATAAAAGTTTTAATTGAGGATGATGAAATAAACACGAACCATTTTAAAAGATACAATAATGAAAGTATAATGTTGGCAAACAAACAAACATATGGTAGGGAGGTAATAAAAATAAACAAATGCTAGGGAGGTGATAAAAAACCAAATGCAAGGAAGTGATAAAAATTGTAGGATAAGCAGCCGTGAATGCTTCAAACACGCCGCTCCATACCGTTTTATTGGTCAATAATAGTATGACGTAGTAAAAGTGTAATAGTCAAAGTAAAAGTAGGCTACCAGCCGTTGGGGAAACAAACAGTGAAAATTGTGTACTTTTCCTGAAAGATGCGCTCGAAGCAACCGTATCTATAGCATCTCCCATTGAAAATATTCCAATATATTTTATTAAAGGTCACCATCGTTACAGTGATTCAATTTCAGTGTACCCCCGTATTTTGTTTGAATGAAGATATAGGAGTATTTGAAAGATAGTCACTTGAAACATAATGGTTTCAGATAGGTGTGAGCTATTATCGGGGAAATTAGATGTCTGGATGTAAAATTTGTGTGTATGTATACTTGCCATGTATCTGCACAGAGAGATCTAATGACCGGGAAATCATATTTCACGCGGTTGCAGGAGCGTCGTCAATTAGATATGCTAATGAGAAAGAATGGGCTCCTCGCTCACCGCCCCGCCGACTCTTCCATCATACCCGCAATAACTGTGTAATATCTATAACTTAGAAAGCCTGCTCGCGTTGCCATAGCAACGGACGCGCCGCGCGGTTTATGAAATTGGAAGTTGTTGACGTTGACGATGTGGGGAATACTTGTGTCGTATTTCATGTACGTTGGTAATAGTGGTATCCATGTTTGTTGGCGGAATTTAGACCATCAAAAGGCTCCGCTACACGATAAGCTTCATCATTATAAAAACTTTACAAAGAATGCTATTCGCCGATGTCCAGATCATTTTACAAGACACAAAAGATAAATCATAAAGTTCAGATCGTTCTCGGTGATCAAATGTTTCCATTTCTGGGCAGACGTCTTGGTTCTATTTTCCACTTATGTATTTCGTTAGATTTATTTATTCTTCTTATCTTTCCATTAGGGCTACTTTTTATTTTCTTGTTTTACTTCTTTCCTATTTTCTTTCTTTTCTCTTTCATTATGATCCACCTTTTTCTTCATTAATTCCTTCTTCTATTCTTATATTTTTCCTTTCTTCATCTTTTTCCTCTAATCTTTTTTCTCTATTTTTTCTTTCATTCGTTGTTCTTCCATTTTCCATCCTCCCTTTCGTTTGTCTCTTTTTCCTTCCTTTCATCTACTTTTTATCCTTTTCTTTCTTTGTTTCTTCCTTTTTTCTCTTTTTACTCTAGTCTTCCTTCTTACATTATTTATTTCTTTCATTAGTCTTTACTTTTATTTTTCCTCCGCCCTTTTTTATATCGTTTTTCGTTCCATTTTTGTCTTTTCTTTCTTTCCTTCTTTCTCTTCTTCCTTTCATCTTCCTTCTTTTTTCTGTATTTCTTTCATTACTCCTTTCTTCACTTTCTTTTAGTTGGTTTTTCTTCCACTCTTCTATTTTCATCTTTCTTCTTTCTTTCTTCTTGCTCTGATTTTCATTCTTTTCATAAAGTGACTATTGTTCGAGAATTGCTCCCCTCTTCTCTTCTCTTCTCTTCTCTTCTCTTCTCTTCTCTTCTCTTCTCTTCTCTTCTCTTCTCTTCTCTTCTCTTCTCTTCTCTTCTCTTCTCTTCTCTTCTCTTCTCTTCTCTTCTCTTCTCTTCTCTTCTCTTCTCTTCTCTTCTCATTTATTTCTTTTTTGGCTTGTTTTTCTCCCATTCTTGTCTTATATTTCTTCTTCTATTTCCTTCTTATTTCTTCATCTATGTTTCTTTCAGAAAGTGACACTTTCTATACAAAAAAGTGTCAGACTTAAAGTTGTATCGTTTATGCTGTTCCGACGCAAAACTGAACACAAGAATGCATGAAGAGGAAAACGTTTGAGAGTTATGTGAGGTGAAGGGGTGTGTAGTTTTGTATGGGCGTCATTTTATTTTAAAAGAGAAAGGAGCCGAAAGTATTCGCTAGAAGGCATCCCTTCAAATATATCATAACGGTTGCAGCTAATCTTACCTTTCAGCTCTAAACTGTTTCTTTTTCTCGATGGAAGGCATCATTACCATAAGTTACTATGGGTGTCTTAGTCTATACGCAACAAATCAGGAGTCTTTGTCTCGTGGACAGCCTGTGAAATATCGATGCTGTTAGGTTAATGACAAGGATGGCACTACTCGAAGACTGATGTTTCTCATAACATTGTCGTGAACAAGAGCTTGGTCCAAACAAAATTAGGTATAAATGTTCAACCTGGCACCAATAGCCGAACGCTTTGCTCCCTTTTCCGAAGGAACGAGTTCAAATCTTGGAAAGCTGAGATGGATTTTTTGTTGAACGAAGACTATGGTAGCGCAAAATTTCTTGGCGGGCAACCGTTTATCCATTATTATGTCATCAATTCGCCGCCATCATCTTATAGGACCGTTCCACGAGAAAGAGCCTGGCTTTCTCAAATATCACCATAGCACATTCTCCCATAAACAATAGAAGTGTCATATTTATGGATCCCATACGTCGTTATTTTTCAGACATGTCCTAATTTTAAGAGAAATTAGTAACGATGTATCAAAAAATATTTTCTTTATAATTTTCTTGTACTGAAATTATATTTTTATGAAAAAAACTATACCTAGTTAACATGCTATACATTTTTTAGAAATCCATATTTAAATATATATTTAAGGGGTTAGAAACAGCTTACAGCAGTAAAATTTTTGGAAATATCCAACATTTTTTTTCTTCATTACTGTATCTTGTACAATAATGAAAATTGGTATAACTTATGTAAAACACTGTCCTTCTGTTATTTGAAAAAAAATATTTTTACGATTAAAAAATTATATATATATTTTTTTTTTTTCAAAATTCAAAATGGTGGCAGTTCACTGTGTAGTGATGAAGCGATTACCTCATAACTCATAAACTTGTTAACTTTTTCATGTTCTCTCTCTTTTATTTTATTGCTGAAACTCATGTTTATAATATTATACGCTTTCAACTACATTCCTTAATAAATAATATTTTTTATTTTGTGTTAGAAGAAAACAGGCCTACTGATATTAGACCATTT
This sequence comes from Periplaneta americana, assembly GCF_040183065.1. Taxonomy (NCBI): domain Eukaryota; kingdom Metazoa; phylum Arthropoda; class Insecta; order Blattodea; family Blattidae; genus Periplaneta; species Periplaneta americana. The sequence goes on from NC_091128.1 coordinate 97,819,648, forward strand.
TTTTAAGAATTTATTTTTTATCAGAAAATCTATCAAAGGTAGAGAAGTGATCTTCCATCATATTGTAGATATAACATGCATAAATACACACAAAACATGTCATCAAGCTTCATCATTGCACAGTGAACTGATTTTGAAAAAAAAAATGCACATATTTTTTTTTTAACCGCAAAAATATTTTTTTCATATAGCAGAAGGACAGTGTTTTACACATATTAATTTTCATTTTTCTATAAGATACAATAATGAGGGAAAAAATGTTGAATATTACCAAAATTTTACTCCTGTAAGCTGCACCTAACTCCTTAATCGGCATTGCTTTCACATTGATCAATACTTCTTTAAAATGGCAGTCTTCTTACGAGTAATTTTTCGCAATAACATTTCAAAATTCCTTGGCGTAGAAACTTGACATTTTTGTTTTCGTTTTATATATACAATATCTTACAATTAGGCTAGAATAGGTCACTGTCTTCAGAGTGGAATGAGATGTATGAATTTACTTATAAGTGTAATAAAGCATGTGATTACAATAAATATTTCACAATTAAAATCTTTATTCAATGCCTTTCTTTCTTTCTTTCTTTCTTTCTTTCTTTCTTTCTTTGTCTTCATTTCTAAAATTTTCTGCATGCATTATTTTATTCTTCTGTCTTCATTAATTTGTTTTTAGCTATCCGTGCAAGAGGGCTCAGACTTCTTTCATCTAATGACTTCTAAATAAAGGGGAACATGGTTGACACTAGGCAGGTCCTGCTAAAAGACTTAGTGGCTCTTTTCCCTATTATAGTCATTCTATCATTGCTTCTTTATTGTCGTATTGCCTCATCGTCTCTAAATAGCCTCGGAAGAATAAAGAACTATTGATGCAACAAAGTAATAAGTGACTAAAACTTGGAACCACTCTCAAACCCTTCATCCTATTGTGATCATTCTTGAACATCTGGTTAAAGAACACTTGAAAGCAATACCCAACTCCGTGAAACTGGTCACAGCTGAAAAATTAATTCCCCACGCCCACTCATTGTTAATGTATTCATCGACCGTAATTTGAAACCTTTCCAATTCAGAGAAGGGCCTCGCCACGAACCACGAAACACACACTGGCAACAAGGATTGTACCTCATTACATTTCAATTAGCCTACATACAAGCGCACAGAGATTCCAAATGCTGACTTAGGGGTCAGGATTTGGTCAAGCAGTTTTCATTATGCTTCTGTCAGCCATCAGCTGACTGGTTTATGGGGAATACGAATAACGCGTGGTTTACACTTTCTAAAGCATATTTAATATATTGCTTTATGTCCCGAAGAAATTCTTCGACACTGTCTTTGTGTACTAAAGATTTCACTTCCTCTTCCTGGTATTGAAAGTGGACATTTACGTTGTCAAAAGCGGATGTTCTAAACGTTTAGCTAACATGTCTATATATAGAAAAGTATAACTTCGATTAGTGTATTGGTTGGCAATTTTGGTTGACTGACTGCTTGTCTGATTGGTTGATTGATTTAGTTATGTATGCACTTATTAGGTAACATTAATTGACTGGTTGATCAATTCATTTTTTCTTTGTTTGTTTAATTTGTTAGTGCACTGGATGTCTATATGGATGGTTGCTTGACTGGATGTAGAGTTGATTAATTTATTAATTGCTTGTATAGACGGTAAGTCACCTAGCTCGGTGGTTATTTAAGTAGATAATAGGCTAGTTGAATGATTCATTGTCTGGTTTGAATAATTTCAAGTGAAAAATTGTTCCGGGATCGGGTATCGATCCTGGGACCTTTGGCAAAGCGTGCCAACGCTCTACCGACTGAGCTACCCAGGACCTTCACCCGACACCGTATCAGTTTTTCCCTTTATATCTACATACCTCGAGCGGGCTGATTGGCGCGCTTAGCCAAATGTCCCGGGATCGATACCCCTTGAAATTATTCAAGTCTGCTTCACAGGGAGCCTTACCTGAAAGATAGATTTGCATTGACTGGTTTGTTAATGACTTGGTTAGGGATATAGAGATACCTATTTGGCATCCCTAAGCACTTCAGCCCACGTAGCCTTTTTCTGTGCACCCGTGATGGAATGAGTTGCATGCCTTTATGCTATTCAGCTAAGCCGGTTCATCGTCGTACAACGTATTCCTCTACTCCTCTCATGTCCCTGTCAGGCAAGGATGACCCTAGAATGCTCCGGTGTCTCTTATAAAGAGCTATGATTCGCCTAGAATCCACCGCCATTGCTATCTACCAATCTTTGGACAAACCACTAAGAACACCCATCATAGCCGACGATCGATTCGTCGTCACGCAAATTCAAGTGTTGCCATATTTTTGAGGAGATGGTGATAAAAGAGGAATTGCGGGGAGTATGGTGGAATGACGGGGGAAAAATGGTAGAACCCCAAGAAAAACTCTCATAACCTTGGCTTTGTTCACCACGAATACAACTCTGCCATCGCAAAGATTATAACTCGGATTAGTGATTGTTGCAAGCCAGCGCTCTGCGAACTGAGTTACGAAGGTGACTCAACTGTTAAGTAACTGCCTGGTTGTTTAAATAGTTGTTTGACTGACTAGAAGGTTGTTTTATTTATTTTCGGATTGATTGGTTGATTGGTTTTGCTTACTGTTCCACAGATGCACTAGGGCGCTGGTTCGATTCCCCCTTGGGTGATTAGCCTGCCTATTTGGATTTCTTTTGCGAGATTTTTCCTAACTATGGGGTGAATGTCAGGTAATCCCGTGGCGGATCCTCGGCCTTATCTCGCTATCACCAAGTTCCATCGATACTACGTCGTTAGTTGTTTAGTTGGTTGACTTTCGGCTGTTTGGCAGTGTTTTGAGTTGACCGATTAGTTGGTTCGCTAACTTGTTTATTAGTTGGTTAATTAGTGATTTGTTACAGTGGTATATTGGTTTCCAATACTTCTACGAAACACCTTCCTGGACTGGTAGCGTAAAATTTGATTTCTGGGAATTCTATAAGATAGCACTCATTCCACTTATGATATAATAAGGACGACGACTAGCAGAGTTGAGTGTAGCCAATATTTGTAAGAGGAAAGGTCGGTAAATTGTTCTTGCAGTTCTCACATTCAAAAATCCAATTCTATAACGCATCACCATACAGAGGATCCCATCCTATTCACTGACGCAATGTTAGCTGAACGACTATACCAGACTAGACCTCTCGAATCCAATGATGAAGATGTTAACTATTAGGCCACCAAAACGACTGATATTGTAAACTGTTTAAATAATTTTCGTTAATATTTAAATTTTCTTTGAACCTGCAATAACAACTTCAAATGCGTAGGTTACATCTTCCATTTCACAAACATAACCAACTCATATGACAAAGTATGATATGAGATTTTTACAGCGCTCAATATATTGCAAGTATTTGCATATTTTCACACGTCATAGATGTAGAGACACATCCAATGTTTCGGAGATAGTTTTCGGTGTCATCATCAAAGAAGGCAGAGGAAAGGGGACGTGAAAACTCATCTGTTCGACCTGTTAACAACAACTATTCTCCAATCCTGGACTCAATAGATAGGTTTCCCCGGTCCTCATTCGCTGTTTTCGTCGATTATGGAATCAATATTTATCTCCGAAACGTTGGATGTCTCTACACATATGACATGGTGAAAATTCCCAAACTCTACTTCTCCATGCGACAAATTTTGCAGTAGGTTACCATTAAATTTCCAAATAATATGTCTTTCCCCGCAACGAGTATGTGCACCCCTTCCGGGATCAATGTTGAAACAATAATGACAGAAGCTCTAATGCTTACTGCAATAAGTAGGGACCGTACGTTGTGCCAGGAGGCTACAAGGTTAAGTATTACTGGAGTTTTTACTGTAACGGATGAGTGCGTGCATGTAGCAAGCCAAGTACTTCTGTCTACACAGGTGAATCCTGTGTTGTCAAGTTGGGCAGACATAGACCACTTTAACAATTACACCAATATTTACAATTTACATTATTTAAACTACATACACTAAATACACTATTTTTACTATTTACTTTATGATAAAGAATGTAGGCCTACATTGATCAAACAGTATTTACACTATCTTGTACAGTGTTGTAAAGCAAGGTATTTCATTTCATAATACTACGCTTTATCCACTAAGCCACACCGGTTTCCAGTTCCGATGCCGGATTGAATCCTCTCAGTTTAAGTTCCACCTCTTAGTGGCCAACCCTCATGTATCACGGATGTGTGACAGTGGCATAATGTCCAACACACTATGTGCAGAGGTGCACTCATTACGAGTGACTAAGTGGCCGGGATCCGACGGAATGAGTGCCGTCTTAAAACACTACGTGATTATTTACGCATATATTTTTGTGATGTACCGAAGTACGTATGATATTTCCGTACAGGAATTCTGCATTATCATATGATGAAGGATGGGTGGAGCGGAGAAAAATTCTCTGTATATGTGTTGAAATGTTTAAAAATTTAGAAATATTTAACTTACTTCATGAGTAGAATCATATTCTTAATACAAGGCACATATCAGGTCTTAATCTACCCTCTATTATTCTGAGCTGCTATAAAAAGGAGTTCGCTATTCATGTATTACGGTCTTCAATGCGCTGTTTAATTATCTTAAAGCTTTGAAGGATCAGAAGTAAAGGTTGAGAACAAAATTAACAACATCTCTTCATACTCACACCTTCTACTCAACTGATGAATTGTTTACATTTATACATTGATTAATCTGTTTATTATGTGTTGTTTCCTATATTTTTGTAAAACTATAATTGTTACATTTCTCAAAGCTACAATGCTGATATAAGATCTATGGAATACATTAAATTATTGTATATGAAAAATGAAACTATCATGCACATATAGCCCATATCTTGCCCATGTTGTATAAACGAACATTTCCTTTCCAAACCGAGAATCGGACCCGGTTTCTCCAATTTGTAGCAAAAACTGCTACCCGTTGAATTATAGTGAAGTACTAATCATAGGGATACGTCAGAATTGAATTACAGCTTCGATAAAGAATCTACAAATAGCTTAAGAGTAAATGATTTGTGACGTGTCGAAATATCCCGCGTTACACACTTGTGCACATGGTATCAGTTCCACTATTCTAGTTGAGTTACCTTTGACATCGTGTGCAACAGGTGAAAGCTCTCCTTCCATTATGGACAACATACCAGATTAGGGTCAGTGACACAATGAAATAGGGTCCAATGAACATGCCGCAGTAATTTCAACCTCCTGATTATACTCAGATACCAAACGTCACGGTGTAGTAGTTAGATCTCTCGCTTCCAGTTTAGAGGGATCAAGGTTCGAGTCGAGACAACAGTCACTTCAATTTAAGAGCTATTCTGGACTTGTCGGACTGCTATAATCATAAGGAACTTAATTCAATTACGAATTTGGAGTCAAAGTAGGAGTTACCAGGCATGTAATCCAAAATGGCAGACTGCAGTCTTTATTTAGTTTTTCGTTTTAACATAGAGTCCTATGAAAGTGGTACCTTAGAAAATTTGTACTGCTGTGCGGCGCAGAAGTTTCCGACTCTCAGTAGACTGTTGATAAAGATGGCTATTAATTACGGAAAATGGTGAAACAATGGCAGTAAACTTTGTAGAACCCCTCAGGAAACTTGCCTCAGCATCGTCTTTTTACACCGCAAATTCTACTTGACTCACTGGGATTTAAGCCCGAGTCACCAACGTGCAATAATTAACTACTGTAACGAAAAACCAGTGTTCATCAAAAGTGTACATTTCACCCCTCTTTTTCCAATTCAAAGCGCACAATATCTAAAGTAAAAAATAAGCGCACCTCAGATTATATGAAAAGGGCACAGCAATTTTCCTTCCCACTTGTACAGACTTAGGACTGTCTACTACTACTACTACTACTACTACTACTACTACTACTACTACTACTACTACTACTACTACTACTACTAATAATAATAATAATAATAATAATAATAATAATAAAATTAATAATAATAATAATAATACAATATCAATATGTAAGTTATACGAATGTAGAGTAGTAATGATGTAATGAACAATTTGTAACCGCTCTTGTAATAGAGTTAGTTAAAATTAGTTCATTATTTATTCATTCATAGTTTTCTACTTCTGATTGAGGTTCTGGCTGATATGTAGGGCCTACATCTATTATTAGGCAGTACATCTCACTTGACGATATGTATCAGAGGAATAACAACAATTGTTTGCATGCATCTGAATTCTGCTAATTTGTAGCTAGTCAGCGATGCACGCATTAGAGGGGGAAAGGAACAGGCGACCCAAACCCATTATCTTCTGGCTTAGTTACCTCATGAGTGATGCCTTATTTGTGTCACTTATGTGGTTCAAACCTGTATTCGGACAGTTCACTAAACAATAATAACAACATAGTTTTCTGCCCAAGGGCAAGTATTTCACTGCAAACATACCGTTCTCCAATATTTCCTATTTCCTGCCTTTCTCTTAGTCTCCGCATACGAGCCATATAACTTATATCTTAATGTCGTCTATTATCTGATATCTTCTTCTGCCCCGAACTTTTCTCCCGTTCACCATTTTTATCCCAGTGCATCCTTCAGTAGGCAGTTTCTTCTCAGCCAGTGACCCCACCAATTCCTTTTTCTCTTTCTGATCAGTTTCAGCACCATTCTTTCTTCACCCACTCTTTCCAACCCAACTTCATTTCATATTCTGTCTGTCCACTTCACACGCTCCATTCTTCTCCATATCCACATTTCAAATACTTCTATTCGTTTCCCTTCATTTCGTCGTAATGTCTATGTTTCTGCACCATACAATGCTACACTCCATACAAAGCACTTCACTAGTCTCTTCCTCAGTCCTTTCTCCAGAGGTCTGCAGAAGATGTTCCTTTCTCTATTAAAAGCTTCTTTTGCCATTGCTGTTCTCCTTTTGACTTCTTGGCACCAGCTCATGTTACTGCTTACAGTACACCCCAAGTATTTGAAGCTGTCCACTTGCTCTACTGCCTCATTTAAAATTCGCTAGTTTACCTTCTTTACATTTCTTCCTATGACCATGATCTTCGTCTTATTTGCATTTAGGCCTATCTTAATCCCACACTGCTCACAGCTGTCACTTAGCTCCAGAAGCATATCCCTTAGTACCATCTTCTCTTCTGTTAACAACGCCATATCATCAGCAAATTTTATTCTTCTTCCTTGCACTATCACTCCTCCCATGTTATGAAAACAGTTCTTCACTAAATCCTTCAAGTAGATGTTTAACAGGGTAGGTGATAAAATAATACTATGAAATAGTACTGAGTATCGCGCATTGGAATTACCTATACTTTCTTGTTAAAATGGCGCCGTACTTTTCCACTTTAGCCGATTAAGATTATCCTTGGAGTTACAGTGCTTACCATGCCATTTTCTCATAAGTTACATTAATTTACAATAACTTTACATCTTTAAGCTTGCAAGAAAACTAACGTTTTCATATTTTCAGGGAGTATTCCTTAATATGTGTTAAACATTTTGACATGGTCTTAATTAATGTTAATGTTCTGGTACCGATAGGAGATGTTTAGGATGAAAGTCAATTCTAGCTAAGTTCGTCTATGTGAACTGGTGACCGATAATGAACTGTCTGTCGTATATCTAATTTATCTCCAGGGTTGCAAATGCATTCTTTGATTTCTTTCAGCCTAATCTTTCTTCTGAGAAGGTCAGTAGGCCTACATACAAAAGTATATAATGATAACACCAAAGAACTCTCTCCGCCCTTGACAATTAAAACAAATAATCAGTCAACTGACTGATTCTCTCGAAGTGGAACGTAGTTCGATTAGCTGAATTTCATGTGATATTTAGAATGAAAAAAATAACTAAATTACAGCAGATGTTTTTTTTCTGTTACTTAGGAATACGCTGCAACAACATATGAAGGTGCATACAGGAAAGGACTTCAAGTGTCAGCACCAGGGTTGCATCTTCGCCTGCAGATCCCAGGCAGAGCTGCGTAACCACCAGCAGGTGCATTCTTACCATCGGCCCTACCACTGCGACACCTGCACCTACTCCGCCAAAACAAAGGCTCAGTTGCTAAGGTAAGGGCACGAAAAATTGACAGTCACTGTACGTCTATTTGTTTTAGATATCTCTGCATTGTAATCCTATATACTTAGTGAGTCTTCAACACTGTCTTTGTTCAGTGTTATTTAGTGACGATATATTGTACATGACAGTTATCATAATTATCATCATAATTATCGTCATAAAAGTGCTCTTCCATTTGGATCGGATCCGCTCAAATTACTATTGTCTTAAACGTGTTTTGTACAGATGTACTTTTTTATTTATCTTTGAGTTTCTAGACAAGTTTATCTATAATTTGTGCCATCTTCGAGCATGTAACTGCATACATCTTTATACTCTATATTACATATAATTTCCCAACTAGGTTATGTAAAGCCAAATAGCTATTTCAGTGAATTTGTGTTTCTTTGGAAAAAAAACATGAGAACGAAGATATCCGCTCAAGAAATAAACGAGGTGTAGATGGAGAGGGAGAGAGACAGCATTAAACTGGTTAAGACGATTCAATGATGGAGACTTAAGCCTTAAAGAAGAACCTCGCTCAGAACGACTATCTGTTATAAAGAATGAGGTTCTACCCACATAACTGAAAGAATAATAAATCGTCAATATTCGTAATAGTAGATAATCCTTGGTCCTTCCAAGGGACAAAGTCGCTTCCTCTACCAACTCTGGTAACATAAAAACGGCGACAAGTAGATTCATATGAATTGACCGAAGCACAAACTCAGTGGCAAGATTCTGTATTAAGTGGAATTGTAAGAGTATTGTGTACTTCCCAAACGGTTTGTGTTGATGCTGAACTCTTATCTGAGCAAATGCAACAAGTAAACTAAGTTCTAGAGCATCGCTATCCAGCTTTGATCAACAGAAAGCATGCGGCCCTTCAAGAAGAGTGTTCCAATAAAAAGGACCAGATTGAACCAAGCACAAATTCCAGAGTTGAATGGGATCTACCTATCTGCCAACACGCCGTCACCATATTGTTCCATCTAACAACGATTTGTTAATGTCCATAGCAACTTCTCTTCAGCATATTAAATAATTTGAGAACGTCTCTCGAGTTTCTTGTCTTCAAACTGAAGGACAGCGTCGTCGGCAAATTAGGATAATGGCAGAATGATGGGCAAAAGACGTCGAAAGTAACGTACATTTTGCAGAATAAACGCTTGTTTTTATATTTTCAGTCAAATAACGTAAAAATTAGGGGACACTTTTTAGACAACATAATAGTGTGCAGTATTGGTCTGTGTCTTCTTTGAGCATGACATTTATCTTCGAGATTATAGATTACTGGAAATTGTGGTAGTCTTTTTTCAAGTATTCTTGTCTAAACTTTACTTAGCTTGTAGTCCTGGATTTTTATATTTATAAATGCGTCTATTTGTATTTTGCCCTTAGTTCTTAATTGAGGAGCATAGTATCAAAGTTAGACAACTCTGTTTTTTTTTTTTTTTTTTTTTTTTCCCCGATTGTTTCTCATAGAATTTTGTATGCTGAATGCGATTCTGAAACTGTTTAGGTTAAAAAACGGACAGAACAGAGTAAAAATAGTACATAATTGTGCGCTTTAGAATCAAAATATAGACAACTCTACAGTGGCTTGGTTTCAAATTACGACAATTCCTTCAGTAGCAAATGAGAAATCCACATTCGTACCACCTTTTCCCATCACGCATCGCGAATCCAACATGGCTGATTGTTTATATAATCGGTTTGTGGATGGATAAGACATACTGTTTTACGTAAATTTGCTTTGTAAAATTATATTACATCGGTATTTTAATAAGAATATGGAAGTTCATGTCAAAGAAGTTCCTGAAAAGGAAGCGAAGAAGCTTCGTTTGGTTTCAAAAACAGACAACTCCACTTTAAATATGGCTTCATTTGGTTTCAAAAACAGACAACTCCATGACTTCGTTTCAGAGATGGACAACTCCACTTTTTAAACTTAAATTGCGACCTGAATATTAATTTTAATCACATTTTGAGACTGACCCATGAGAATGTTTAAAAAAATGTACATATAACAGTGACATTCGTTTCCAAGGATCTAGTTTTTCGCCTCTCCTTTAAAAAAAGCAAAAGTGTAGTTGTCCAACTTTGATACCAAGCTCCTCAATTGTCTGCAGTAGTTTATTTTATACTTTTACTATCATCTCGTTACTGTAGACGTCTGTGAGTCACTTTTCTACATGGATTTTCTTTTCTGAATTTTTTTTTTTCTTGATGGACTGTTACAGAATTGAAAAGAGCTATTACTCCGAAAAATATAACTCAGACATGCTGCTGAAGTTTTATAAAGTTCTTATAATGGTAGAGTAGTTGAAGTTAAAATTATATACCTAAATAATTTATTTTTCAAAATCTCGATGTCCATGACAAATACATCGCATCCCATATAGTTAATATGTGACACTATTCGATAATATAATCTAATACGATAACTTTATTATTTTTCTTTATAAGAAGTATACTGTCTTGTATATGTCGTATCCAGCACTGAAGATATAACGATCATTATCCAGTAACTGATTTCATTCACATTGGTTGTAACTATAATGCCATATTTAATATTATAAAAGTGTAAAACTACATATCAGTTGCAGTTCATTTCTTAATAAATTGCAGTGTTTTGTGTTGCTAAGTGACATGCTAAACAACTGTACAACGAACATTAACTATTTGTAATTATAAGGCTGGTATCTGCGATCTAATCACTGTGAGTTTCTATTCTACTTAAAAATGAAAACTGGTACCCTAGTTTCAAGACACACATCGTGCATCGTGATAACATGCGCTTAGTTTTCATACCGTATTCACTTGTTTCTTGACCGCCGGAGAATTCCCGACTAAAAGTGCTCCATTCGTAAAGGTAATTTATTTATTCATCGTGCCTTTTAATTTACAGCTATTCACAGGCAATAATATGATGTATTGCAACTCTAATTCTCTTGTTAATGTCAATGTTAATTTTGAGCTAAGGAGGCTGTTCAGAAACGATGAGATGGTGAATTGTACATCGCTTTCGGAATATAACACCGCGAATCTTAGTGTCTGACGCTGACGATAAAAAATAATTTCTAAGTTTATTTTTTGTGTATAGGTGGGGTTAAAAATTGATTCATGGAATACAGCGGTAAATATCGGAAATATGATTTCATTTGAGTATTTACAGTATATATTCGGAGTCTGTTCGGAGTGTTCGTTTCCTCATATGATCCATATAAGTTATCTTAATGTCATCTATCATCTGATATCTTCTTCTACCCCGAGCTCTTCTCCTGTTCACCATTCCTTCCAATGCATCTTTCAGTAAGCAGTTTCTTCTCAACCAGTGACCCAACCAATTCCTTTTCCTCTTCCTGATCAGTTTCATCATTCTTTCTTCATCCACTCTTTCCAACACAGCTTCCTTTCTTATTCTGTCTGTCCACTTCACACGTTCCATTCTTCTCCACATCCACATTTCAAATGCTTCTATTCGCTTCTCGTCGTAATGTCCATATTTCTACCCCCATACAATACCACACTCCATACAAAGCATTTCACTAGTATCTTCCTTAGTTATTTTTCCAGAGGTCTGCAGAAGATGCTCCTTTTTCTATTAAAAGCTTCTTTGGAAATTGCTATCCTCCTTTTGACTTCCTGGCAGCAGCTCATATTGCTGCTTATAGTACACCCCAAGTATTTGAAGCTGTCCACTTGCTCTACAGCCTCAGTTAGAATTCGCAAGTTTATCTTCTGTATTTTTCTTCCTATGACCATGCTCTCCGTTTTATTTGCTTTTATCTTCATCCCACACTGTTCATAGCAGTCATTCAGTTCCAGTAGCATATCCTTTAGTATCATTTCCTCTTCTACTAACAACGCCATATCATCAGTATATCTTATGCACTTTATTCTTCTTCCTCCTACTATCACTCCTCCCATGTTCTGAAAACAGTTATTTACTAAATCCTCCAAGTAGATGTTGAATAGGGTAGGTGACAAAGGACATCCTTGACGTACTCCTATGCCAATTTCACTTTCTTCTGACATTTCTTCTCCTATCCTGACTTTGACTCGTTTCATATAAAGAGTACTGAACAGTCTTCTCTCTTTCCAATCCACGCCAATTTTCTTAAGGATCCCCATCAGTTTATTCCAATTCATTCTGTCTAAAGCCTTTATTATTATATATTTTTATTGCAGTAATTAAATAATTAGATTGTGTTTTTTGTAGTCTGACAACTGGTAGTTTTGTTGTTCAGTATTTGTAGTTCTATAGTACAAATTTTCTATAATAGTATAATTAAGGATATCCTTTTTTACACGAACCACAAGTTCAAAAATATATAGGATGTACATTATCATAATCTTTTCATTTTCAAAAAGAGATCTACATGATACTCTGGGTGGTGACATTGTTAAAATACGAATTGCTTTTTTTTCTGTAGTAGCAGAATGTTTGGAATATCAGAACTATTTCCATATAAAAGCAATCCATATCTAATAACACTTTCAAACAGCGCATAGTAGACTTGCTTTAAATAGTGTATGGGAATCTTATGCATGAGATTTCTTAAGAGATAAATTACTCTAGAGATCCTTTTACATACGTAACTGACATAACTGTTCCACTTTAGTTTAGAATTCAGATACATACCCAACAACTTTACAGACTCATTTATCAGTTTATCATGAGTTATCTATAGTCTAGCGTTTAGGTCTATTTTATATTACAGAGGCTACTAAAAGACGAGAACATAATATAGTGACTATTTCGCCCATGTACCAATTCACCAATGAAATATAAGAACCGTTGAATTTGAACAAATCGGAATCATTTCATAATCACATTTGTCTTGTCCCTGATGATTCATAATTGTTTCCACAAATCAATGAGTAACACCATAACCTAATTATTATCAATAAAAACAATGAATTCAGAAATAATCAACATTATTTTCCTAAGCATCAAGTATATACAATGACTGATTAACCTTACAACTTCTTTACCAAGTTAACATTTTAGGAAACTATCTGGCTGGATAGTTTCGAAGTGTTATTCTTCATTTTCCAAAGCCTACATACAATGAATTTAATTGTATGGAATGTCACTTCCATTATACATTTAATTAAATCCCATCTTTTTAAATTCGATTCTGTTAATAATAAAAATGAATATTTCTGTTACTCTATTGTTTCTATCATTCATCAGCAGTTAACATTATAAAGGGTGAATCTTCTCATCCTGCGGATTGGTAACTAGGCAAACTTGCATTTTACAGACGATACTAAATGCAGATGCTCACATCACATTCACCAGCCCGTTCGATAAGGCTGTGATGTTGACCTGTGTTAAACTATTTACGTTAAAACATATGACAGAAGAACTATTATTAATCTGTTCCATGACAAATTATCCGTTAAATTACCCTAAATAAAGACTACCTTCAGGTGTCACTACTTGAACATCAGACCTTAACCGCTAAAGGCCAGCGCGTACACACCTATGCTGGTGGGACACCAGATCATGTCATGCGGTACGTAGCGGTCAATTCGGCCGAAAGTTATACGACGTAGGGGACTGTGTTTACGGTATAGTCTGTGAAACGCCGGTACTGCATAACTTCTCAATCCGAGGATGAGAAGATTCACCCGGTATAGCTCTAAGCATATATTTGTAAGTAAATATTTTGATGTTTTCTATACGAATGCGACTGAAGCATGATACAATGCAACTACACTCTGGTATGTGTTATTATCTTCATTTTATTAATTATTTATTTTTTATTCTACTCGCGAAAGAGTCTTATTAAATATCACACGAGCTTTTCATTCCCTTTGGATAAATTCACAAGCGCCTAGACATAATTAAAAATCGGATGCACCGGTCTCTTGCGAGATAAACTGTTAACTAACATAGTACAAAGATCTACTGTTGAAACTGGAGGTCGAAAATGATGACTACGACGACTACGATGACGATGATGTTGTTGTTTAGTCAACTGTCCGAAGACTGGTCTGTACCTCACAAGTGACACCAACAAGACACCACTTATGAGGCAAATAGACCAGGAGATACTGAGCTAGAGTGGCTAGTTCCTTTCCCCCTCCATTTCATACATCGCCGATTTGCTACGTATTGCACTAGTCAGACTTTAGATGCATACAAACAATTGTTCTTCCTCTGACACATATCGTCAAGTGAGATATACTGTCTGATAATAGATGTACATATCAGCCAGAACCTCAATCAAATGTTAATGATCTTATAAAATATCTACATTCGAAACTGAAACGAAAATCGAAATTCCATATTCTAGAATGACGATACATCAATAAACTTATCACAGACGAGAACTATATTAGGTCTAATAATGTTCATAAAATTTATAACTAAGATTTTAGGCACGGATGCCCTTTGTTCCTAGTATTATTTAACATTTATATTGGCCATGCTATTGGGAACTGGCAGGATGTTTTAGTCGAAGATTTTAAAATAAATTATGCACTTTTAACATAATTTTATTTATTGATGACCAGGCTGTTTTAGTAGGCCTACGTCAGAAGGTAATCTCCGAAAAAGCTGAATATCAATTAGAAACAATAACTGAAGAAGGTAACCTTAATATATCATGTACAGAAACAAAAGTAATGGCCTGGGGCAGGTATTTATGAAGATTAATTTTATCATTTGTGTTTTTTAATATTGGAGTTGACGGAGATTGTTGGAGATTGATTTGTACTCTTGGCGGAGATTAATGGAAATTTTGGAAAATACAATTATTTTGGAATTGGAGTATTAACTCAGTATAAATATTACTTGCTAAATAATTGACATTAAAGGTTCGTTGGGTTCTAGATTCCGGTAAAGGTGCGGTATGGCCAATAGACAATAGTTGTTGGATTAACACTGTCTTTTACATACATTCATTAAAAATGAAAACATTTCCAGCCCTCAAATTAACACTTGGCCAATAGACAATAGTTGTTGGATTAACACTGTCTTTTACATACATTCATTAAAAATGAAAACATTTCCAGCCCTCAAATTAACACTTTCAAATTATTAGTGAAATGATGAATTCTCCATCTTTTGAGTTCAATAATGCAGGCTAATCAGAACATCTGGAATACCATGCAATGTAGTCTACTTGGATATATAACAAATTCAAGTGAAAAAAAAAATCCGAAAAAACTCAGAATATGAAATTCACTATAAAACGACGCAATAGTAATAATTCGCGAATGTGTTCATATTTCGCTATTAGAACTCTATTTCGCGATTTTTCGCGATTGTTTTATCCACATATTATTAATCAGAATCATTTAATTCGTAAAGATTAGTAAAAATCTATTGTATATCTATTATGTCGTGCTTTCGCGATTTCCATAAATACCTGGCCCTGATAATAGCGTTCCAGGAAAGAAATCATCACAGATGCAAAACAGTTATAAAGAATAATATTATTGAGCAAGTAATACCCTTCAATTATTTAGGCTTTAGGTATCATATTGCCAAAAGGAAAACATAAATATAAAATTACAGAAGTTTCAAAGAATGTGTGGAATCATAAGAAGAAACTTAAGAAACAAATACGCCAAGATACTCAACTTAAGTTCTATAAAGTTATGGTGGCTTCCATGATAATGTATGGTAGTGAAAATTGGACTCTGACTCGAACAGATAAGAGAAAGATAGAAGCATCAGAGATGAGATTTCTGAGACCAACTGCGGGCTACATTGTTGTTGATCTGGAAAGAAGTACAGAGATAGCCTAAGAGAACAATTAAATATTTTTAAATTGACTGGTAAAATATAAATACAGAGACAGAATTGGTACGAGCACTTACTGAGAATGACAGATGATAGAATGCCCAAATATTTTTTAACTACACACCAATAGGATTTAGAAGACAAGGAAGACCAGTTACTAGATGGAAGGATCAATTTTCTTGAAGTCGAAACAGGTCTGAGAGGCCTAAGCCTTGATGCAGATGATGGTGATGAACTTTATAACTACAGTCTTTTCAGATGGAAAGCGGTTTCCTTGACAGCCAATGAAATGTTTGCCTGTTTTTACATCTGTGGTACGTTCAAATACCGATACATTTTTGCATTCCCTTTATCGAAATTTCACAAAAAAAAAAACCTTTACTAAAATGGGTTCTAACGTTTTCTATTACACACGGAATGTGCCAATAAAGCATTGTAGGCTTTAATCCGTCAAAAATGTTCACGTCAGAGTAATTATATATTTTTTTTTTTCACCGTCTCTTACCGGTTAGTAGAAAATAATATGACTGAAAACACTGGAGAGAGAGGAAGCGCGTTAGATGTTGCAAGTGGCCCTTTTCGTTGCTATTGTGTGATATCAAAATGATTCATAATACAGTTGAAAAAATGCATTATTATTGTAAATAGATTTTATTTACAAACGTAAGCTTGTTTTAGGTAATATGTCGTACTCATAGGGCGATTTTCGAACGCTAAGGAATGATGAAGAAATGGAGAAATGGTGACGGAATGATGTAAATGCCTAATATGGGGAACGGGAGAACCCCGGGAAAACTCTAACTGCGATCTTGTCCGCCACAAGTGTCAATGAAAAATCCAAGACAATGAAAAATCCAAGACCTGATCGGGACTCGAACCCGGGCTGTCTGCTTGACAGGTTGGAGGTCTGACCGCTCAGCCACTGCAGGGGTAATTTTTTACTCGTATTCAACTTTTGAATATCTTAGCAAGACGGATTTATTGTGTTTGGAAAACGTTCCACAAATAACTCAACAACATTACTCAGTATTGTAATTGTAGCCATGTTTCCTCCAATTCTGAACTACAAAAACAATCTCTTCCGTACATAACTTTCTATTTAGTGTACACTTGTTTACTAATCCAAATATACAAGTGCTTCTTACTAGCTACCATTCAATAACAACATAACCTCAAAAGCTACTGCTCTATTCAAGCCAATTAAGAGGTCAACAACTGCTAGTGTTAACTGACTTACAGGTTACCCTATAGATACCTGTGAAAAGGATGAGAACAGATAAGGAACTCTGGCAATGATGATAAGAGATTATGAATGATGTATGTTTTTTATAATTGTGGTGTGGGAAATTGGAGTACGTCGAGAAAATATGTAGCATAACTGTCTTTGTTCACCAAAACTTTCGCTTGGAGTAGCCTAGATTTTAACTCGGGTCTCCAACATAAAAATCCGACTCTCTATCCATTTATATAATAGTACATTTGACGATATCTAGGGAATGAAGCATGCCTGAATATGGAAGTTTATTTCTCCATTTGTTTAAATATATACATGGAACTGTTTATTCGAATGCAACCTCACGAACACTTCACAAGACGCCATAAAACTTGAATTATAGCCCATGAATATGATTCATTAGAGCGTCTGAAGAAAATACCGTAATATTTCATTGCAGAAATACAAACGATCATGTGCAACCCGTAGGGTGATACTAAATTACTTGTCGCCTGCTATTCTCAAAGAGTGAATAATCGTATAGACTTCTAGGTGCGCAGGTCTCAAGTCTAAACATGACGGGTTAAGAGCCGGTTTGTCACTTGGCATGAAATACATCAGCTGCTTCTTCTTCAGTGATAGACAATATTGTGTGCATCTGTTTGGTGATAGCTTCTGATACAGGCAGAGATACAGTTCAAGGAATCCCATAGTCACTATGAACAGTTTTATTGTATTTGCTGCTGCTGCTGCTGCTGCTGTTGGTGTTGCTGCTTCGTTTAGCTAAACTTTTCCACGCGATTATTAAAATAAAGTTAAGGAAATTTCCTTTGAATTACGTATTTATCATTTTTTTATTATCGTATAGATCAAATAGTAGTAATGATAGGCCATATCCACGTTTAAGTTTTCTTTAGCTGGAGGGTACTTATTCTTGTCTTATTATAATAAATTGCTAATATAAATTCAGTTTACAAGCAAAACACTTTAAGCCAAAAATATTACTTCTGAGAAAAAGGTATCTATAATGTATGTACAGTACTGTACATAATGTAGCGTATGTATATAAAATTAGAATTGGAAAACGAAATGAGAAACAACTTACTATTAATATTTTGAGGATTCAGTTTTGTCAAGAACTTTCAAACGACTTTTCTCAGAAGTAATATTTTTGACTTACTACGTTTTGCTTGTAAACCGACGAAATATTCTAGTGTTCTTATTTTATGGGCATTGATTGAACTGAAATGTACTGCGTATCAATATAGAATATCCCATATTTTTGCACGATTCACGCGGTCATAGGCCTTCTCGTAACCCAGAAACAAAAGATATAGCGGCTCAATTTTAATTTATTGGCCTGACCCAATATTTTGGGTTTGCCCTGCGACATAGAATAGCTCACAATAAAATTTAAAATGAAAAATTATATAAAAAGGTTTTAAACAAAAGAGATTAAGACATAAGAAAAAATAGGACCCAGTATAATTTAAATTGAGTGTTCACCATAAAGATGCTGGCGAAATATCGCTACAAAAAATTTTATTATTATGGTGACAATGGCATCTTGAAGAGCTCTCTTCACCTTATATTTTTCCCTCCACTTTACAAAGGTTTTCGGAATGGTGCTCTCGCTCCGAAGAAGAGACAGGTAACTGTGATTTTTTCAATGTTGTATTTCACTGATAGGTACTGAATAATGGGCTCGTAGATTTTCTTTTTCTCTTCGTTCACTTCAGATGGTTGAGTGGCTGAGATTTCAAATCTGATCGTAGGATTAATTATTTCGGCTGTCTGTTTATTTCTATTTATAGCTATGATATCGATCCTACGATTTCTCCCACCATCAGCAATACAATGAACTTCCTCGTGAACGTCTAGAGTTTTGGATCGAAGTGCATCTGTGATCATAAAACGTATGGTATTGTGACGTTTTATTCTGAGTACTTCTCCCTGTGGGCAACTCCCAACTCTCTTGTTTTTTTTATTGGGTTATTTTACGACGCTCTATCAACATCTGGGTTATTTAGCGTCTGAATGTAATGAAGATGATAATGCCGGTGAAATGAGTCCGGGGTCCAACGCCGAAAGTAACCCAGCATTTGCTCGTAATGGGTCGAGGGAAACCCCCGGAAAAACCTCAACCAGATATTTTGCCCCGAACGGGATTCGAACGCGGTCCACCTAGTTTCGCGGCCAGACGCGCTGACCGTTACTCCATAGGTGTGGACAACTCTCTTGTCTTTTCCATAATTTGTTTCAGAGTATATTAGTTATTTACAAAAACTGCAACTTGAGTTTGAAAACTAAATAAAGTCTAGCAACGAAATAAAATTTAATAATTTCCTTCGTATAGGAACTTGTGTGTTACCTTCGTCATGTGTTTTTCCGCCATGTTATCTTGCGTCCTCTTCAGTACACGACCAAGGAGTCTGACCGTCTGTAGTGTCAGTTTAAAAATGACAAGCAAGCGAAACGGTCGAAAAGTCAATACTTACAAAAGTCATTTGTTAAAAAAGATCAAACCTAACATGAGTAAATGCTTAAGAGAGAAGGACAGAGGTTTAAAAGGCTCATTATAATTAATAATTGCTTGAACGTGGTTGTGGGAGGCCAGCATGAAACCGGATGTAGAGAGTCCTCTTAATGTAGGGAGCCAATGCAAGCTATAGAATTCAGGTTTTAATTATGATTCCAGTGCTGTTCTTGTGGTGGTTCTTTTTATTAGGGCTGCTGCCTCTTGGATGTGCTAATTGTTATATATGTCTACTGCTCGCCGCGCCTCGCTCTACTCCTACGGGATTTATTTGCCGTACTGCAGCAGATCAGCTCGGCACGGGTCATGCCTCCCGAGTTCTTATGACAGGTAGAATTTCAGCCGCGCCGGCCACTCGCCTCCCCCCCCCCCCCTTTACATTAAACGCGCTGCCATATTTTTCTTACACTTGTCATGTTTTCGAAATACTGACGCAATGGCATTTTTAAGACAACCACCCGTACTATGCAAGAATTCTGGCTGGCAGTAACATAAAGTCAAAATTACAAAATTCACATATATCTTTAGAATGACGAACAATGCTTTTAAAAGACAGTTTTACATAGAAGTTTTCTAGAATCATCATCCTTCACGAATTAGGCCTTTGTAGATTTGTTTCGGCCCCATCCAACAGTCGTCCCGGTCATCTTGGTGTAAGATATCATGATCTTTGGGATTTTAGTGTTATCCATTCTTGAAATATTGTGTACCACATTATATATGTAATTGTTAATTTTGTTTTCAACATATTCAACCTTCAGTTTCTCTTGAATGTTTTCGTTCCTTTTTAATTTCCTATACATGTTAAATTTTATTACCTTGTTAACATGTTTCGGCCTGCTATTGGCCATCTTCAGAACTCGCTCTTGCTGGTCTTGGCGCCTTTTGTTTTGTTTCCTTTGGGAGTGTGTTTGTGTAGTGTAATGTGGAGTGAAAGAGTGTGTGTGTTCTGAAATTGGGTATTATCAACACACAACTCAATTCCAGAACACACACACTCTTTGACTCCACATTACACTACACAAACACACCCCCAAAGGAAACAAAACAAAATGCGCCAAGACCAGCAACAGCCAGTTCTAAAAATGGCCAATAGCAGGCCGAAACATGTTAACAAGGTAATAAAATGTAACACGTGAAAGACACAAATACGTTTTCCCAAGAGTATATCCTGCTGTTCTTCTGGAAAATTTCATTTAAACTATTTTTAATCTTAGAGATTAGGAAACAATGACTAGGGGCGGGTTAGGGACGACCTTTCAGCACGTCGGTCAGACTGAGGCCTATTGTGTACCCCGAATTATGGAATGAATGAAGATGAGATGTACCAGCCCACCGGCCGCATGAGACCCCTCACCCGCTCACCCACTGGGTCCCCTGCACCCCCGCCCTAAGTTCATACCGCCAAGGTAAACAAGCAGCACAGAATCTATTCCAACGGCACTTCCAATGTGTTGAAGCGCCCTTGTAATGCTCTTAAGGAATGAATCCTGTCAGAGATATTGCGGAAGGCTTGGAACACAGAGACGGTTTCGGAGAGGACGCCCGTTCCGCAAGCGGATGAAAAAATGAGTCATGACCTGAATAAGACTATGGACTGAGATGGTGAAGATCAATGATATGATATGAAATCTAAATTCTTTTTTCTAAGGGAAAAGGAAGGGAAATGAACCGTGGCAATGAAACTTCCAACCCGGCATTTGCCTAAGTAACTGTGGAAAACTACGGAAAAAACACAGTCAGGTTGGTCGGTCCGGGGATTTGAACCGTGGACCCCTCGAATGCGAGTCCCGTGCGGAACGCATGAGCCACCTCGCTCGGTTATTTTAAATCTTTTTTATCCTTTTGTTCGCAAGTCCAAATTTCACTGCCATATAAAAGTGTAGGAAGGGCTAAAGTAGTAAGTAGAAATAATGGTGTCTTATATCAAAATATTCAATTTTACAGGAGAGCGAAAAAAAAATATCTTGATAAAGAATAAATACCTTACATAAGAGGGCATTTAAATATCTTCGTGTAAAGTTTTTATTCATGCCTGGACATAAGATATGTTTACAGAAGTTTCGGAAATACCTCTTTTATAGGGGAGAGTCGGGTAGTATCGGACATCGGGTAGTATCGGACAGTGCGTTTCTTTCATGTACCACCATATGGTAGTACCTGAATGACATGGTTACGTTTCTCTATGCGACATCACAGAAATGTAACCATGTCAGTCAGGTACTATCATCGTATGGTAGATGAAAGAAACTCACTGTCCGATATTACCCGACGTCCGATACTACCCGACTCTCCCCTAAGAATAAATTTAATTCTCATTTCATTGTTGTTGTTGTTGTTATTATTATTATTATTATTATTATTATTATTATTGTTGTTGTTGTTGTTGTTATTATTCAACAACCCAACCGGAAGCATAAAAGTTTCAAGCAATTACAGGGAATCCTCTGTCACTTTTCTATAATTTTTTACATTAAAGGAGTCTGACATGAAACATTAAGTACTATATGTAATGCTGTATTTATTTTTTTAATTATGAGTTATTATCAACAGTAATCTCAATGGAGGTTTTAATTTAGCTAGAGAAAATCAAAACTCGAGTGAGATTTAATTAAGAGTTAAGATAGACTCAGAATTAAGATAGGCTACCAAACTAGGTGTAAAGATCTATTATGAACTTCATTATTATTTCCTACATTTATCGTTGTCACCCAAAGATGCTACACTCTTATGATCGCCTCGTAACAAAATATATTCTAATAATCTTGATCTTCTCACGATTATAAGAAAGTAGGACATTAGAAGAAATAAAGTAAGCTTACTCTAATAGAATACAATATTAATTTACTTATTGAAATTCTATTTCACTATTGTTAGCTTCACCAAAACGTTTGAACGGAGCCGCAGTTGACTGTCTGTGCTGTAAACAAATGACGATCTCAAAGAATATTTTATAGTACCGTAAAGAATTTGCAGTTTGAAATGTTGGCAAACAAACCAATGGTAGGAAGGGGATAAAACCAGGAGAAAGTAATTAAAGATTAGAAGAAATAAAGTACTCTAATACAATAAAATTAATTGACTTACTAAAATTCTATTTAACTAATGTCACCATCACCAAAATGTTTGAACGGAGCCGCTATTTTCAGTCGACTATCTATGCGGGAAACAAATTACGATCGCAAAGCATGTTTTATAGTACCGTAAAGAATTTGCAGTTTGAAATGTTGGCAAACGAAGAAACAAATGCTTGGGTAGTGATAAAAACAAACAAATGCTAGGGAAGCGATAAATTAAACAAATGCTAGGTAAGCGATAAAATCGTGCAACAAGCAGCCATGATTGGTTGAAACATGTCCTTTCGTAGCGTTTTATTGGTCAAAAGTAGTATGACGTAGTAAAAGTGTAATAGTCATTTTAAAAATTACATATTTTAAATCATATAATAGGCTAATCACGCTCAGAGTTAACATAGGCTACCAACCTATTTGTAAAGATTTATTATGAAGTTCATATTTCCTACATTTATCGTTGTCACCCAAAGATGCTACACTTTTATGATCGCTTCGTAACAAAATATATTCTAATAATCTTGATCTTCTCCTGTTCTCTCTTTTTCGCTTACTTCCTAATTTCTTCCCTTACTACCTATATTTTTCAGTCATTATTGTATACGTTCCATACTTCTAGGACGCTCTTAAAATGTGTAACTCATTGTGACCTTTTTTTTTCAGGATCAAAGATATTAGATACAAATGCATTACAAAATTTATTTCATAACTTTTCCCCCTGACTTTATCTTCCTATTGCCATGTTTAACACAAAATCTTCTCTCTATGGAAACTGCTATTAACATATATTTTTATTTTACAGGCATCAAACCGTGCACGTGATAGACAAGCCTCATAAATGTCCACACTGTCCGTTCGCCGCCAGGATGGCGTCTCATCTCCGGCGTCATCTTCGTTTACACACCGGCGCCAAGCCCTATCGCTGCCCATATTGCTCATACACCTGTAATATTCTGGTAAGTTCCGTATACTCAGCAGTAAGTATGGCTTAAAGCAAAACACGCAGAATTGTAAATGTATTTGGATTTCCATAGTGCATTTTTATGTGATTATGAAAGTAGTGATTTAATTAATTTTAATTAGAGCAATGTTTTAACAGGAATATATTATTATTTCAAACTATGGTGTAAATACATAATGAAAAATAGATCACATAGAATTATAAAATGAAGCGAAGTAGTCTCTGTTCACAGAGTGAGAGAATATGCATTGGTTGAACGTACCAGCGCTCTATCAACTGAGCTACCCAGGAACTCTACACGACTCCGTCCCAATTTTTCCCTTTATATCCACACAAGTCGGGTGGGCTGATGAGACAGAGTTATGTGCACTCGATGTGGGTCTCTGGCGTCTCGTCAGCCCACTCGAGTTGTGTGAATATAAAGGGAAAAATTGGGACGGTTTCGTGTAGAGTTCCTGGGTAGCTCAGTTGATAGAGCGCTGGTACGCTAAACCAGAGGTTCAAGGATCGATAATCGGCTCGGGAACAATTTTTCCCTTAAAATTATTCGAATCTGATTTACAGGGAGCTTCACCTGAAAAACTAGAGTTGCAGAATACGCACTGTTGAAGTCAGAATTCGATTATGGGTAGCGACGAGATTTTTTTTTTCTCTCGTAACTTCGGAGTCTCCTCAACTCCCTATGAAATTGTCCCGACGTAAAAGATGTCAGACAACCTCTTGCACGTCTCAGTTGTGTGAATATGGACCCTTTTCATGCACAATGATAGGCCTAGAGTCTAATGAGCATTGTTTCATTCAACATTACTTTAATATTGTCCTGATTGTGTTACATGCAATCTGTTACAGAATAATGATTTTAATTTCGCGCCGTCCTTCAGGGTTTGTACTCGATGTGTATGTTCAGCGAGTGCAATGGGAAGCCATGCTGTACAGAGCATTGACAGTTTAAAATGACACTTTTTGAAAGGTGGTCCAACAGTGAAGTGCATGCAGTCATACGATTTGTGTCAAATTTATAGGTCCAAGTACTGTGACCGTTTGTATTGTATCGAAACAGTGTCTCAGATTTAAAACAGGATGCATTTATTGTCGGACAGTAAGCGCTATAGCAGATAGTCAACAAGCATAACACGATAATATGGCGTACTTTGACGGCTTCATTAGAGACGATACGTTTTAACTATTAGGATGCTGATTTAGTGATTTTTTCCATTGACAGCTCCTACCACATTATTTATGAGTTTTATAACATACTTCAAGGTTTCTTGTTGGTGGGTGCCACTTGGATTGTTGCATGGTAACAAACATTACGCGCGATGCAAATCTGGCACTTATGGACCGTTGTGATCCTTAGACGGATTGTTACCGTCGATGAAACTTAAGTCCATGACTAGACTCTTGAAGGAAATTCTAGACTGCCTGAACATTCCCACGTAAATAGAGCTAGATTCTTTTCGACACGATATTAGTAGTCTTGTAATAAGATAGAACATATGACTAATGTAAGTAGAAAAGTGACTTTCAGTAAGTAGTTTTCTGTTACACCAGATAGACTTGGTAAAAACAATAGGAACTTACTTTCTAATCGCCCCACATAGACTTTACAATAATAAATTGAAAATCAAGAAAAATATATTTATCGTAAGATTCTTCGAAAGCAATTTTATAGTACTCGTAATTGACGTCTTCTTTATCCCGCCAGATGCACAACATTAGCTTACTTGAATTGGCACCAGCTTTAGTACAGGAAGTTGCTTTGTTTTTCGGGCTCAGGCATTCCTTTCTGTTCTTGATGTTGATACAAAAAAGGTACCATTTTTCGCCACCAGTAACAATGTGTTAGAAGAACGATCGATATTGACGAACTAAACGATGGCGACTGATCAAAACTCTACGATATCCATTCACCCATTTTTCTAACTTTACCTATAAAATGAAAATGTCGTGCGATGGTTGATTGATCACAGTTTATCATATTGGCCAATTCCCAAGATAATTGATGTCATAACATGGATCATCGTGAATTAAAACGTTTGAAAGTGGGAGAGCATGGAAAATCTTACAGTTCAAAATGATCCTTTTTCAAATGAGAAAACGATTTTCTCGCCATACTTTCTCCGATGGCATTCTCCCCGTAAACGGCACAAATGGTTCTAGCGACCTCCGATGCCTTTATTCCCCGGTTAAGCTCAAAAGAATATGTCGGAAATATTCGTCTTTTTCTACGTGGGATTCCATTTTCTTTAGCGCATAATAATGAAAGCATTTATGCAAAAAGGAACCAGTCCACAAAATCGTAATTTTTTAGGAAACCGGGGAAGGATCATTATTCATTGTACAAAAATGACACAACCCATATTCTGATACGGGTGTAGAAAAAAAAATCTGCTTAAAAATTTTGATACATTAATTGTATAACGAAAGGAAAACTTTAGCTTAAATATGTCAGCTCCTATTCTCAATGGACTGGTTCCCTTTCAGATAACTACGTCATATTAATAAAAACTTTCTTAAAAATTGAAAAATTTAAGACATTCAGTAACACAATATAACCTATTAGGGTGCATTAAAATGACCAATGACAAATACCAAACAAATTCCTTACAAGGGTCCCATTTTCATGGAAATAAGAACTCTACAAATTTATTTAACGTTGAGGATGATAAGGTTCCAGCCTAGCATTCAGCTTCGGCAGCTGCAGTGTTAAGTTCTGCTGAGTATTTTAATCGCCTTTCAAAATCAACTGCGTTTGAATCCGCCAAACTCAGTACAAATGGGTGAGCTTGCTAACCATTCAACTTACTAGAAGTCTTTAAGTAACTTTACTGCTTTATCCATGTTTCAGGACGTTGTAAAATGCATAAGACTTCCAGGACATAATGATATTTGCTCTCCTCTTTTAATGGGTTACATAATTGAAATTCTCATCGATTGGAAGATCAAGAGGATGATCACAAATTAATGAGAGAAGCTCAGTAAATCTTATTAAACATCAGTCAACTTTTTATACCGATGTTGTTCTTCGGATATTATTATTCATTGTGGAACAATGACGTAAATACTAACGCAGGAAATAGTTACGCGTGCAACACACTAGAGAAGTGTAAGCAATAATTCTGTTGTGGAACTTCTATTAACTTTCGATTTTCTTAGAAATGTGGAGCTTATTCCAAAAAGCAGTTAATTTAAGTTGGTATTTTAATGAGTTTCTTGATGGACTACTTATTCAAATAAAGGTTTCTTACTAAACAGAACGGAGTTTGATTACTACAAGATCGTTTGAGATCTGTAGTACACAGCGTGTTTGTAGGGAATGTTTTTTATTTTCCTTTTCTTCGGTTTCAGCTGCTAAACTAAATTCACCGTTGCTACGTTGTCTCATAAATATCTATCATCTACAAAGATTGGCTTTAAATATACACCGTGATTGCGAAATAGACAATTTCAACATGTTATAAGATCATGATCATTGAAGATGTCGCCTATAAATTCTATTTGTAATTTCCTGTTCAGAAACAATGAAAGTAGGCCTATGTATCGATATATATCGATTACGTCACGTCTCAGTCTCAGTTAGATGGCCGTCACTGCCATCGAAAAGGTATTTTGCATGCTTGAATTAAGTAACACGAATTCTGTTCACATTCCACATCGGTGGAAAAGTAAATAAACAGAACTTTAGAATATACGGCTGAAAATCCTAAAACAACAGTTGAGAATGTGCGAGATTCCCCAACGGTTAATGTGTTTTTTCTATGTCTTGTAGAACATATATGACCCCTTCTCTTTCAAGAGAAAATTGTTATAGGAACTTCTTATCTCGACATGGTCAATAATTGATTGATGCCTCAACTGCATGAAGACCGTGAAAACTTCGTTTTGCTACAGGGTGCGGCACCACCCCATTGGCACTGGAAAGTTAGAGATTATCCCGGTGGAACTCTTCCACAACGTGTACAGATCGTGCAGCAGTTGAAAACGAATCACTGGCATTTCTTGGTCTCCTTACGAGTATATTGCACTTGTTCTCTTTCTATTCCTCTTATTTTCCCTGTCTTCCTCTGTTCTCCTTGCATTCTTCTTGTTCACCTTGGTCTTCGTATATCCCACTTGTTCTCTTTGTATTCGTCTTTCCCTGTTTTCCTCTGTTCTCCTTGCATTCTTCTTGTTCACCTTGGTCTTCGTATATCCCCTTATTCTCTTTGATTCCTGTTGTTCTTCCTGTATTCCCCTTGTAGTGGCGAGAGGGGTTTGCATTTTATGTGACGGTCAATTCCCAAGAGCCAGTGAAGAGAAAGATGCAGTTCTGTGTCACTATGAAAGAAAGGAGATTATGATGCTTATGATGATGATGAAGACGACGATTATGATGAAGAAGATTGTTCCTCATTTGTGAAAGTCTAGTGTTGCTTTATGTTCCTAAGACAATATAAGAAAAGGACGTGCATGCCACATTTGGAAGGTTACAGGATATTCTTTGTTCTCAGAGCACTTTAGTGATAATTACGTGACCGATGTCTCTTAGACATGGAGGACATAGATCATTTGTCGCGACTGCATGTATGGTCTGGACGGTCGCCGGTGTGTTCATTATACGGGGCATCTATCAATCGAGGCCCACACGTTGGCAAACAGACCTGTGCATAATTTAGCCAATGTATTGACGGCACAACCTCGCCACGGACATTGACACGTCAATAAAGTATCCAACAGGTTGGACTCGGGACAGGTTATATAGAGTCCGATCGTAAACTCCATCACTCGAAATAAGCTAGTGTGTGTGAAGGCGGGAAATTTCTTAACATACTTGAACCAAGACCTGACTATAATGCCAACTTCGTGCCTAGATATATTTCGCACTCAAGATGATGTAACAAGACAGTGTCATGGGGCGTGAATTGATGGGATTCTGTACTACTTATCTATGCGTGATCTGAGTTATTGTGGAGAGACTTTCTTGTGTTTCACAATGGTTTTAGGCACACAAAATACTTTATCTCTTTGTCAAGTCGCATGACCGTCTGCCTGTTTATCCGTCTCTGAAAACGATTTAGCTCTCTGAGTATAGTTACGAAAATTTATGAAAACTGAAACTCATTGTAAACCTTTATTTAGAAAATTAAACATTTTGACGGTTGTGTCACTACATACCATGCAATGTTTGTTGTTTGTCACGGAAAATTTTGACTTCCCCTCCCCCAAATAACGCAACTTATGAATACAACACTTACAACTTACTTACTTACAAATGGCTTTTAAGGAACCCGCAGGTTCATTGCCGCCCTCACATAAGCCCGCCATCGGTCTCTATCCTGTGCAAGATTAATCCGGCCTCTATCATCATATCCCACCTCCCTCAAATCCGTTTTAATATTATCCTCCCATCTACGTCTCGGCCTCACCAAAGGCCTTTTTCCCTCCGGTCTCCCAACTAACACTCTATATGCATTCTGGATTTGCCCATACGTGCTACATGCCCTGTCCATCTAAAACGCCTGGATTTAATGTTCCTAATTATGTCAGGTGAAGAATACAATGCGTGAAGTTCTGCGTTGTGTAACTTTCTCCATTCTCCTGTAATTTCATCCCTCTTAGCCCCAAATATTTTCCTAAGAACCTTATTCTCAAAGACCCCTATCCTATATTCCTCTCTCGAAGTGAGAGTCCAAGTTTCTCAACCATACTGAACAAGTGGTAATATAACAGTTTTATAAATCCTAACTTTCAGATTTTTTGACGGCAGACTAGATGACAAAAGCTTCTCAACCGAATAATAACATCCATTTCCCATAGGCCTATTTATTCTGCGTTTAATTTCCTCCGAGTGTCATTTATATCTGTTACTGTTGCTCCAAGATATTTGAATTTTTCCACTTCTTCGAAAGATAAATCTCCAATTTTTATGTTTTCCATTTCGTATAATATTTTGGTCACGATACATAATCATATACTTCATTATGAATACAAGACAAGAAACAAAAATAATTTGAGGTCTAATTTTTGTAGAAATGCCTCAACTAAAAACAGCTTTCAGGAAATGGGAATCAAATGATTAATGTATTGCATAATCGCAACATAAATCTTGAAACCAATTATTTTAAATCAGCTGTCAAAACTTGTTAATAATTATTGTTTTGCTGTATTGATGAGTAAGTTACTATGAATTATCCAGAAACTAAGTTTTAGAATTAAATTGTATTCTTTTAACCAAGGTTTATTCATTTTACTCTGTCATACATGGTAAAATATTTTGACATCAAATTAGAAAAAAAAAAAATAGTGCTGTACCCGCGTTATGATAGACAAGTTATATTAGGAATCGAACTCAAATCCGCAGGATTCATAAATGTAAACGGCACTACTTGAGAGATTTTGAAGCTAGAGTAAAATGTAATTTATAATATTATCTTATACTGCACTGTACTTCGTTCATTTCACTTGGCCTATATTACGTAGTGAATTTTCAGTCACCTTCTTCGGGGAGCGGAATAGTTTTCTTATGCCCGTATCTCACACCTGTACTTGCAAGTGAGGAAAGTGTTAACATTTAATATTTACAACATCGTAAGTGTAATCTTCACTACATAAAATTACTAACTGCGCCGTATTGTTGAGCCGAGCATTAAGTGTACTTGAAAGAGTGAGCTCTCGACGGCAGATAGTAGCGTGAATTGAAGGGTGTGTTTATGTCCGCCACATTATGAGGTATAAATATTCAAGAAAGACGTAACGCACTCAAAGGCTCTAACACCAGTAGCGGAACTAGACGTTTTAACACTCTTCTATTTTATCTATCTACAGTATAAGAGGTTTTAGTTTATTAATTTTTAAAAGTGATTCTTATATCTAATGGAAGAGAAAAGCCTTGTTTCCGGCCATCAATACACTGGATTCGAGTCCGACTGCTTGCACAAAAGTGTATATTATTATGTTTTCATTGCTTTGCGCTTTCCCCTGTGTTGTTTTAGAGTAGTAGTTTCCCTCCATAATGACCACATGATTAGAAAATGCTGTTACTAATAGCTTTGGAGTGCAGTTCTTACACCCAGATGTAAGAACACCCAGCTGTTCTCCATTAGATTTATTTTTCTTCGAGAGCCATATAGAATTTTTAGTGTTTAGATACCGGTCAGAGGCAGAGATAATTTTGTACACAAATTATTGAGAAAAGAATTAAAGTATTTATATTTTGTGTTGATTTTCTTTTATTTACTTATTTATTTATTATTTATTTATTCATTCATTGATATATCTATCTATCTGTCTATCTGTCTATCTGCCTGCCTGCCTGCCTATCTGTCTGTCCGTCCGTCTGTCTAGCTATCTACCTATTTGTTTGTTTGTTTGTTTATATATTTATTTATTTATTTATTTATTTATTTATTTATTTATTTATTTATTCATTCATTCATTCTTTCATTTATTTATTTATTTATTTATTTATTTATTTATAGAACAGGGCAAAGGCCCAATTACAATAGACAGTACAAATATTTGCTTAGAACATAAAATTGGAGATAACATGAAAAAAGAGATAAAACAGATACAAATGCAAGATGTAAGTGTAAATACAAATGCAAAATTAAAAAAAAAAACAGACAAATAGATACTAGGCCTACCTAAATAAAAGACACAGATATAGATATAAATGAAAAATACAAAATAAAAATAAATGAAAAATAGCTAAATATAGATATCATAACCGAAAGATGTGCATGTAAAATGTAGCTATAAATGCCAAATTACAGAGTAACAAATAGATAGTAATATTATTTAAAATCAATTATCTTCAGTATATTAATAATAAAGTGTTCATATTTCATGTAAGAAATGCTGAAATCTAGATCCCATGTTTTACATTTCACTGAAATTTGAACACATTTTTAACACTGGTGAATTTTTATGTGCTGAAGTGTTTGTTTTTTTATAATATAACAATTGACGAATTTTTAAATGCGATGTTCTAGCGTTAAGCTGGATTAAAAAATGGTTTTCATTATGTCTAATAATTAGCATATAAGCAGTGACTTTTATTTTGCAATTTGTCAATTATGCTTGTTCCCAATGAAGCCAATTGGCTTGTCGTCAGTACGACAACTCATCCTGCCCAAGATTTTCCCGTGGTTTCCCTTGGGTGATAAGACAATTAATGTTCGGATGGAGAACCTAAAAAAGAAATGGACCACGGACCTGCTCCCTTCTTTCTAATTTTCTTACATGCTTGGCCCATTGCTCCCAGGCTCTTTCTTCTGCCCATAAATAAATTATCAATATTTTAGTAAAATTTAAATCTTTTAACAGGGGAATTAAACATACTGTGAGTTCACAGGGCTAACAGCTTCAAAGCTGGGTACCTGATTCAAATAAAGTGCACTGATACAATAATTAACATGGAGGCATGAGATAATTACTCTACCTGCCATTATAATTTTCACTTTAATTTATATCCCCCCCCCCAAAAGAAAAATAATAACTTTGTAAGAAAACATTTTTACTTTTATTTATTTATTTATCTATTTATTTATTCATTCATTCATACATTTATCTATTTATTTATTCAATTATTTGTTTATTTTATCTGTCTATTTTATTTATTCATTCATTCATTCATTTATGTATTTATTTATTTGTTCGTTAGTTCATTCAGTCATTTAATTTACTCAAAAAAAACTTTAATGAGAGAAATCAGTACAATATTCACTGGAGATCCTATCTAAATTCGGGGTGTAAGAGTGGTGAATATCTTAAAGCGTCCTGAAGATGAAAGTTTGACTACTCTTTTCCCGTTCACCATTCTGTCCACTACATCCTTCAGTGGATAGTTTTTTCTTAGCCAGAGATCCAGCCAATTTATTCTTCTCTTTTTTAATTAGTTATTTTATAACGCTTTATCTACTGCTGTGGCTATCTAGCTTCCGAGTGAGTTGAAGGTAATAATGCTAGCGAGATGAATCCAGGGTCCAGAGCCGAAAGTTACCCAGCATTTGCTCTTAATGGGTTAAGGGATAATCTCGGAAAAAACCTCAACCAGGATCTCAATACGGCCCGCTCATTTTACGGTCAGATGTGCTAACCGTTTTTCCA
Source organism: Periplaneta americana (assembly GCF_040183065.1). Classification (NCBI taxonomy): domain Eukaryota; kingdom Metazoa; phylum Arthropoda; class Insecta; order Blattodea; family Blattidae; genus Periplaneta; species Periplaneta americana. Next base: position 97,852,374 of record NC_091128.1, read on the forward strand.
CAGCGATGGAACTTTTCTTTTCTTGATCAATTTCAGTAAAGGTTAATTGGTGTTTCTCGATCACTGATTAGTTCAAACCCCTGATGAAATTGATATTTAATCATCATCATCATTATCATCATCTTCTTCCCCATCACCATCATCATCATCATCATCATCAACATCACGGGTTGAGCCGGTAGGCCCGTTCCGTCCCCATTAGAATTGTTCTCTCCAACGAAACCTAGGACGTCCAACATTTTCCCTTCCTCTTTGAGCATACTGGAAAGCTTTCTTGGGAATTCGGTGATTCTTGATCCTTTCTAGATGTTCCATCCACCTATTACGTTGATTTGTTAACTTTTGTGTTATTCCCTCTATCCCTAATTCTTTTCTGATATCTTCATTCCTCTTGTGTTGTAATAAAGAATATCCCGCCACTGATCTTAGGGATTTCATTTCTGAGGCTTCTAGTCGTCTTTTGTCTCTTTCTGTTAAGGTCCATGTCTCTGCTCCGTAAAGTAGTACTGGAAGGACTACTGTTTTGTAGAATTTTAACTGTGTTTCTTTCGTTGTTCTTTTTCCTAAGTACCGTCTAATTGTTCCACATATACCTTGAAATCCATGTATCTTTTCTTGCATATCTCTTTTTTTCCATATAAGAAATGTTGATCCTTGCAGTGAATTTCAGTGAAGTCCGGAGAGCCTAATTAGTCAAATCCACTCTCCTCACTTCCACGCTGGGACCCCCTGGGATCTTTTAAGATGCGAAAGAGAGAGTGGTGTACGGAAGGCAAAGAGAAGCTAGAGCACTTATCTTTCTCTAATCTGTTAAGCGTGCTAATTTATATTTTGAGAGGACCTATAGATTCAGAGCAAAGAATGTTTAAATATGGTAAAATTATACTAGCGAAAAGTATACCTCCCCCCCTTCGCGCTTAAAACAACACCAGTCATACACAGTATAAGGGAAGCCTGCAGTTCCTAAGGAAAAGAAAAAACATCTTTACTTCCAACACAGGAATTGAACCCGGGTTCACGAACATGTAGCCGGATGCTTCAGTGGGCCACTCCTTGTAAATTATGTCCTTACAATCTACAAGGAGCGAGACAATCCTTAACAATGCAACATTCCAATTGCATAACCTGAGGATAACAGCATGAGACCAATCAATTTCGAGACGCGAAGATACCAAAAGAAAAACTTCCATCCCATATCTAAACTGTCATCTCATGATACAAATTCAAAAGGTCGCTAATTTGATTTATACAGTTTCTCTAAATCGGCTTCGTTAAACCGGAGCTCGACGTTCCACTTTGTAGTTTTAATGAAAAGTCATACGATCGCATATGACTTCCGCTAAAGCACTTTTTGTTCAGCTTCTTTAGAGTTGGCAGGTATAAAAAACTTTTTTTCTTTAAACTACATCGTGCCTATCTATTTTCATTATAACCGCTCACCTTCTTTACCCCCCTCTAACTCCCCTCGTATGCGCCTAGATTCTTCTAAATTATTAGTAGAGTGACAACAAGCGTGTACGAAATACGGTACTAAGACTCGCAAGACACGTTCGCTTCACACTCATCATGTGTCTGCAAACGTGATGATAAAAAAGTATCCCGCTTCTACTTTGCATTTTCAAACCATCATCCGCGTCCATGCATTTCTACCGTACTTATTATAAATCTTATGGCTTCAAATTGGTTAATAATTTTAAATTGAATTTGCTTTCACATATACAAAAGCCGCCTAGCTGGAAAGCGATACGCCTGCTTCAGGCAGCCTCTCTCTGATATTTGTTCTTTTACTTTTAATAAAGGGGGTGTTGGATCTGAGCACAACATGTGTGAGCCTCCGAACAATAAACTAAGTTGCTGTACTTAGAGATTACCCGCTCTGCTTCTATTCCAAGAATCCAGACCTTCTTCGCGTCTAAATAACGACACGACCGACCAATTAACTACTGATACAGTTCCTCGCAAACTCGAGTTTTTACAGCAACCAAATAATTCGTTCAAAATAATCAAAGCCAAATCGTTCTCGGCAGTGTGTGCTCTTGTGAGGCGCACAAATGTCCATCCACATGTAGATCTATTATGAGTAGAGTACTGTCTTTGGTTACTTTGAATACAAGTTAGGTGTACATCGATCATACCAGCTTTGTACGGAGAGCAAGTTGCAAGTCAACAGCTCACGCTGAAGTGAACCAAGTAATCTTCCCGCATAATCCGGTACTGTGTGCTTGAAATTGGAATGAATGAAATTTACGAGAGGGGTGCACTATGACCCACAACTGCTACCTGTTACGATCTACTGCGCTAACCCTCAAGCTAGACCCATTCCAAACTCACACCGGCTGACTAATGCGTGGTAATGTCTATATTGGAGTTAGGCTTATTAGGATAAATAAATACAATTTGCTGTAAGATTTAAATATGTCTAATGAATGGAATGAAATAAGCTACGAATTAATAATAATAATAATAATAATAATATATTAAAACAAAATGTATTATTAAGAGGATAAGTATAGCAAATAAATGTGCTGGAACCACAGACAATTAATTAGTATAGTTTACTATATATTATAATACTCGTAAATATTGTTATTGTTATTTATCCATCTGTATCTAATGCCAAGCTTGTATTAACTTTTTGTGCGAGATCGTGCGTATTTGCTTGGTTTCCGCACAAAACCAATCCGCGGAAAGTCTAAAATTCCACATTCAGTATTCACAACCTAACACACATAACAATTTCCCTCTTCTTACCGCTTAAGTGACATATTGATTTTACTGCTTTAGGCTTTTAACATATTATTTTTAGAGACGTTCAGTATAGTAATAATTATAAATTGGAAACTTACCACTGTAATTTCACCTAAATTGCACTGTTAATTATTGTTTTTAAATATTTGCAAAAATTAAGTAAACTCTACAACTCCACTACAGTTAGTGCATTCGTGATGCAAGTAACATTAAGGAAGCCGTGAAAAAATCAACAAGATTCCAGACTCATTACATAACCTTACCGTTTGTTTTAAGTTCGCATTTATAGACTGGGGGAAAAAAAGATAGACGTAGCCTATATCACGGCCTACTGGAGTATAGTAAACACAGAAAACATTTTAAAGCAACAATGTTGAAGATAGATATTTTTGTTTTGCAAATTTGCCGTCATTGAACAGAAACCAAGATGGAGATTTCATTGCAACTAATTAGAAATTCCTCTTTCAGGTATGTAATAAACGATCATCGCACAAAATAATGTACGATACACGAGCGGTATGTTTTCTTTCAATTCTCGGAAATTAAAAAAGCTCAACTACGTTTCGTTTTTTCAAACTTTTCCTCGAACATGAAAACTTCAACATACCGCTCTTGTAACGCATATTACTATTATAGTTTCACATGTATTATTCACGTGTTTGTTTCGCGTCCGTGGCAAAACGTAACATAATAACATTATTTTTAAATTATATATTTCAACCCGCCCTGGATTAAAATAAACTCTTCCAAGTAGATTATGTATTAGGTATATGCGGACTCGATGGTACAGAAAAATCTTTCATGTCAGAACGTTGCAATTTGTCTTCCCTTGTAGATCGAATATAGACTTTTCACACCAAAATCATTAGGATAATTTCAAATTCATCACCCTTGTGTGTTTCTTCTTTCAAATAAAGATATAGGGGAGACTCGGCTAATTCCGCAATATTAAGAAGTAAATCTATCATATTTTTATCAAAATGTTTATTGAAAAATATTATCAAGGTATGTAGACATGGACGAAACCTTTCATTACCAAATGAGATAAAGAGATCTATTAAAATGCAAATATATTTAGTTGTACATGCATTACAGTTGAAAAAGAACAACTGGGGTAATTCCGCAGTAGTAAATAATTATGAAATACATTATGAAAGTAACATAAAAGGAACAATTTATATGTAACAATGCTTACTTTCTTCACAGCTGTGTAGCAAAACACGAAAAACAGCCAACTTTTGATGTTTCATTGTATTGCCGACAGAGGTGTCGACCAATATCCTTGATATTTTTCTATAGCACTGCAGAGGACATGCCTCCTGTTGACAGCCTCTCAGAACTTACGTTCACGCTATTGTAAAGCCGCAGTAAAATCATATGTGCACTACTGCGGAATTACTCGTACTGCGGAATTAGCCGAGTTTTCTCTATTTTTTACTGAAATTAATAGAGACTATGTCATTTACTTCATTCCTAGATAAATTGGCTTGAAACTGAATATGAATAAAATCCGTCCAATAATTTTGGAGAAATCGCTATACGCGGAAGAGACATACAGACAGATGGAATGTACAGAAACCACTTTTTCGATATATATTTATTTATGTGAAAGTCTCGAATTCGATTTTTTGCTGCTGTTCACTTGAGGGAATAATATCATCCATGACTGCTGTGAGTAGGCTAAACTTGACATGACCAATGGCCCTGTGACAAGTTGCCTCCGGTTGTATCGCGGTCATGTTGGTAGAAGGATCATTATCATTACTAAGTATGCGTTTGATTTGATGTCGATCTCAAAGTGGTTGTCGATCGATATTTTTATGATCTAATCGGAATCGCGTCCTCATGTCGAAAAGATCGAAACGTATCACACATGGAAAGACTTCGGTTTCGAGCAGTTTTCGTTGGTTCACGCCTGGAAGGTTATCCCACATAGTATACAAGCCATTAACCTCTCGGCTTAGGGCATTGATTTAACACAAGTTAATAAATCACTGCAATCATGCCGTGTGTACGTTATGCTCAAGTTCGAACGAGGTTTCACTTAAAACGTTAGGAGGCGATATGAATGAAACATGAGAACGTTCCACTGTGATCATATTGTGCTTCAGTTCATGATAAAATGCAGTTCGTCACACGAGGAACTGGATCTAACGCTTAATAAACACATTCGCATTATTCAATCACGTGGGGAAACTAAGACGAGTGCCCAGAGCAGCTTCGACAGTCAATTAGTAGATCTACGTTAGCTCCATCATTCACGAACTCATGACGCAATTATTATTATTATTATTATTATTATTATTATTATTATTATTATTATTATTATTATTATTATTATTATTTATTGCTAATCACTGAGGTACAATAACCCAGTTTATAAAAATTATACAGGTGCGTTCGTAAAGTCATTGTGCGTTTGTATTTCGTAAATCTAGTTTTATATTTAGATAGCCTACTTGTTTACACAAATTCTCATCTTTCAGATACCTTTTCAAAAGGTGTTGAAAGTGATGTACATGTGCATCTACATCTAGAAGATATATTATTCGACAAGAAAATACGTTCCGCAAGTAGAAGAACCATCTTGCCACAACTGAATCAGTCCTACACAATTCTTGAAAAAATTGAAACCCCTGAGTGGACTGTGCTGTGTGTAAGCCACTTTCTCTTTTTCTTCATTTTTCTCTCCAACTTCCATCCCATCTCCAATACCTCTTACGATCAAAATGGTTTCGAAAATTATTTCTTCATTTATTTTAATGTAATAATTTTAATGTTGGCATTATTTTAAGGACGTGCGTTTTTCCGAACGTATCGTATTAGAGTTTCAGTTTTATAACAATTAATATATATTTTAATTGAATAACTACGAGTACATTACAGCCTATTATAAACGTTAGGGCACTCGTATAAATAAATTACTTAAATCTACGTAACAACGTATTTGTAAAAACGATGTCAATGAATGAATGAATAATGAATAATATGTTGCAACTCGTATACAAAGGAGATAAAATGAAGACGAAGTATACTCGTTTCTTGTAAATGTTTCAATGCGGATGCAAACAAAAGCCTTTTCCTAAACATTTGTATGTATGTATATATGTATGTATGTATGTATGTATGTATGTATGTATGTATGTAATTACACTGCAAATGGGCAAGCACCTGGGGCAGTGGTACACACAATATAATTAAATAACAAAGAATTTTAAATTATTATATTGTCATCACTGATTAATTTTACTCATATACATAAATAATAAATATATACAGGGTGGGGCATGGGAACCAAGTGTTTTTGAACTGGCTTGTACTCAGTCATTATGAAAGGGAGAGACGTGCGGCATGTGATATTCCATTCCGTGGCTCATAGCATTTCACCTGCAGTCGGCATCATGGAGCAGTGGACGCATGTTTGCGTATGATTGTTTTGTTAGAAATGGCGAGTCAGTGAGCTCGATACGGAGTGAGTTTTGCTACAGATTCAATATTAATCCCAATGATTCTGTTCCCGTGCGTGACACAATCTTATGTTGGGTTAAAAAATCTTTAAAAAAAAGGCGCAATACTGAAGAATAAATCGCCCGGCCCCCAACACAGAGTGCGTACTCCAGAAAATTTTCAGTCAGATAAGCGATACTGCGCAGCCCAGGCCGCTCTGCTGGAAGACATTCAGCTGCTCTTGGAATCAGCAATCGTACGGTAAGACGGATTTTGCAAGGCGATTTACATTTACACCCAACAAGATAGGTGGTTTCAGCAAGATGGGGCCACGGCGCATATCTCCAGAGCGTCAATGGCAGTTCTTTGCCTCCTGTTTTCCAATCGTCTCATTTCGAGATTTTGTGATGTTCCATGGCGCCCTCGGTCCCCTGACTTGTCCACGTGATTTTTTTCTATGTGGGTACCTAAAGGCACGTGTTTACGAGGATAAGCCCCGAATTTTAAATGAATTAAAGGACACAGCACGTCAACACATCACCCAAATCAACAGAGATCTCCTGGAAAAAATAGAGGTGAATTTTCGTCAGCGCCTTAAACAATGCGTCAACACAGACGGACATCACATGCCAGATGTAATTTTCCGCTCATAATTGAAATGGTATGTTCTCACAGACGTTATTCTACCAATAAAATGTGTTGAAAACAAAAACTAACTGTTTTATGATTATTTTAAAAACACTTGGTTCCTATGCCCCATCCTGTATCTTGACCAGCAAAGTATTCTCTCCAACCAGAATCAAATACCTTATATATACACAATACAATTAGATACATAAAACAATAATATACACAATAAATTTAGAATACACAATACAATATTATACATAATATTTACAATTAATAATAATGCATAAAATAATCTAATTATAAGTGACCCTAATTTTACGCTACAACCTACATAATTATGTATAGGCCCTACATAAGTTTCACATTGGTACTGATAATAATCTTTCACTTTACTCTCATGTCACTCACTGTACTGGCACTGTGACACATTTCACTGACACTTTAGAACACATTTCACTGACACTATAGCACACATTTCATTGACATTTGTGAAAAGTAACAGTTTTTTTTGCCCTAAAACTGTGATTAATTGCTACGTAAGGTTACAAACCTGGTCACAGAGATCTCAATTGATAAAATTTATTGAGAATTCCTGAATGCGCACTTTTGTGTGTACGCAGGAGAACCTGAGAAAGCACGTGCTGTCGACGAGTAAGCACCCGGGGAAACACCTGTACGAGTGCCGCTTCTGCTGCGACCCTGAAGAGAAGTTCAAAACCAACTTGGCGCGGGACTTTCGGGCTCACCTCGTCACCACGCACCCGGACCACTTCGGCACGGCGCTGCTCGCGGCTTCATACGTGGCCGGCATCTACGACGCAGACGACGACCCCAAGTTCATAGACAAGCCAATACAACTGCAGCCACGTTGGAAAAGGTAAGCCATAATGTCCTATATTTCCTTCAGACAGCCTTTCGATTTTTGTAACTTTTATTATTACAACAACATTGCGATGCTGTGAAAGTATTTAAATTAATAGGCTACAAAAGTAATGCAAAGTTTTTTAGTTTATATATTGATGTCTTTTAAATTTAAATGAATATATAAATTACACTGCAAAGAAGATTAATATGACCAGTGTTGTTCTCTTGTAATTAATTACGAGACATTTTAGATACAATGGGTGTAACCTCCACGTCTATATATTAGCATTTATTTGCATATGCTTATCTTAAATATGGCACGTTTCTGTGGGATGACTCACTAAATTGCAGTATGTGTGTATGTATGTATGTATGTATGTATGTATGTATGTATGTATTTATGTATGTATGTATGCATGTATGTATGTATGTATGTATGTATGTATGCATGTATGTGTAGGCTATTTATGTATGTCTGTATGTGTAGGCCTATGTATGTATGTGTGTATGTATGTAGGTATGTACAGGGTGAGCCAAAGAAATGGGAGATTTTAAAATATGAAATGAAACTTTAGGTATTGCATTAAATTAACTTTTATTATATTAAAATATATAGGCCTAACATAGTATGCCATTTGCATGTAATGACTACTTGAAAATGACATCCTTCAAATCGCCGTTGTTCCTGCAATAGCTCCTATGTGCAAAATATAAAATTTTTCAGTAGGAAGAAAAAACACATTTATTCATTCTATGTCAGTGGTACATAAGAGATTGTGAATTCTTACATTTTCGAAAGAAAGAAATATAATTACATATAGGAGATTTTATTATTTGCTGTATCACTATTTAAGTTATTTAATAGAGCAAAAATCTGAAAATCGATAAATACTCGTATGTCACATAAGAGTTATTGCGGAACAACGACGAAATACTCTCCACCAGCGTGCATACATTCTTGTAATCGCTGTTTGAAGTTTCTCATTACACTTTTGCAACATTTCGACTGTTATATTTTAAATTTCTTCACGAATAAAATTGCTGTCTTCACTTGTTCAGTGTTTCGCGTATACCTTACTTTTTAGATCCCCTATAAAAAGAAATCAGATGCACTTAAATCGGGGAATTGTGCAGGTCAGGTACTGTCTCAATTTCTCGATGACACGATTGCCAAACAAATTTCGCATTTTCGTCATAGCGATGGCTGCAGGATGTGCTTTTGCACCTTCTTGTTGAAGCCAATGATACGAAAATTTCTTCTTCTCAATTGACCCTTAACAATTTTGAATAGTTATCAGATAACGAGCTGCATTAACAGTTTGTCCACGACCATTGGCAGTTTTTTCTTTACCTGGAGGTTTCTTCTTTGGTACTGAGTCTGTTTCTTCTAAATTACTAACCCAGGTTTTAATCGCATGTGAAGAGAGCACAGTAGCATGACGATGGAGTTGAAAGTGGCGGCGAAATTCCCTACGAGCAGCTTCTGCGCATTGATAATTTATATAATAAGATTTGAGGGGTTCGAGAGTAAAACATGGTAAGTGACGTTCTAATGCTTTGAAGTTAATAGGTAGGTAAACATTTATACATGCAACAGTTTGTACAGTTACCAGGAAAGTAAAATCTGTATACTTCTGCCATCTGTTGAAATGTTTGAAAACTAACTACTGCATTAGGCGCAGAATGTAAAATACCATATTACACGTTACATATCTCATTTGTGACCAAAATGTCAGTTACCATGTTTTACAGCAAATCCTCGTTGTTCACCATTCCATGTTTAATTGCAACAATCAGGCTAGACAATAACAATCAATGTCAGCTACTAAAATAATCCATATAGCCCACTACCCAAAAAAAAAAAAAAATTAAAATCTCCCGTTTCTTCGGCCACCTTATACACAGAGTGTTTCAGGAGGAAAAGTACATATTTTACATTGTAATGTCTCTTCACGAATTCTTTAAATGTTTTGTTTTATGCTCTGCATATACTCGATTGTCATTTGTCTCGACTATTTACGAAATCGGAATTGTTTCTGTAATCATTGGGCCTCTTCACAGAGCTCCCATCTCCGTTCGCTCGGCATCGTTGAGTGGCCATAATTTTGTTTGACGTTTTGCCTTCTTTCTTCCCGCACCCGAAATGTATAAGATGTTGAATATTTCCTTTTAAATTATTTCACATTTTGAAATGAAGTCCAAATTTCTGCCTTTGGTTCCAAATGTTTAATACCGGTATGTTACAGCTGCCCGTCCACTGTTCTTGCACTTTTATTTTGTAGCTAAATCCGTATCGTTTTAGTGGTCAAACACGCGAGTAATTCCTCTGGTTTGTAAGTTACGATTCGAAAAGTGGTAATTTTTCACCTGGTTTTCAGTTGCATTCCTCTTTTATCTCAAGCTCATGATCTCGATAAGCCACCCAACACAGCACGCCTACGTCCTCGCCCTACCACTTGATACCACTATCATTCCCCTCCGACTATTAAACGTCGATACAGCAGCGATAATAATTATATGAATTTGTTTCATTTCCAGAGGCAAATCGACGACGGTAAGAGCTGTACACAATCGTACTGAGAAAGACGAAGAGGGACAAGAAGCCGATCATCCAAATAACAGTCCACACCTTTCCATTGCTGTTGAAACTTCGGTGAGTGAAGCAGATAGACCTATTAGCGTCATTCCCAAAGAGAATGAGAACCAGGAATCTACCACGACCCTCATAAAAACCGACATCCAGCAGGTGAGAGAGGACGCTCAGGAATTACTGTCGATGGTGGTGGTCACAGAACCTACCGATGATGTCATATACATCCAGCTGCCCCCCGACTCGGAGTCCGAGACGATGGAACGCTACTGCGAGTCAGTTCTGTTCCCCAGTGAGGGCGATACCTTCCTGTCCGCCGAGGACTTCAACAAGCGGCGTCTGTCCAGCGGAGACAGGAGCACCAGCAGCTGCGAGGCCACCATCATGCTGCCTCTTGGGGTGGACGAAGTCGAGGACTTGGAAGGCGCTAAAGACGGGGAGCGCATGGTACTCATCAGGGAGGGCTCGCCGGAGCGGCAGCCACAAGGAGCGACCGGTCTGGAGGAAGAAATGACTGTTATCACCATTCCGTCAAGCGGCACTTCCGACTATCTGCAGCACGACCTGGCACACAGGGAGCCAGAACCTACGGACACTTACGAGAAAGTCGTAACACAGACCATCGAGCCCCCAACGGAAGTCACCGCAGCAGAGGAAATGGCTGCTTCACAGCAACAGCGCTACCTCGTCATATTCAAGTGATGGGAAAGCTACAATTCAATAGCAGTGTTATTATGTTTCGTGATTTTCAAATGATGCGAGCGACTGTATAACGACTGAAATTTGTGTTTTGTTGTTTTCGAGTGATGGGAAAGACAGCATAACAATTACAATTTTGTGAATTCTTGATTGTTCAGTCTTCGACTTATTTATTGTAGCAAAATATCAAAAAGTTATTTTACTAATACATATTAGTGAACGTTTTCGCCCTTATTATGAGCATCATCAGACTAATAAATAGATATCTATGTTAAGAGTAAGTAAATCCATGTTAAACATATTGCAATAAACAAGTTTAAAAGTTTAAAAACAAGCATGAATTAGCAATAAATGATTAAAAATGATTGACAATGTTACATGTAAAATTTATTGGAAAATTATGCATATTTCCCACATTCATACATTGTTGAATAATTTACCCATAACCAACCCAGTGATGATAGCAAAGCATTGGTTCGTAAAACTTTTTAACTCGTCTCATACAGACAATTTTAGTACGTTTTTTATTAAATATGCATAATTCTCCAATAAATTTTACATGTAACTTTGTCAATCATTTTTAATCATTTATTTTTAATTCATGCTTGTTTTTAAACTTTTAAACTTGTTTATTGCAATATGTTTAACATGGATTTACTTACTCTTACATAGGTATCAACTTATTAGTCTGATGATGCTCATAATAAGGGCGAAAACGTTCACTAATATGTATTAGTAAAATAATTTTTTGATATTTTACTACAATAAATAAGTCAAAGTCCCGCGCCGTGGCGTCGTGGTCTAAGGCATCCTGCCTAGGACTCGCGTTACGGAATGCGCGTTGGTTCGAGTCCTCATGGGGGAAGAAATTTTCTCATGAAATTTCGGCCAGTGTATGGAACCGGTGCCCACCCAGCATCGTGATGCACTTGGGGAGCTACGATAGGTAGCGAAAATCCAGTTTCGAAAACCAGTTATAACGACTGGGGGATCATCGTGCTAACCACACGATGCCTCCATTCTGGTTGGATGATCGTCCACCTCTGCTTCAGCATGTGGACGTGAGGCCACCAGCCGGCTGGTCGGTCTTGGGCCTTCATGGGCTGTAGCGCCACGAATTTAATTTTAAATAATTCAAAGACTGAACAATCAAGACTTCTCATTTTCGTATTATCATTGTATGACTTATTGGAATACACATAAAATGAATTCAAAATTCAAATTACAATTTAATTTAGTTGTTTTTAGTTGGTTATTTAACGACGCTGTATCAACAACTAGGTCATTCAGCGTCGATGGGGCTGATGATAGCGAAATAGTATTTGGCGAGATGAGGCCGAGAATTCGCCATAGACTACCTGACATTTGCCTTACGGTTGGAGAAAACCTCAGAAAAAATCCAACCAGGTAATCAGCCCAAGCGGGAATCGAATCCTCGCTCGAACAAAACTCCGCATCAGCAGGCACGCGCCTCAGCTGACTGAGCTACTCCGGTGCCTATATTTAGTTGTTTTTCAAGTACGGTAACAGAAACGATAGGACAACAACTGCAATTGAAGGGTTCTGAATCATAGTGGACCAAGCGCCATATATTAAAACCGGAGAAAACAAGGGTTAAAATTAAGTGAACATCATAATTCAATGAACGATATAGAAAGTAATTTAAAGTATGCACATTCAAAATAAATAATATGTGAATCTTCATTAAAATATGGTATTTACTTAAATTTAAACCTTGTTTTCTCCGTTTTTAATAAATGGCGCTTGGGCCATTATGGCTCTGAACCTTTCAATTATTGTATTTTGTCTTTATACAAGTCATAGAAACGATACGACAACAAATGCCATTTTGTGTTTCATCGTTTTCAAGTGATGGGATCAATATGGTAACAGCTGAAATTTTGTCCTCGTTTTCAAGTGATGGCACGATAGGATAGCGTCTGTAAAAATGTGTTTCATCCTTTTCCGAATGTTGAGAATTATAAGAGTAGTAGTGGTATTTTTATTAACGACGCTTTCGAATGCAGACGTTATTCAACTTGCTCGAGAAATGAACAAACGAATTTCACCTTTGAAGCCCTTTATCGGGGACAAGACTTTTTAACGTGCCGTAAACCTAGGACACGAGTATTAACAGCTTTACTTCCTTCCCGAAGGAAACCATGCTAAAGATTTCATCGCCTTCGACCGGTTTTGAACTCGTGTACCTCAAATACAACGGCCAGCATGGAAACCCGAAGATCACAGAGAACGACTTCGGTCCGTTATAACTGGCCAGGTCAAACAAATTGACGATGATGGATAAGTAGTAATGAAACGTCGGAAATGTTAAATCTCAACACACGCAAAATTTATCTTCGGCACGATTACTGTAATTACTACCCTATCGTTCTCACCACGTGACGATGATGAGACAGTATGTAGGTAACATCTGATCGTCACCACCATTTTATAACAAAGAACAATTGCAGAATGTAAACAACAAAGGTTGTAAGTGCACAGAACAAAAAAAATTATACGAGATACAAAATATATTTTTTTCCATCCAAATTATCTATTACTACTGCCATCTGTGATTACGTACATTAACTAGGGTCTACTTCGATTTTGAATTTCAACATGACTTTTGTCGGTTAATGGACTTACATATAACCTGTTTTGACAACCACTTAAAAATAACAAAAATGGCTCTCACAACATTTGTTCTGTACATTTTAGAATTATTGTACGAGATGTTATTAAAATTCATATTTATTTAATACATTAGGACATTAGGATATTACTACATTAGGTATAAAATTTTTACCTCGAGACTAGGAGAGATGGCGTGCACAACTTCTAACCACTAAATTGTGTACCACTATGCCTGGGTTAAATCCCAAATCTCTCCACAGTGCATATGAAGTGAAGGCATATGTCACTGTTGATAGTGATTCGTCCCTCGGATGGGGACGTTAAGCCTGGCGGCCCCCTTGGTGCTATTCGACAGGAGTAGGCTATGTGCTGGCACCGGGTTTTCCCTTCTCCCTTCCTCACTTTCATCATCATCCTCAATCATTTCCTACACTACACTTACACGAAAACTTAACATACACTCACCATAATACATGACATAACTCTTTACAGATACACATCATGCATAACGTGGCCCGCCGAAGTGGCGTGCAATTTGAAAATGGGTCACAGTCCTGCCATTTATTCGCAGTATGCGGAACCCTAATCATGCAAAGTGAAGTGGGTAGGCTTTAGACACACACAAACACACACATTGCACCCCGAAAGAGCAAAGGATTAGGAACGATTATAAAATTGTATACTGTATAACTACAATTGTGAACCATCTTCCTCAAATGTTATGAACGATGAGATTAAACTGTACTAAAATTGTATGCCATCATCTTCAAGCGATGGAGATAGAAGTGAAGAAAACGTCACCGAAATAAGACAAATCTAATAATCTTCAAGTTTCGACAAAATCTGTGCTACAATACGTCTTTCTTTAACATCTTCAGGTGACGGGAGAATAACATGTCCACTATAACAACAATTATATTTCGTCTTTCAAGTGCTGCTGACAAGAGCTATAAAATAAATGCTATGAGAGTGATACTTAATCATCTACAAATAATGGGGATGATGGTTTATGATGATTGTAATAATAATGGTGTTTCGTCGTCTAAGTCAAGATGTTGATGATGGTGAAATAACCGCTAAAACAAAAGGAACTTCATTTCCAAGAAATGGGTACGATATGTGGTCATTATAACAACAATATTGTTTTGTCATTAAAGAGATGATAAAATACTACAACAATGATACTTCTTAATTCAAGTGGTGGTGACAGAAACGATGAAATCACAGATATGACAAAAGTTACAACTGACTATCTTCAAGAATTAGTAAGAACTAACTAGCTGTTACAGCAACAATGACGTCTCAAGATCTTAAAGTGATAGTGAGGAGTAATTGGGCATTAGATATGCTGTCAACTTCAAGTGATTGTGAGAACTAAATGATCACTGAATCAACAGCGATATTTCGTCATCTTCATCAGATAGCTATTACAGGAACGAGACCTGTTCATTCTTAACTGATAGTAACGATAGAATGTTCATTACAACAGTGATATCTCGTTTTAAAGTAATAATGACGAAAAAATATCAGAATATCAGAGCCATAGTGGACCAAGAGCCATTTATTGAAAACGGAGAAAGCAAGGGTTAAAGATAAGTGAATACCATAGTTTAATGAAGATTGACATATCATTTAGTTTGAATGTGTATAATTTATATTACTTGCTATATGTTTCCATTGAATTATGGTGATAACTTCATTTTAATCCTTATTTTCTACGGTTTTAGTAAATGGCGCTTGGCCCACTATGGTTCTGAACCCTTCAATTGCAATAACAATTATACAGTCTTAGACTTAATGACACCTCCTCATACGCAAATGAAAGAGAGGCAGGTGATATATTGTCATATCCAAGTGATGAAATCTTTGAAATGTAACAACAATGACATTTCATCATCTTATGACTGAAACAATTGAAGAGTCCAGGGAAAAACCTGGTAGTACAAGTTTAAAATTACCGATTTTCTCTTTGGATGTTATGTAATAACTCAGATAATGTGGTTTAACTGAACAGAATAACAACCCGATTATTCCAGAGGCCTTTGAGGAATGATAACCCAAAGACAATAAAATAAAGTGGGTCTTGAAACTTTTAATTTGCTTTCCTGTAAAAACAGTAAAATGTGACTTACTAGGTTCTTTCCTTGTACTCTTCAATTCTTATTTTTTCTTAATTCTGAAATTGAATTGTTATAGCAGTCCTGCATAAAAATGATTATGTATATTTCTGCCACAAATAAAACATTATAATTATTTTATAGCCTGCTTATTTTAAGAGTGAATAAACCATCACCAACAACTAGTAACCAATGTGGAGCATAGCAATCTGCACCAATGTTTGGAATCGAGATAAGTTCTCGAAAAAGTGCAATATTCTTCTTTATTAACTTCTATTCAAAGGATCTTCTGAATTCTGAATTTACAACTTCATAAATTTTAAGATGATGCAAAAATAACTCTTTGGAAAATCTGTGCCTGAGAAAGAGAAAAAAAAATGGTGTGAACGTAATAATTCTTTATTTAATGTCTTAGTTAAAGTATAGCAAATATTCTTACAGTGAGATAATTGTTTAAATATAATAGAACAATGACATGAAAATTGTAGGATAAACCGAAGTTATAAAACTGCTCGCAGCTGCATTTTCCGACATAGAAAATACAGTCAAATCTGGATATAGTGAACTCGGTTATAGTGAACCTAAATCGTTGGTCCCGATCTGCATACATTAAAAAGTACATTAATATTTCCATTTATAGTGAACCCTCGCTTCGGTTTTAGTGAACCTTAAAAATTGAAGTTACAAGAGTTGTATCCTGACAAATTCTTATTTGAAGTCAGACCTTTTTGTATAAAATTGAAAGGATGTGTTGAGAACAATATTCTAAGGGTGCTATTCATAGACATTTTGTAGCACGCGCTACGAGCGTGCTAAACTAGCCCCGGCTATCCACTGGTTACTTGTACAGAATTCAAATTATATCCTATCGCTAATACTGGTTTATGTATACGAAAAACGCTGATCACCCACCGGAAACCCGCGCTAAGAATGTCTATGAATACGGCCCTAAGTTTCTTACTCCTTCAGTCAAAGGATTAAGATAGGATTAGTGATTCCTAGACAATGAGCTATACCTAGTGTAAATCCAGGCAACGCCTGACGACCTTGCCTCACTCCACCGTCGAAGGGTTGTCATTCTGTTCTCAGTCACACTACTCTACTGTTATTTCTAATCTTCCACCGTCAAAGGGTTGCCTTTCGTTCTCAGAAACGTTTCCGTTATGATGGATAGCATCGAAGCAACGGAAAATGAAATTGCCTTCTTTAATTAAAAGGGGACGGACATTACGTACAGAGCATAAATGAAGGTAAGATTCCAATGGCTTTAAAAATCCATGAACTCCCTCCCAGTTTCCATTAAGTGACCCAGGAAATTCCAAGGCTGAGTATGCAGTCACACAATAACAGCGTTTGTCATTTCTAACTGATTAGTCTGTTTCTAGTTTCCGAACAATGAATGTACTGTATAAAAATGTCGAAGTGTAAAGTGTTTTCTTTGGAAGATAAGGTGAATATTATAAGTGACATTGAACGTGATCTTTCGCAAGTGGACGTGGGTCGACAGCTGTGAATAACAGTATACAGTGCAATTCATTCCACAAATATGAATTTTTTTAATTACTGTATAGTATTTTATTTTCTTGTTCACAATTTCATTCATTCCTGTCATTTAAGGTTAGGAAAGAGATACTCCGGATTTAGTGAACCTCGCATATGCAAGTCCGCAGAGGTTCACTATATCCGGAGTTGACTGTAGGTAGAATTTCTCTAGAGGTTTGATAGTCTGAGCTCTCAGCACAAAAAGGCGTCTCTTTGCTTTAGTAAAATTGAACAATGAAATATTATATGGTCTACTGTTTGGTCACCAGTACCGCAGGAGTACATAGACTTCTCTAAAATGTTAAATCGTTGGTAGTAGGCTCTTTTTTCCCCATGTCCTGTAGTAAGTGCAGAATATTTAAGAGTGCGGTAATTCTTATCTTCATTTCTAATGTCTGAATTTAAAAAAAAAATGTGTATACTGTATGTATGCATGGGTTTATATTTCTATACGTGTCTACTTTGTGTATGTACGCCAATATATTGACGTAGTATGGTTGTTTAGAATAATTAATTTACGATATCATCACTATTTTTCCAAGTATTTGCTAAGTATTTAATGAAGCTCTCCGTCATACTATTGTGCTGTATAATTAAATCCGTAACTGGTTCGTCCTCCTCTCCTCGATATCAATTGCAGGAATTTCTGCCACATAGGCCTATGTTAAGTAGTAAAAATTATGGACTTAGCATTCGTTACAGCCACTGAAGTCTCAAACTACAAACAAGCTGGACTTGGTCTTTTATAGCGAAATTATAGCGGGG
The DNA here is from genome assembly GCF_040183065.1 of Periplaneta americana. Taxonomy (NCBI): domain Eukaryota; kingdom Metazoa; phylum Arthropoda; class Insecta; order Blattodea; family Blattidae; genus Periplaneta; species Periplaneta americana. Next base: position 97,870,410 of record NC_091128.1, read on the forward strand.
AGGGGGCGATATAAATTCTGAACCGCTGAGAGTAGAGTCCATCATTTTAATCATCGAGCAGCGGCCGATGATGATCTCAAACCTCGACCTGACTAGGGGAGACGGAAGGGGGTAGTGTCCACGCATACACCGCTCGTTAACCCCCGACTAATGACATCCAAGCCAGCAAAACCAACGTCACAACAGACAGACTGACGGAGGGCGGGGAGGCGGTTATTTTACGTTGCAATAAATGTAGCTACCCGGACAGTCATTTGACTTTTAACGTCGGGTCGTTTGAGGTGCTTCTCTTGGAGGAGGTGCGGTTTTGTGTGTTGTATTCGCAAGGCCAAGTTCGTTAGGACTTGCCCCTCCGGTACTGCACACATCCCCCCACCCCCCAAATTATGTGAGTAAAGTTTCATATTACATTAACAATACTAAAAAGAGAATTACAGCTCTTTATTCACTTTTATGGCTCTGTGATTTCTTGCACAGACCTATGATTAGATTGTAAACGTTTCGAAGGAACTCAAACTCTTACATCTTTCTGTGAAATCAAACGAGGGATGTAGAATAAGATGCTGAATGTGATGATAATTTCTAAATGAAACGTTATAAAATGAAACTAAACAAACAATAAGTATGAACAATACTTATGTCAGCTTTCAGTTAATATACAGAATAATTAAGAAAGAATAGTAAATGTTTTTTGGGGATGGTATGGACTATTCTGAGAAAAAAAGTTCCTATAAACATGTGACCAATTTCAATGGATTTGAAAAGACAGTAGTTTGAATGTCACATAAAAATATTTACAAATAGTATGAAGGAATGACGTAAAGCATGAACAGTACATGTCGCTCTCCTGAAATTGTCTGAGAGCAACACTCTTCACAATGGGTGTAGAGAAACAGCTGTTTGTAGTTTGTCTGTATAGATCTCATGCGCACACAGATCTGAAACAAATACTCATATATTTAATCTAAATCCTACATTCATCGAACGATGGATCGGGGCCACGGTGGTTACGTACTGTATATTGGACACCAGAGTCCCCAGACCTTACTCCTGTCGATTTTTTTCTGTGGGGAAGGATGAAAGACGAAGTGTACAAAAACAAAATAAACATTAGGTACAAATTGGTCGCTGGCATTATAAATAGATCTGCCTTCATAAAAGAACGACAGGATAACCTCAGAAAAGCAATACTTACTATTATCAACAAAGCAGAAAAGTACATTCAAACTGGTGGTGGAATATTTGAACAATTAACTTACTTCTAACACTGAAACCTATTGTGATCATGCAATAAGCAATAAAAGTAATCACTAGGCTTGTAATGTTGGGGACCGATAGGGTGCGTTACGGTAGTTTCAAATTGACTATCCGTTCACCAGTCAGTACTATAGCATGCATAAACAGTGTACCTGCTAAATAATAATGCCCAAGGTTAAAGGTTCTCAAACGCATATTTTTGCAACGGAATTTGGTGAGTGTTCTGAAGTGAATGACTGGAACATTACATGTAAATTATGTAATACAAACATACGAGGTGACAAGCGATTTTATATACGGAGACATTGTAGGACAAGAAAAGAAAAGAGGAAACTCAAACCCACGAATAATTCTATGATAATTCTTCCGCACATAACGAAAGGTACGTAAAAATATATCTTTGTGATGCTATGTAGCGTATATTTACTTTTAGAGCTGTCCAAATTTGTTTATGTGCACCTTGTTATTCGTGTAATCGATCGCAGAACCAAGTCAATGTCCTCGTACTAGCTCACGTCCCCGGCCTATGTACCATGCTGAAGTCAACTTGTGTAATCGGTCTCCAACATTACAAGCCTAGTGATCACTAAGTCATTTGTCTTTCCTTTTTTTCCACTTGTAAGGCTTGTTAGACGTAGAATTCGAGCAGCTTATCTGCACATCCAGTGAAAATTGGATACATGTCTATACATACAAACTTTTTGACTCAGAATAGTCCATACAGACTACCACTTCCTAAACCAGTGACTTTCAATCTTTTCCAAAGGTGTAATTTAAAATCCCGCGGCATACTCATATAATCTAAACCAGTGGCTCCCAACCAAGGAGAATTTTTAGGGTTTTAGGAGGAAATGTGTTTGCTAAGTCCGCGGCCATGTCCAAGCTATATTTACAGCTGAATGAACTAGATTGGTCACTAAATAGCCGGATGTGATGTAACAAATCATGACCCAAAGCTTAGCAATCAAGTCTGTAGTAATTAATAAACGAAAATGCTTGACTGATGACTTGTTCACTTATTAAACATGAATGCCTCATCATCAGCAATTGGAGCTATGAAATCTGAAGAAGCTTTCGAAATATACTGTAGGATAACACGTTAACTTTCAACATTGACATTGTTAGTAGTACCTATTTTTTAAGTATAGTAATATTTTAGACCCTTTTTATTATTATTATTATTATTATTATTATTATTATTATTATTATTTATTTATTTATTAATACCGGCAGAGTTAATGCCATAGGGCCTTCTCTTACACTCTACCAGGTCACAAAGTATACAAGCAGTGAAAATTGAACAAAAAATTAAGTACATACATCTTATTCTCTAGAGAAAATTTCAGCTCCCGAGGCAAAGTCAAGAGTGATCATTTCCACGAACGCATAAAATCTCTTTACTCTGGTGCAATACCCAATGTTTTTTCCATTACTAGTATCTAAAATATAGTAGCAAGAAAATTTTAAATTGTAAGCCTTTTCTTGGTAACGTGTTAGTTGTGAAGAAGTAATAAATGAAATGAGACAGTGATTTCAAATATTTAATTCACTGCTACGAATAAAACCTTTGTTGGGTTGGCAAGGACGGCGAAACAAAGACCAGTTTAGATCCTACTAGTATAATAGAAAAAGTAGTCTACTTTTCGTACATTTCCGTATAATATTCAATTTCTAACACTCTTGCCTAGTGTTAAAACATTTACTTTTAGGAATGGATGTCTAAGAAATTATTTTACTTTATAATTAAACATGTTAAGTGGCTAAAAATATACAACTTAGCAATATTAACAAAACGAACTCAATGTTATGCGCGGAGGTTTGTTTTGCCCAGGGGATGATGCCAGGGTGTTGAAATTTGTCATGGCCTACAGTGGTGATGGTGGTTGTGACCGCGGAGGTAATGGTACTATACAGTTAAAACGACTGCCAAATCTTCATGAATCCATCACCAAGTTGCTGATATGAGAGTCTGACTTTTCCTCGCCTCAGCACGTGTACACAAATTGTATCCACACTGACATGCCCCGAGTTGTAAATCAGCCTTTACCCTGTTTGAAACATTAATTGGAGACAACACATTAAAGCTTTTCACTTAGAAAGAATTTATAGTTGGTAAAGCAACAGTCCGTCCGTCAGCTCCGCTGTTGCAGATGCTAGCCCAGAACTGTGTTGAAGGATTTATGCAGGTCGCAATGAAATGTCTGCAGGCCTGTGCATGCCGCATTCATCTCCTCCTTGTCACATGACGCGGCGCTGCAGTACCAAGTACATGCGCACCCCAATACGTACGTACACTCGTTGTCACCAAGTTTTCCGACAGATCGAATTCACAAAGTAAACCCTTGCCGCACAACTAGAGCAGACTGTATGCGCGATTAACTCCGTTTAGTCAAGTAGATTTTGTAGATGTTGTTCATGTAGCCCAAGTAGTAGTGTGTGTAGCTGCTAATACAGCGGATCCAGGTTTGATTCCCCACAGTAGAATTAATATTTATCTCATTTTCATAGGAAAGGTGCGTGTCGTTTGGTTTAAAATCTTCCCAAGAGTCGACCTGGGTGGCGCAATCGGTAGAGTGTTGGTCTTCTGTGCCCGAGGTTGCGGGTTCGATCCCGGCCTAGGTCGACTGTACTTACATTGTCAGTAGATTTACTGGCATGTAAAGGAACTCTTGCGGGACAAACTTTCGGCACACCGGCGACGCTGATATAACCTCGGCAGTTGCGAGCGTCGTTAAATAAAACATAGTTTATTTAATTCAAAAATTTTCTTCCCAAAGGATATAAACAGTCAAAAGACGCGACGACTGTACTTACATTGTTCTACAGCAATTGACTTTCACACTTTATATTTTCTATCCTACCTACTTATTTTGTTAATCATAAACTTTTTTCTTGTTATTTCATGTTCTCTACTGTGGCTGTGGATCCATATTCTATTTGCATAGGGAAGTGAGAAGTTATCATCCACCCGCAGGGACTGGATTTGTGTTCTTTGTCTTATCTTTGACCTGTTTATTTATTTATTTATTTATTTATTTATTTATTTATTTATTCATTCATTTATGTATTTATTTATTCATTTTCTATTTAGTTATTTGTTCTTCTTCATCTTCACGATATAGAATGTTTATACTATTGTTATTACTATGATTATTATTGCTGTTATTACTATTATTATTATTATTATTATTATTATTATTATTATTATTACTGTTATTATTATGATTATTATTACTGTTGTTATTATTATTATTATTATTATTATTATTATTATTATGTGATATTCAATGGTTTAGTGTCGATTTTGTTATGCTATTATTTTTTTAAATATGTTAGTATCCTGTTCTTTAACGTTTTGTTAAATTTTCACTCCTTGTATACTTTGTCACCTGGTAGAGTGTAAGAGAAGGCCCTATGGCCTTAACTCTGCCAGTAAAAATAAATTATTATTATTATTATTATTATTATTATTATTATTATTATTATAAAACAGTTATATTACCGGTTGTTCTGTATGGTTGTGAAAGTAGGACTCTCACTTTGAGAGAGGAACAGAGATTAAGATTGTTTGAGAATAAGGTTCTTAGGAAAATATTTGGGGCTAAAAGGGATGAAGTTACAGGAGAACAGAGAAAGTTACACAACGCAGAGCTGTACGCTTTGTATTCTTCACCTGACATAATTAGGAACATTAAATCCAGATGTTTGAGAAGGGCAAAGCATGTAGCACGTATGAGCGAATCCAGAAATGCATATAGAGTTAGTTGGGAGGGCGGAAGGAAAAATACCTTTGGGGAGTCCGAGACGTAGATGGGAGGACAATATTAAAATGGATTTGAGGGATGTGGGATATGATGATAGAGAATGGATTAATCTTGCACAGGGTAAGGACCGATGGCGGGTCTACCTATGTGAGGGCGGCAATGAATCTTCGGGTTCCTTAAAAGCCATTTGTAAGTGAGTTGTAAGTACTATTATTAGTATTATTATTATTATTATTATTATTATTAATGATGGGCGTACTCGGAGGTCTTCCAGTTAAGGCGGATTCACAATAAACCGGGAACTGAAACGACAACGAGAACGAGAACCGAAATAATGTTAAAATAAGTGTATTTAAATGTGAGCGTTCACAATAGTTAATTGTGAATGTTCACATTTAAATACATTTATTTTAACAATATTTCTGTTCTCGTTCTCGTTGTCGTTTCCGTTCCCGGTTTATTGTGAACCAGCCTTTACTCTGCTGGTCGTTGACTCTGAGGTCAGCAGGTTCGAACCCAGCGGAAGCTGCCAGATTTTAAAGACTAGAAAATCCTTAGCCTGGCTTCTTAGTAGTAGTAGTAGTACGTTTATTTTGCCTGGCAGAGTTAAGGCCATGAGGCCTTCTCTTCCACTCAACCAGGTTTCAATAATACATATACATGAGATACAAAATTTGATTACAAAGCAACACAAAAGAGAATAACTTAATAACTTAGGGAGAGAAGTAAAGCTGGGAGTCCTGTGCCGTAAATTAGCGAACTCTGTCCCTAATAGAGGACTCCCGACAAATTTCATTGATCATTCCTCGGTCATGTTGAACTTTGATGTTGAATAACCTCTGTAGTTCAAAGCATCGTTAAATAAAATACTTAAACTATTAGTCCTGGCGGCAGGGTAACTCAGTTGGCTACGAACTGAAAGTTCCGGGGTTCGATCCTCGATGGTGAAGGAATTTTCTCGTTACCAAACTTCCAGAAAGGTTTCCAGGTTCACTCAGCCACCTATCAAATTGGGTACCGGATTGTTGAGTGAAAGGCGGTATGAGCGTGATGCCGTACACACCATCCTATTCTAGTACCGATGTCAAGAAAGCATGAAGCTCTACCTCCATGTCCCCAAGTGCCTTCATGTTATTATAGGGGATAGGGTAAATTATGGTCTGTTGGACAGTCGGGCATGTTGGACACTTCGTAATTTAACGTGTTACCTCGCCACTTGTGGGCACCACATTCTGCTAGAAGTCAATGACGGAAGTAGCCACGAGTGGAGCTACTTCCGTCATTGAGTTCTAGCAGAATGTGGTGCCCACAAGTGGCGAGGTAACACGTTAAAGTACGAAGTGTCCAACATGCCCGACTGTCCAACAGACCCTAATTTACCCTACCTTTACCTTTTACTTTTACTACTAGTCAAACTCTATATGGTAATATATTTTATTGATAAATTATGGTATTGTAAATTGTGTAAAATAAGAGGGAAGAGGCTCATTCATGATCATCTCAAATATTAAATGATTTCGGTGTGTAATCAAACACAGAGGGCTATTCTTTAGAATGTCAACTTCCAGCTTACGAGAAATGCGTGCGCCAGATTTGTAATTACCACAAACATAGAGTGCGCGGTTTAAAATTAGATACCGCCATACTTTATGATGATTACACACGAAGTTTGCACAAGTCTTGTTGTTACGTCCTGTTTATTTTACATCTGGCCTTCGCTAAAGCTCCGCAGGGATCAGCTAATACTACATTTACCCATATCATTAATCAGGCTTAACACATAACTCCTTTTTAAGGTTGTATATCAAAATTATATCGGCACTCAACAATTTCGTAAGACAAACCCATTTATTTGCTCCATAAAGCTGGCTGGAAACCGGTGTGGCGAGTCGACTGCCACAGTAGCAAATGTCATCAGCCGTACTCATTAGCCAGCCATTCCAGGAATCCACTCCAATTCCGACCTTATCTTCGGAAATTCCACAAAATAAAATTGGAAATGAATTGAAAAGTTATAGATAAGCGGCATAATCAGAAACCAGTTTCTCAGCAGCTTTAGATGCGCGCAACAATGTACATTCCATCAAAGCGCTTCATATTTGTTTTGCTTTGTTTCAACTGTCGGCATGAAGATGGCGTTTAAATCTGTACTATTATGGCAGCAATTTATGCCTTATAAGATGTCTATAAAAAATCTGAATCACGTCATAAAAGCGAAGGAGAGAAATACAACGTCAAGATAGAAAGAGAAGCGGAGGAAATCACTTTTGGGCCATTAGCGTAGGAGTCATAAGTTAAGATAGCCAGAGGGAAAAAATATCATATTCACGTATGTCATAAATATCTGAGTAGGTCTTCACAATATGGCTTACATATACTATTCTGTTGCTGGCCAAGTTGTGACAATGTCCAAAGTTTTTTCGAAATAAGGAAGAGAAGAGAAGAGAAGAGAAGAGAAGAGAAGAGAAGAGAAGAGAAGAGAAGAGAAGAGAAGAGAAGAGAAGAGAAGAGAAGAGAAGAGAAGAGAAGTAGCTCTACTTCTATAGTAATTCCCACCTTATTTGTGTCATAAGAGAGGAGAGGAGAGGAGAGGAGAGGAGAGGAGAGGAGAGGAGAGGAGAGGAGAGGAGAGGAGAGGAGAGGAGCTAGAAAATAGGATGTAGGTAGCTCCAATTCTGTAGAAATTCCCATCTTATTTGTGTCAAGGATTTTATTTTTATTTTAGTAGGTTATTTTACGACGCTTTATCAACATCTTAGGTTATTTAGCATCTAAATGAGATGAAGGTGATGATGCCGGTGAAATGAGTCCGGGGTCCAGCACCGAAAGTTATCGAGCATGTGCTCATATTGGGTTGAGGGAAAACCCGGAAAAAATCTCAATCAGGTAACTTGCCCAGACCGGGAATCGAACTCGGGCCACCTGGTTTCGCGGCCAGACGCGCTGCCCGTTACTCCACAGGTGTGGACTGCGTCGTGGAGTCAGTTCATTCTGCATATAAGAATGAATGGTACTGTATTGTTGGAAAACAATGAATAAATTAATAGCATGTGAAATTTGATGTAGACAAAGGGTAAGGGGTACATTTTCGAACATTGTACAATTCTGAACGCACTAAGATGTTTGAACATTTGCGAGTTTCATATGTTCGTAACTCTGCTTAAGTTATATAGCGTCGATAATCAGTCTTCTATAAGTTTGTCTCCTAAAATGCTGTGTTGTAAAATGTTACTATATACCGCTAATAAATCATTTTTCAAACAAAGGTAAGCAATTTGGCTACAGAATATGCTCTGTTATATAATGGCTCATAGTTTCCCGTTGTCATATTGTATTACAATGATAAATATTGATTTGTATATTATTCTGACCTGTTCTGTGGTCTTCGTTACACATGTCACCGGTACACCAGTGATATCTATGAACAGTTTAGAAAACTATTGAGTCATTTCTCAAGGATAGCTGAAGTACAATTTCGAACATTATTCAGGTACAATTCTGAACGCTAAAAGTACAATTTAGAACAGTTGTTTGTAACCATTCTAACTACGTCATTTCTGATTGTTGGCATTTTAGATGCCACGAAGGAAAACAGAAAAGGTAAAACGTCTGAAATTGGATTCTAATGCTATGGAAAAGACAATCAAAAGTGTAATTTCAGGAGATATTTCATTGAAAGGAGCATCCGCGTTGTATAACCTTCCACTGAGCACTCTATATGATAGAATAAACAAGGAAAAGGAAAGACAGGCCGGTCTTACTGCACGTGTTACAGAGAGGATTGAACATCCCACGGTACTGTCTGGAGACATTAAAAGGGCTTTGGTAGATAGGCTCCTGTACTTAGCAAATAGAGAGTTAGGTTTTATCCCCTTGCAGGTTAAACGTGCTGCTTTTTATTTGGCCGTGGCCAGTCAGAGTCCCTCAGAAAATTCGCAAAATGGTCCTTCTGATTCTCCAGAAAATGCAGTTAGTGCCATTCTTAACTCACCCGAGAAAAAAAGCTTGTTTACGTCAAAGAAAACTGCTCATGTCACTCCACCTTACTTCGCAAGAGCATATCAACGAGATACGATTTAAGAAATCCTCTGCAGTTAATACTCGGCCTAAAGGAAAGAATAAATCTGTACCCAAAAGAAGAGTGAAAAAAAGGGCAACATCGTCCGCTCCATCAAATTAAGACGAATGTGGCCTCTTCCTACTGAATTATTATTCAAAGGCATCCATGTTGAAAAGGGAGTGGATTCGATGCCAGATGTGCGACGTGTGGTATCACGAAGTGTGTGTGGGTGCCAGAGAATAAAGCATTTTTTTTTTGTAGCAAATGCCTTTGATCGAAATTGTACCTGACCTGTTCAGAATTGTACCTCTGTGGTACATTTTCGAATATTGTTTGTTTATTGAAACATTTATAACTATGGACAATGTAAATTTCCTTTATTTCTTATATTGTTGTGGAACGACAACTAGGTCTTGAACATAGTATGCACAATAAATTTGGAAATTTCGTATGCTTATTTTGCCCACAAAATATAAATACGTGTTTACTTTTCGAAATTGTACCCCCCTTAACCTAATATTTTTAATATAAATACACATTGTACTCTCCAAGATATGAGCCTATTGTCCTAAGGGTCCTATAGTCTGCATTTGTTTTTCGACTCACTCATTTTATTTTATTTCAGTACTGTATTGTGAAGATTCTAACATAAGTAAGTTATGTGTCTACAGTAACAAAAGCATGCGGTTCTCTAATCAGTTTCTCTTACCTAAAAGAGAGTACAATGAATAATATGTTAATATTGAAACATTATATTTCATGTAAGCTCAAAGCGCCGATCAAGTATCGCTTAATAGAGATTTTCTCGTCATATTTACCAAAGAACACATAACTTACGGTTAGACAGTAAGGGAGAAGCCGTTTTTCGTGCATACGGTACAAACAACATAATTAAGTTCAAGAACCAATTATAATCGTTGGCAGAACTCGTTTGACATCTCCCTCCGCTCCCTCTCGCGTACATAAACTTGTGCATAATATGGCCGGCAGAGAGGTGAAGCGAGACATGTCACATTTCTGAGGTACACAACTTCTGTGCTACCCGATTTCGTTAATTGAGGTACTGGGAGAGACGGGGACTCAATAATCTTTATATGACATTCATTTGTCGGCGACCATTTTTTATCAAAAGAAAACAAGACCAAAAATTGCGCGTCTACTAAAATAATGCATTTAAATTGGTCACTGCCGTGTAGATCGCTTTTACATTCTCAGAACTCCTGTTCAGATAAAAGTAGAATAAGGGAGTGAAATTATTATGATGTTGGGTATATAAATATTAGGTTACATGTAATGAAGATATGTAATATTTGTAGTGGGTGTGATGGCCTGTAGGCAGCTACAGTCGTGCTATGCCCAAATGACCCCAAAACCCTCCAACACACACATACACACAGACATTTTCAAGCCGGCTATTGACCTGTGCTGCTAAGTGCGGTTAGATTTATGAGCTTCGAAGGTAAAGCGAAGAGAGTTCTTGTTATCAAGTCAACAATGTATCATGTGGAAGCAAAAATGTGAGGTAAAATATTTAGAGTTGATTGAAGACATGTGCGACATGTGTTGTTCAGTTTTCATACCAGTTGAACACGCTGATATAGAATCAATTTGCAGTGACCTCTGGCGTCCCAACGCCTTCGTGACCGCGTTATGTATTAATCAAGTAGTGGGATATCAAAGTCACTTGAGACACTTATTCACTTGTGTTGGCGAATTAATAAAACTGCAGGCGAAGACGTGTAACGATAATAATTAATAGTGGTCTGAAGCTTCCGTTGGCAATATTCGGGTGTAGCAAGACATGTCAAAACGCAGGTGAGGTGCTTGCAGGTTTCAAAACGATTATATTGGATTGGTTTGCAGGAAGACCTAGAGCAAATGAATTCACGTACACATGTTACTTCGTGCCTTCATCGAGCTTTCTATTTTCTTCCTGATCAAAACCAGTAGAGTCTGTCTGTCGTTGACGCAGTTAACTATTGCTTTCTCAGTAAAGTTATCGAGGTTCATCCCCACAGAGCTTATGAAATACTCGTATTTCCTACATAAAGCTGTTGTTACAGTGCAGACCATTCTGCCAAAATATCGGTTGTTTCTGCCATTCTTCTTACATACTGGTCTGTTATCGGAATATCATCTGCTACTCCCAGTTTTAGTCTCATCAGCTGGGATTTTTTATGTAGTAGGCCTATCATATAGCAAAATATTTGCTTATATAAACATGCAATAAAATACAGTGAAATATATAGTTAAGTATGTAAATTCATACAAAATGTTATTTTACATAGGTAAACCTAATACCCGTATTTTATTAAGCAGCATTTATCACGTTTACAATGTGACGGCATATGGAAAATGCCTGTTCTTATTCGGTTGAGAAGCTTTTATTTTCCAGTCTGCTGTCAAAAAATCTGAAAGTTATAATTTATAAAACAATTATATTACCGGTTGTTCTTTTGGTTGTGAAACTTGGACTCTCACTCTGAGAGAGGAACATAGGTTAAGGGTGTTTGAGAATAAGGTGCTTAGGAAAATATTTGGGCCTAAGAGGGCTGAAGTTACAGGAGAATTGAGAAAGTTACACAACACAGAACTGCACGCATTGTATTCTTCACCTGACATAATTAGGAACATTAAATCCAGACGTTTGAGATGGTCAGGGCATGTAGCACGTATGGGCGAATCCAGAAATGCATATTGAGTGATAGTTGGGAGGCCGGAGGGAAAAAGACGTTTGGGGAGGCCGAGACGTAGATGGGAAGATAATATTGAAATGGATTTGAGGGAGGTGGAATATGATGATAGAGATTGGATTAATCTTGTACAGGATAGGGACCAATGGCGGGCTTATGTGAGGGCGGCAGTGAACTTCCGGGTTCCTTAAAAGCCAGTAAGTAAATACAATGTGACGGCATAGAAATGGATGGATTACTTGTACTTTGCTGCACAATATATTTTTATACACATTTCAATACTTTCTGGGGTCATTACGCTATATATCCCTTGTTTTTTTTTTTTGTTTTTTTTTTACTTGGTTATTTAACGATGCTGTATTAACTACGAGGTTATTTTCTGCAGGTTACAGTTAGGGCACAAATGCAGGTACGAGTATATTATACTATTACTTCGGGTCTCTACACATACATCTTATGACGTTTATTTAAATACTTGCCAAAGAGTAGTGCCTACTGCAAAGATGGTAAGAGTATATGAGCTAAAAGCAAGGATTAGTCAACATAGGTATCAGTAGGGATGAATAGGTAATGGACAGATGTAAAGTCAATAATAGAGTGTAATTAAGATTATTATACATTATACAGTACAATAGCAATATAAGCTAAGGGCGAGTTAATAACAGAATCATATTGTAATTGTATAATGAATAGGAACTGTAGGAATACGGAGGAGTAAAGGAAATTGTTATGAATTGGAAAGAGAATAAGATAGGATTATAATGTAAGAAGGTTTAGATAATAAATTTAGAAATATAGTGAGTAACAAATATAGTGAATGGATATGGAGGACATAGTGGATGAACAAAGAAAGATGAATATGCGTCGGTCACTAAACGTCTGGTAGTGTAAAAATTTTAAATAGTGTAAGCACGGGACTGCTGTCCCGAATACAGAAATGTGAAGGGCCAGATTAGTGTGAGAATAAACCATATCATATCATATCATATCATATCATATCATATCATATCATATCATATCATATCATATCATATCATATCATATCATATCATATATCATATCATATCATATCGTATCACATCATATCATATCATACCATATCATACCATACTTTACCATACCATACCATACCATATCATATATCATATCATATCATATCATATCATATATCATGTATGAAGTATGATGTAGTATACTATACTCTCAGGACTCAGAAGGTTAAATATGATCAGAAACATGGAATTTAAAAAAAAAAGAAATGTAGTAAAATTAAACTCAACAGAAGTAGACTTTCGACGACTCGTCGGTCAGCTAAACTTTCTGAGAAAAACAATATTAGGAATACAAGAATTGAATAACAAATTAACTAGGTAACTTCTGGATGATATTAAAACAAAGCAATTGAAATAGTATGGACATGTCAATAAAATGGAAGAGGACAGATTACCAAAAGAAGTTATGAAATGAAGAGTCCACTGCAAGAATGATGGATGTCACTTTCTTGTCGAAAATGAACCAAGACTGTCAATGCATAGCTTAAGACATATAGAATGTACATACAGAGTTATATGACATTAACACTGATAGTCATTGTCCAGTAATGATCGGAAAATCACAGTTAAGCTTCGAGCGCTAAGCATTTCAAACTTTCAATTGCTTCTCCTGCAAAATGTATTCCAAATGACATCCATCATTCTTGCAGTGGACTCTTCAAATGGTATCCACCAGGAAGACAAAAGAAGGAAGGCCCAAACTCACTTCGTTACAAGGAATTGGTGGTATGATGAGAAAGGATTAAAAGAGGGAAATTGGGGGGACAGAAACAACTGGAAGATAGAGATAAACTAAATGAGCGCAGGAAGATGTAATAACGTTATACAACCTGCAGAATTATAATAATTCGAATGACCATTTAATTTAATTTCAAAGCCTCTGTTGTTAGAAATGGATGTCAAGTAAATAATTAAAACTAAATACGCAAGTTACGATTGACACTGCGAAACCTTGTGCAGTGAAGTCGGTAAAACATCCCCCCTCTTCCTAACATAACTCAATATAACACGTAAACAAACATCTCATACACTAGGAAGCATACAAACCTACAATAGAGCCTCCACGCATTGTGAAAGCTGTGTTTTTACCCTTGTGAATACTAGGAACGACTATCAGGAAAAGCAACCACATATAATTGTGGAAGTGCAGAAGTTACTTGTTACGATTTGCGATCAGCGCTCCTGAGTATCAGGTGAACAATAGAAACTGATGCCGGATTCTCCATATTGAGTCACGTACATCCGTTACTACAGGATGTCAACGTCATCCGGGAACATAGTTATAAAGAATGTGAATACCTGCTACACAGTAAAAGTTTTAGAATTTACGAAATTCTGAAGCTCATTTAGAGGAACTTTAAATGTTCGTATTGAAGACAGATAAGACAAAAAGAAGTTATTGAGTTATTTTCTTCAATTTAAGGTTTATTATTATTATTATTATTATTATTATTATTATTATTATTATTAAACTTGAGATTCAAAAAGAGAAAATTAGACCTAAGACAGTCAATTTAAGTAAATTATTTTGGATAAATATCAGAGATTATTTTTCTATAAATTTACTTCTTAACAAAGTTAGAGAAGTTTCAAATTTTCCGTGACATTGGAATAACCTTTATGCATCACTTTATGACTCCGATTCTTTACGACTAGAAGAGAAAGTTACAAACTACAGAAATACATATTATAAGCAACCTTCACTGCTTCAGAGAAAAGATATTATAGGGATCCACCATAGTTCAGCACTGAGGGATATGCTAATAAAGCGTTAATGCCAATAAATAATATTACAATCAACGTCTTCGATGCCTGGTAATAAAAATTTAATCGGGGATGTAAGATGTAGAACAAAACGACAATTTTAATACAAGCACGTCCTCAACACTCTGTGTTGTCGTTCATTCTTCCATTTCCTTCCTTTTTAATGCGGATTTTGAAATTGAACAGACAACTTCTCGGTGTGGAAAAGAAATTAGATTTTTTCCGCGCCATCCTGGATATGCCTGCCTTATTCATGTAGTTAAAATATCGCGCATCAGAGAATGAGCCAATTAGGTGGAGTGCCCAATATCACGTGGCTTCCACGCATTAAGGAAGGCGACGTTATTGGCACGGCATCAACAGGGAGAGGAGAATGTTATAATTGGGTTTTATGTTTGATATATACATGAGCTAATTGCTAATGGAGCCCTTAAAACTGCCGTGCAGCGCAGATGTAAACCTGACGCTCTGAAACAGATAAGTACAGCCAGTATTAACGTCAAGCACGTTTGTTACAACCCCTGGAATGCTGCGAGTTGTCTTATGGATGACGCTAGAAGAAATTTCTCACTACAGTCGCCTTGGTGGCTCAATTGACAGTGCACTGGCTTAGAACGACCCCGGACGCGAGTGAAATCTCTGCGGTAGAGGATTTCTATTTGCAGTGGACAAACCCAGGGTTATAAGGATTACTATCGTGGTTCCCCGTTTGTCCCTCGTCATTTCAACAATACTCTCCACAATCATCTCGGTTTCAAAAAATAGGGCATCACCTGTAATTGTGTGACGCCGAATCGTTAGTCGGCCAAGGTGGGTACTCCTCGTGGTTAGTCCTAAGACAGATAGATGGCAGTGGTGGTGCGTTCTTGATGACTCAGAATTCACACCTGAAGTTAAAATAACAGCAAGGATATTCCATGTACCAACATTTATTTACAATATTCAAGTAGACCTCATTAAGTTTCTGGACGAAGAAAACAATCTAGATAATGATAAGAGATTCCATTCTGTAGGTGTAACTTATTCCTCCTGATCTTCAATAAATAAAACTAGTAGTTTTCGGGCATGTAGCACGTATGGGCGAATCCAGAAATGAATATAGAGTGTTAGTTGGGAGACCGGAGGGAAATAGACCTTTGGGGAGGCCAAGACACAGATGAGAGGATAATATTAAAATGAATTTGAGGGAGGTGGGATATGATGATAGAGAGTGGATTAAACTTGCACAGGATAGGGACCGATGGCGGGCTTATGCGAGGGTGGCAATGAACCTTCGGGTTCCTTAAAAGCCATTTGTAAGTAAGTAAGTAGTACAAAGAAAAGTTCTTCACTCTACTCCAGGAGCAGATTACTGTATAAAACATCAAACAAGTTCCTTCACGAAGATCTAAACACGGACTCATGGAAGTAGTAGTCCATATAATACGTTTACTATTCGCTCAGTAAGTGATCATTCAGAGCCATTATTTTATTAAATGTCAACGACTCTAACCTTCAACTCGCAACAAATACAATCTCATCTTTTAAACCCACGAGACAGCATATAAAAGGCATAAGCAACTAGAAATACTTCATTCTGTCCCAAATAGGAGTCAAAAAGCGCAAGCTTCATCTCTAAATTTCAAGAATCCAAACAACAAAATTCTGGCTGACTCATACACGTGAATCGGAAGCACCGAAGCTCCTCAGGATCTTGCCCCTGATGGAGACATGATGCTCATAGATCTGTGAAATAGGCAGAACGTCGATAGAGGTATCGTATACGGATTTAATGCTGTAGAGTGATTTAGTGGAATGCGTGTTGTGGCGAATGGTGGGGCTGGCTGAACAAAGCAGCAGAACCGGCACTCATCATGTGTGCACAAAAAGCATACTTGGGAGTGCTCAAGGATGCTACTTATCCCGCTCGATAAATATCACCAGTATAGGCCTCCCTCTAAAACCGCACTACTTTTATTGGTATCCGCTCAGGTTGTGATAAATTAACTGGAAGCCAAAAGTACAATGCATACATTTTATCTTTCCATGTTCGCATGTGGACAGCTGAGATGTGCACTGCTTTCGCTCTTCCTCCGCAACCGTGGAAAGGTAAAATGTATGCACTATATATTATGAATACTAGTGCTCTGGTCTTTAGTGGTTACCGACCTTGACTCACGAGTGCAAACTTAACCCTTAAAGCAGTGGTCGTCAACACTCGTTGAAATGGGTAGAGTGCATGGAGGGTAAGGAACTCTGCTCCGTCGTACACAAGGGATAGGGTGACAGCACACCCGCCAGTAGCGACGATTTCACGCTAGGCTGTGTCTTGTTCGTGGGTAAGAGACGCTAGCTCGAGAGTGCAGTGTTTTGATGACCGCTGCCTTAAAGGATACTGAGTTATTCAAGTGATGTATCCCGTACAAGAGTTGCCACAATTTAAGGACAAAAGTAGCGAAATATTGTATAAAAATTAATTAAAAATTAATGGAGACGAAGAAGGGAGAGAAGAAAATGAATAAAGATGAAACAAAAAGTTGGAAGACAGAAAGGAGAAGGAAAAAGAAAAAGAAAACAAGAGGTCGTAGAAGGACAAGACGAAGGAAGAGAAAAATAAAATGAAGAAAACGAAGGAAAAGAAGGTAGAGAAGGACAAGAGAAAGAGAAATGAACAAAGGACGGGAAAGACTTAAGAGAAGAATAGATGTAAGGTGAAGAAGAAAAGGAAGACAAAGAAGAAAGCTGAGAAGGTAGTTGAAGGAAACAAGAAGAAACAAGAATTAACAAACAAAATGGAAGGAAGAAGAGACGGAAAAGCTAGAGCAAAAGAAAATAGAAAAGAAGCTAGAGAATAGAAACATAAGGAAGAAGACAACAATACTGGAAAGGAAGAGAGAAAAACGAAAAATGCAATGAACATAAGAAGGAAAGAAAAAGAAACAATGGGAGATTGAAGAATACGAAGAGAGAAGAAGATGAAATGAATGAAGAGGGAGAGAAGGGGGGGAAGAAGAAAGAAAACTGGAGAAAGTATGCAAATTAATTCCATGCAAAGTACCTATAAGCAATG
This sequence comes from Periplaneta americana, assembly GCF_040183065.1. NCBI lineage: Eukaryota > Metazoa > Arthropoda > Insecta > Blattodea > Blattidae > Periplaneta > Periplaneta americana. The sequence goes on from NC_091128.1 coordinate 97,888,049, forward strand.
CATTCATCATTTCTTTCTATAATGCAACATGAATTTTTAATAACCATTCAATTACAACGCCCACACAAGTGTCGCGTCACGTAAAGGTGAAATGGTGACGAACTCAACAACTGTAATTCGAACGCCATTTCCAGGCAATATATTTGATAGAAGAAATGATAGTCATAGTCCATTCCTTTTAGCAGACGTCAGTATGAAGTGCAATTCTTGACCTCAGATACCGACTTTGAATTCTTGAGGCCTAACGTATGGTTATCAAAATGTGGAAGTTAAAAGTTATGCACAAATAATTTGCTGTCTGTCTGTCTGTCTGTCTATGTTTTCCAGAGCAATTGATTATAACCTTAATTCTGACGACTTAGTCACATCTTGTCGTAGAAAAAAAAATGTTCTTTCCTCGAGACAAGTGGAATTTAAAGAATGGGCACTTTTATTAAAATCCCTGATAATAGTTATGCATTCAGAGCAGAATTAACAGAAATACAAGGGAGACTAAGACCACTTTTACACGTCATGAAGACGGGTGGGAGGCATGGAGGTAAGAGATTCATGCTTTCATGACCTCGGCACTACAATGAGGTAGTTTGATCTATACTACGCTTCGACCGTCTTTTACCACCGAGAAGTAAGGAGACTGAGTGAACTTCATGGCCATTCTGAAAGTTTGTGACAATGAAAAAAATCGGGGTAGGTTGTATCGGAGACACAGCTGGAAGTTTTATGCGTGAGTACTTCTCTCATAAAATTGCTGTTACGGTAAACGTCACAGTGACAATCAACATATCTTCTTTTCAGATACCCTGAAGTCCCAGTATATCTCCCATGTACTGGGACTCTTGCAAGTGCCATCTTGTATGCATTGAGAGTAAACATGTCGTACTCTATCATTTGCTATCCATTGCTTATACACACGTTCCCATTTGCTCTACCTATACCTCAACATTGTGAATTTTCTGTCTTCACTGAAATTCTTGTCTTGTTCGTTACGAATCGTTTGACACCACTTCGAACATTCTAACGTTCTATCGCTTCGCATTCTCGAGTAACATGGCCTTGGCTGCCGCACGACCCGACAATTTGTGCTTCAAATTCCCCTCTCCAGCGTATTGCTAGATGATCACCCTCTCCAAGTCAAAATCACGTTGGATACTTGATCCTTCGTCTGTCGATCTCCGTTTACTTCATTGGATGGAATGCACAAAATGTACAATGAGAAAGGATTTATCGTTTTGATGGCATCAATTATTTTCATCAAATCTTTCTTTTTATGCATTTCTCTCTTTCCTTCTTTTTCTTCCTCTACTTCCTTCTTTTCTTTCTGTGGCCGCAGACAATCTCTCGGTTTCTGAGATTCTAGAAAATGCCTACTCAATACATTCTGGGATTTGGGTGCGAGTAAGTGTTCCCATTCTCCCTATCCACCCCTCTCCCGCTTTCGCTAACCGGTTTATCACGCCGTGTGAGGATGGGGTCTTAACCTTTGAAGGACATCGAAACGAAAACAGCACCACATTCGCACGTTGCGCCTCAAATGAAATCAGCAGTTAAATCAATCCTTAATCTTTCAGAGGGTGAAAAACAACTACGCAGGAAGAGCAGGAAGAGAAAGACAAGAAATACGCGTCTGTGAGTCCTGTAACACGACTGAAAAGATTTTAGAAATGTTTACCGAGTTCAACCATGCATTAATGCGCAATGCCAGTAGCAACAGGAATGTTTTGTTAATAATACCATTTGTATAACGATTGGTGTTGTACGCACGTGAGCAATGTATGTCTTAAGACAAAATGCATATTTAAATAATATTTCTTATAAATGTATGTAGTAGTGCTTGTGGCAAAATTATAAACAAATGACTAAAATCTGAGTCTCTGGCTGTAGTCAGAGACATGGAAATAGTTACTCCTTTTTATGGACCATCACCCAGGGTTGTGTAGTGCCTGTAGGAAACAATAGTTTAGCAACTCAGAGATTCTTCGCTGTTTTATACCTAGTATTATTACTGGTGAGTGAAATGTTTAGATTACTAGTAGTACAGGGTGTCCGAAAAGCTCCGCACCACAAGACTAATCACAGTTATGTTACCATTTACAGTAGGACTCCAATTATCCGAACACCAAACATCCGCATCGCCATTATCCGGATCGATTTTCAGGAAACTTCGAAATTATTTATTAAGTAATTTTCTATACTCCACAAGACTGCGTAATATATTGTAGAACGTATTCACTTTCGCAATATGAAGAGTTCCTTTTAATGTTTCATTTTATGTACAGCACTTCAGAAAATACTATTAGTGTTTAAATATTTATAAATTGTGTTCTTTAAAAAAATTGTGCTTAAATATTTATAAATTTTGTTCTTTTAAAAAATAGTCGTGTATAAACATTTGTAAGTTTTATTCTTTTAATAGATGCAATACTGCATTTTTACAATATATTTTTCTTAATAAAAAAATTATAAAATAGGCCTATAATATTGAAGGTAACGATTAAGAAAAAAACATTTCTTGAAGGAATAGGTAAAAGATCCTAGACTATATTCTTGATGTAGGTCTTCTTGCCCCAGCAACTAAAACTTACCCTAGTGCAAACCCTAGTAACGCCGCACTTCGATTATTGTGACGTTTTGTTAAGTGACCTAAGTTCTGAATTGTCAGTCAAGTTACAGCGAGCTCAGAATATGTGCGTCAGATACGTGTGCAACATCCGACGATATGATCACATATCACCGTCCTTCGCAAGTCTCTCGTGGCTCCGACTTAAAGAACGTAGAACTTTACACTCTTTGTCTTTACTCTTTCGAATTCTGCACACTTCAACACCAAATTACCTTTCGTCTCGTTTCTCTTATCTATACTCTAACCACGACGTAAATACCAGATCACTTATCTGTGGCACGCTAAATATACCTCTTCATAGAACATCTTGTTATTCATCATCTTTTACAATATCCACCTCGCGTCAATGGAATTCCTTGTCACAAAGTATTAGGGGCTGCAAGACAACAAACACCTTTAAGAACAGCTTAAAAGATAACCTTATTAGCATTTCACTCCAATCATACTGATTTAAACTATCACTGACTACACTGTTACTTTTTTCTTTAGACATCATCCTGATTGTGCTGTATTTTAATTGTCTCGTAATAATCTCTTTCTATTATCTAATATTATTTGAAATATATTAACATTCTATGTATTTTAGTTTAATTCTGCTACACAGTTTATTTCAGTGTTTAATTAATAGTTCATAGTATTTTGTTGTTTAATTTGTAAATAACTTTTGTATACATGTAACTCTCATCTAAATCAAATTGTTGGATTCTTTGTAAGTTCATGCATATGTATATACACTTTGTGCTGGTTGAGTGGAAGAGAAGGCCTTACGGCCTTAACTCTGCCAGCTAAAATAAATCATTATTATTATTATTATTATTATTATTATTATTATTATTATTATTATTATTATTATTAAAATATACCATTAAAAGAATCATGCAGATATTTAATTAATTGTTTATTTTATTATGTAAATGCTTTATTGTAAAAAATATGCAAATTTGATATTATTTTTACACGTAATTATTAGCTATTTTAATATTCTGAATAGTGTTTTATAAAGTGTAATGTATGTATATTAAGCACGAAAAGATTTGTTCATTTACCTTTTATAGTGAAGGAAATATAAAAAAATGAATTTCCCTAAGTGTTTGCAGGGCACTGGTGTACCTCCACGCTTAAAGGGACACACATGATTTTTAAAACTTCTACAATTTTCATCCAAAATTTGTGAAATTTAAACTAAATAAACAGGCCTTCAATTCTATAATATGTACAGATACGGAATTAAAAATTGGGCCGAGTCGTGGTAGCAGTCTTGCTCAATGTAGGCAACAAGCTTCGCAAGGCTGTCCACAAGTAGCATACATTTAGGCGCTCTTGTTTACTGCAATGCGCAATGCGTTGTATTTGGAACTTAGTAAAATTAGGTGGCCCAAATTTTGTTTCTGGGTCTATACAAACTTTGGTGTCATTAGGGGTAATAGTTTTGAACGGCTGACGGTATACTTTACTTTTCGTTGGATCTCCCTGATCTATGATTTTGTACTATGATACAGGAATTTTCTGGCACTCCCTAAAATAGCAACAACATTATTAAGGAGGGATGACTTTGAACTTTTGACGGAAAATTGTGTATTTTTTATTCCTCCAGTTTATTCTTCGATTTATGCTCTTTAAAAATGAACCTTTTCTAAGCTTCTATTTAATGTAGAAAGCTGAAATTTTCAGGAATTCTTTATTTGTATGTGTTGTATGTACTCAAATAATGCTTCCGAAATTTTTGAAATCTTGTACATATTACAGGAGGTAATTTACTGAAAATCGTTGAAAAAATGTACGAATATGGAAAAAATGATTTCTCAGTAAATTATTATTATTATTATTATTATTATTATTATTATTATTATTATTATTATTATTATTATTATTATTATTATTATTATTATTATTATTATTAAATAAATTAAAGAAAAACTACTATTACAGCATAAACCCAAATTATATATACAGTATATAAGCCATAAAAGAATCAGCTGTCTAACTTCAACAGTTATCAAGAAAAAGTTTCTTATGCAAGATATAATTTAACATTGACAAGATAGACAATTCCATATCCCTTAACAACCTTGAAGAGGGTAACTTCATACTTCCAAGTGATTTGAGAATTTCACAGAAATTAATGTAGTACGAGATTTTTGGGAACCTTTCGGTACTATCGTGTCTTAAATGTATGCAAGTTTCGCAGCTACAAATCGGCTCTCTCATCAGGGAAGACAGGGAAAGGGAAACGGAAAAACTTATTTGTTGGATCAGTGAATGGAGATTAGCTCTTGGCAACGGATCTAACGCATACAGCTCTTACCAGAAGTTTAAGGACACCCCTCAATAAGTGATATTTCACTGCCGTCCTTATACTTATGTGAAACCCCCTGATGTTTATACAGAGGCCAAATGCCTGTGAAAAGTGAAGTTTGTACTGCAAACCCCAATCTGTCTATTTTTCAAACTGTAGATTATATAACAATTTGTCTGTTATGAAATTTTACATGAAAAATTATATATTTTGTAGGAAAAAATTAATTACTTCAGAATGGCTTGACTTAGATCTGTGAATTTTGGGATAGAGTTAGACATATCTGGAAGACTTCTTGTGCAATTATTGCTTTTTGTTTAAAAAAAATTGTGACAATTCGTGCAGACATTGTATTCCAGATTGTTTTGTTTTTCCTTTAGGAAAAATTGTCATTTTCTAAAATTCTCTTGAGCTTAAAATTCGCGATAAATGGAAGCGGATTTGCCACTGCCATTTACATCATAACATTGGGAATTGGTAACAGTGGTTAATCAGCTTATTCCATCCATTTGTTGTAATCAGCTGTGGAGTTTGCTACAAGTGTGGAAAGGTTGGATTTCTTCCTTAAAAAAATGGAAATGGCCGACATTCTGTGAGTGTGGACGTGAAGTCACAGATTATTGGGACGTGAAAGAATGACTGGAGATAATCTAACTCCATTCCAAAATTCATTGATCCAAGTCAACCCATTGTGGGGTAATTATTATGTTTTTTGCTACAAAATAGGCTATGTAACTTTTTTATAAGTTTCAGAACAGACAAATTGTTATGTAACCTAATTCACAGTTTGTTTAAGATTATAAATTGAATTAATCTACTTCATATGAATTGTACAATTTTTTATAGCTTAACGAAAATAAGTTTGTAAACTGAACTAATTTGATTGTATATATTTGTATAGTTTAGCTGATGAATTGTATATGCTTTTAAAATGATTGCTAGTCTGTGTAGCTCTACTGATGAATTGTATATAGGCCTACTGTAAATTGAATGGTAGTCTGTATACCTCAATTGATGAATTGTATATGCTGTAAATTGTATAGTAGTCTGTATAGCTCAACTGATGAATTGTTTATGATTATAAATTGAATTAATCTACTTGATATTAATTGTACAAATTTGTATAGCTTAATGAAAGTATGCTACTTTGTATTGTATATATTTGTATAGTTATGGCCGATGAATTGTATAATAATAATAATAATAATAATAATAATAATAATAATAATAATGATTTATTTTAGCTGGCAGAGTTAAGGCCGTAAGGCCTTCTCTTCCACTCAACCAGCAAAAAGTGTATATACATATGCATGAACTTACAAAGAATTCAACAATTTGATTTTGATGAGAGTTACATGTACATGTATACAAGAGTTATTTACGAATTAAACAAAAAAATACTATGAACTATTAATTAAACACTGAAATAAACTGTGTAGCAGAATTAAACTAAAATACATAGAATGTTAATATATTTCAAATGATATTAGATAATAGAAAGATATTATTATGAGACAATTTTGAAAATACAGCACAATCAGGATGATGTCTAAAGAAAAAAGTAACAGTGTAGTCAGTGATAGTTTAAATCAGTATGATTGGAGTGAAATGCTAATAAGGTTATCTTTTAAGCTGTTCTTAAAGGTGTTTGTTGTCTTGCAGCCCCTAATACTTTGTGACAAGGAATTCCATTGACGCGAGGTGGATATTGTAAAAGATGATGAATAACAAGATGTTCTATGAAGAGGTATATTTAGCGTGTCACAGATAAGTGATCTGGTATTTACGTCGTGGTTAGAGTACAGATAAGAGAAACGAGACTAAAGGTAATTTGATGTTGAGGTGTGCAGAATTCGAAAGAGTAAAGACAAAGAGTGTAAAGTTCTGCGTTTTTTAAGTCGGAGCCACGAGAGACTTGCGAAGGACGGTAATATGTGATCATATCGTCGGATGTTGCACACGTATCTGACGCACATATTCTGAGCTCGCTGTAACTTGACTGACAATTCAGAACTTAGGTCACTTAACAAAACGTCACAATAATCAAAGTGCGGCATTACTAGGGTTTGTACTAGGGTAAGTTTTAGTTGCTGGGGCAAGAAGTTTCTCAAGCGACTCAAATTAAATTGTTTCAAATTGAATAGTAATCTATATAGCTCTATTGATGGATTGTTTGTGTTTGTAATTTGAAGTAGTTTGCATGATATGTATTATCAATTTCTGTATATCACAACTGGTTGAATTGTTTATGTCTTAAATTTAATTAACTTACTTGTTTTGTATTATACATATAGCTCAACTTATGAATGATCGTTTGTGTTTGTAAATTTAATAATCTGATTGGCTATGTACTGTATACATTTAGTAGAGCCATCGATGTAACTCAGTCGGCAGACTCGCTGGGCTGCTGATCCGGAGCTGCGTTCGGGCTTGGGTTGGATCCCCCTTTGGTCTTTGGTTTGTTCCGAGGTTTCCCACAGCCGTGAGACTGAAGTCGGATGGTCTATGGTGAGTCTATGGCGAGTCCTTGGCATCAACCCCTTTCATTTGATTACCCCCCTTTGATTTGATTACCTGGTTGGGTTTTTCCGAGGTTTTCCCCAACCAAAAAGCAAATGTCAGGTAATATTTTGGCGAATCCTCGGACCTCACCTCATCTCATTACATCTCGCCAAAATATTGTAAAAAATTGCACAAAATTGTAAAAATTGTAGAAAATTGCTAAATTGTAAAACTATAAAAATTTATAAAAATTGTAATTGTAATATTGTAAAACTTTGACTTATTCCACATCTTAAAGCGTCATTGCTCATGTAAGATCTATGGATTAAAATGAATGAATGAATGAATGAATGAATGAAGGATAGACAGATTGGGTTAGCAGTACAAACTTCACTTTTCACAGGCATTTGGTCTCTGTATAAACATCAGGGGGTTTCACCTAAGTATAAGGACGGGAGTGAAACATCACTTATGGAGGACTGTCCTTAAACTTTTGGTAGGAGCTGTAGGTTTCCCCGATTTTCCTTATCCTGTCTTCCTCAAGGATGGAACCGATTTGTGGCTCCGAAACGTTGGATGTCTCTGTAATTATAATATGCTCAAAAATATTACACTCACAGTGCCACCTAGGATCGAACATGTGATTCACAGAGAGATGTTTTATGTGGATAACGTGCTTATAAAGTTTATCTCTTAGAATACGTATTTCTCATTACAATAATTCTTCATTAACGCCATATGTTCACCGCATTATCCCTAAATGGCTTATACAATTAAAAAAGTTAAAAAAAAGAAGTAGCATTACCAATTACGTATAAAGATAGCATGTTACCACGCATTTGACTTAATCAGTCTGAGGAGTTCATGTCTATACCATTAAAATTCTTGCTTCAACTAATGAACGACACACTTTATTCAACATAAATTTATAAGCTAGGCAACTTAGATAGAGGCTTGTTCGTTCTGCAGCGGTTGCTTGCACTGGTTCTTGCACTTCCCTGATTATGTAACCGGCTTTACACAAATAATTACTTTCGTTGGCTTCATTAAGGAAAAAGCTGCAGTTGCAATAGAGGCGGGGAATTGTGCACTTTTCTGCGCTGTACACTAAACTATCAAAACTTAGCAGTCAGTTTTTTTTTTAATGTGGAAAAGATGTGAATTGCATGTATTCACATAGCGACTGGAATATTTTTGGTTTCGATATTGTTTCTGACTGTATTTTTGTTTAACTTTAGCATAACGTTTCACTGTTGGCAATTATAGCCTTTTTTTCTCGCTGTTACTTGTACTCGCTTTAAGGGGTTAAGTACAGCTTACAGCAGTAATTTTTTTTTAAATATTCAATTTTTTTTCTCCGTTACTGTATCTTGTACAATAATGCAATAATGAAATTCAACAAACACAAAATATGTAACATGAGTTCTATGTAATTTACATTTATATTTTATATTTTTACACTTTCAGCAAGTCGGCGAAACTATACACAAATCAATCAAATTGAATATTTCTCACACCAACATCAGATTCTTATTACATAATTATAACTCATGATCAATTATTTAAATCATTGTCATGCTTATTACTGTGAACACCTTTCTGGACTTACGTTTTAGAAATCGTTATAACATTTGAATATCTGATGATGCCGTACAGGCGAAAACGTTCATATATTTCCTTCTGTAAGATGTATTAGCAAATAATAATTTACAATAAATGATAAATCATATGATTGAGAAACTTTAAAATAAATTTATAATCTTGAACTGATTTATCTGAAAAATCAAAAATGAATTGTAAGACACTTAGAAGAAAACCTGATCTATCATCCTCGCAATAAAGAACTATGCACACATATATCCACCATGGCAACGAATGGTCTGAGAGAGGATTTTAAAGGGTTCGTTAATGAGAGTAAAAGAGGGCCTGAAGTGATTAAAAAAAATGAAAAGACGTGATGCCGTCCCTCAAAAAGCTTTTGGTTTTAGCTTCACGGTTTTTTGATTTGTAGCAGGGAGGAGTATACGCATACACAAAACATAAAAATGAAACAAGAAAAATCCTACACCAATCACGAAAAAATATATGGCTATAAATGTCAGCTAGATTTGGGTTGAGGTCAAACTCAGGTTGAAGGTGCTTGCTGGTTTTTCTGTGGCCATCATATGTTTCTTTCTCGGGCTGTATATCATGGCAATCACGTGGTTTTTTCGGGTGTACGTATGCTGGTACTTCAAATCGAAGCCAACAAACTGACTGACTTTGAAGCCATCTTCACAGCAGGCTCTTTCAAGAATCGGAGTGAATTATATCCTCTTTCTGTTGACTCCGGAAAATGGGATCCTTCTTTTTCTTCGTCTTCTATTTCATTTTTTTTTTTACTTCACAGCATGCACGTTTGGATGTATAGACTCCGTGGACCTGTTGTTGGGTTGCCCTGTGTGTTACATGCTAATAACTTTGGTAGAAATACTTCTTCGTATTATTATTATTACTATTATGTATGTGAAAGGGGGGGGGGAACTGTCCGTGAATGGATGAGTCTCAAATAATTGCCTACTTGTCGTTTTTCTTCTCTCTTGTGCCTCTACGGAGAGTTGTCCGACATCTGTAACCTTCAGTTTAATTATCATCTCTAAATGCCTGTCAGAACTCAAAATAAATTATTATGTTTACGATCGCATATACATTTAATTTTCCCAAGCGAGTTTTGGTGGAAATAGGTCTACTCTAAAACAAGTGAATCATATGTCGGCATTAAAGTGATGTCACCAATACTAGTTTTGCAACTCTGCAGCGACATAACAACGTAAAATTATATTGTGAAATATGATGACTCTTGGTGGCATTGAAAAACGCATGAAAGCCAAACTCAAGGCTGATCAGCCTTCTTTTTTTTTTCTTTCTTTACTTCGTAGACATATTGCTGCACATGTTAGCTCTGAAATTTAACAGAAGAAAATGCAAGTGCATTATTAAATTTGGTTAGAAGAAGTCTCACGTTGTCTTAACAATGGCCAAAACAAGTAAAAGACAAAATAAACAAAATATTAATTACTAAAAGCAGAAATTCAGTTCCTTTCATTCCTAAAAATAAAATGAATTACCCAAGTTTTACTCGTGGAAATGCAGTTTGTAAGTACGTATTTACATAGTCTGTCTGGTTCATTGTCTGATCGTGATGTTCAAATACACACGGTAACTAAGGCCCGTACACACAGTCAACGCCAAGCTAATCTTAAGATTTTTTGAGATTATTCGTTTTGAAGGCGAGTGTTGTCATACGTTTTTGTCGTCATTGCTGATCACGCGATCAGTGTCTGCAAATTGAATGGTTCAAAACCATAGTGGGCCAAGCGCCATTTACTAAAACCATAGAAAACAAGGGTTAAAATGAAGTTATTATCATAATTCAATGGACGTATATAGCAAGTAATATAAAGTATACACATTAAAAGTAAATGATATGTCAGTCTTTATTGAACTATGGTATTTACTTAACTTTAACTCTTGCTTTCTCCGTTTTTAAGTCGCTTGGCCCACTATGGTTGTGAACCCTTCAATTGGCATTATTTCGTGTTGTTTGTTGTTCTAAAATATCAATAAATAGCGCCTATGTTAAAAATGGAGCTACGGTATACGCTATTATTGTATGTAGACCTATTATAAGAAAATTCCATTAGCCTATAATGTTTTTCACGCGACTTAGTTCACACTTCTCATTTTCTTCGTGCTTACAATATTTTGCCTGGAAGCATATAATATTTAAATTATCAGCACTGACAATATACCTAGGAAATATTGCTTAAACTCGAATGGCTCATATTGTGGTGAGCGACTAAAAAGCAGCGCCCTCCACTAACTAAGTCGCATGAGAAAGAGTGTAATCAATTTAATAACATTATCGGTAAAGGAAATTATTATTATGTACCACAATTCAAACTATTTACATCTGTCGGCTTGTGTTACCACATAATACAGTAAGATATTATTGAAGAACATCAGCTGATTTCGTATAAGTATTATTATATACTAAACTTGTAGTAAGCTAATTTGGCTATTGTAACTTAGCAAACATCCTGGGAGAAAGTTTTGTGTCTTGTCTAATAACACTCAACAAATTTCTTATCATTTTCTGTTGTATGAGATTTTTCAACTGTTTCTATGTATTTTTTCATCGTTGGTTCCAAATCTGAAATCGGTTTTCCTGCAGGCCTAAATGCTATAGTTATCATGCAATGTGAAACTTTGGAATTTTGCAGAGAAGGACACCCATTGGTATTCACACTGGTAGACAACGACGCTTAAATCTAACTTAAACACTAATTATGTTTTACAAACATCATTCTTCTTTATCTTTACAGTTTTTAATGTAAAAAAATCTGAATAACAAAATGCATATTTTTCTATTTTTAGAAACGAGATCATGGGTTCTTCAATTGGATATAACCTCTCAGGAGGAACTTTTGGTTTCAGTTTTTGATGGTTTAACCTCCGCTGAAGATGAACATGGCGAGGAAAATCACGAGGCTTGTGATAAGGTGCATGAAGAAATTTTATTGTTGTAGTAACCCAATTCCTGAAACTCTGGAAACAGGCATGCCAAACACTGTGAATGAACAAATTATCAGCCGAGATAGGATCATATTTCCCTCACTCCGCACCAATATTGATTTGATGAAGCATTTCAAGATATTGAATGTTGATGGTGATTGTTTTCAATACATAGTTTCTGCTTTTTCTGCAGTTGTGTTCCATAGACTTCAAATTCATGTCTTTGTTCGTGACGAGGAATTTGTCAGGAAGATGAATAACAAGAAGAATGAAATATGACTGTCTTTTTTGGCAGTTATACAAATGTTTCCTTGCAACCAAACAGGCAAGTATAAGGTTGTGTTTGGAAGAACGTTATTGGCTTTCCGTGATCTTGGGTGTAACATGAGTGTAAAGATTCATCACCCGAGTCATCCTGATCAATTCCCCATGAACTTTATTGTTGTTAGTGATGAAGAGGGACAGAATTTCCATTAAGACCTGAAGACGATGGAAATTTTTTTGTCTACTTAATTTCTTCTCTTATTTCACTTTGAAGGGCTTTTCATCGTACAAAACTGTATTAATTGATAAAAGGTATAATGTTTTGCCAGAAAATAATACAAAAGTTACTTGTGTTGTATTGTAACCAGTGTTGAGTTCACCCAATGTAAGAACATTTTGTTCTCTTCAGTATAAAAAGTTGAGTTATATAGTTCTTCCATTCAGATAATGATTTAATGATACTGAGAGACTGTTTAATTAGATATGCAGATTTGTTGCATTTTATTTAGTAGTAGGATTATGTTAAATATAGAGAAAACTAGGCTATATATACCTAAGGCTTCTTTTGTAAATAATGGTATAAACTACTTCAAATGGTTTAGGAACCAAGGTATTTTAGTACCGTACTGAAATATTTATTTCATATTTACATATTCTCCCAAAATAAGTTTAATATTTTGGCAAAATGTTCTTCATATTGTGCCGATCTCTAGTCATCATCGTCGTCGTCGTCATCATCATCATCTTCGTCGTCGTCATCACCATCATCATCATCATCATCATCATCATCGTAAACTATAGGGCTAAGGAACAGCTTTCTTATTCTATTCCGGCTTCAAAATTAAAAGAGTGAGTTGTATGTTTGAAATAGTTACTAATTAAATTATTCAGTTCGTATTAGGCCTATGCTTTGAGGTTCTCATTGTCCTCTTCCTCAAAGTCTGTAACTTGAAAATGTTACGGATATATGCTCTCTTGCATTTTTCCATTTGTTTCAGTCAATATATTCGGTAGATTTCAATTACTGAAAATTGAAATTATTATTTCAGCTTCTTTTCTCCTCAATAAAATTAGGTATTAATCTATGTGCGTTGACAAAAAGATACGTAGGCCTATTTAGTTGTCGCTTTTGTTACAAAGTTGCTTCTGCCGATTAATTTAGTAAATCATATAAAATACAAAGAATGTATTATACATACGATCTGAATTCTACACTATGAGTAGCCCTCGGTGGTCTAACGTTTACTATTCTGACCGCTGGATCCCAGATTCGACGATTCAAATCCGGCCGAAGACATGGATATTGAAGTCCGATAAAATCCCCATCATGGTTTTCTCCGAGAGGAGTGACACGTAAAGATTCAACTTTGATAGAGGTTGTCGGGTGAAGTTTGTCCTCTACAATTTAAAATGTTGTTAAATAACATAAGTTACTACTATGATCGTACGACGAACTGTTGTATAATGAAAAATTTTAGTATTTAATTCCTTCATTATAATCGTTGAATTCAGTATAATAGAAGGTAAGGTGACTAACATTGCAACACTGTATCTGATTCTTTCACCATAATCATATGTTAAACTGTAGTATAATAAAGATAGTCTACAGTTGAAGAATATACTAAGGTTTTATCTCATTCATACACTACAATAGTACGTTAGACTGCGGTATAAAAAGTTTAAGATGATTAACACAGCAACATTGTATCACACTCCTTCAACATAATTGTACGACAAACTGCAGTAGGCCTATAACTGCAGTATAAGATGACTGAAATTACAACGTAGCATCTAATTCTTTCACTGTAATCATACGATAAAGTGCAGTATAACAAACGATTAAGGTGACATATTGCAATGTTGTAGCTGATTCCTTCACTATAAACGTACGTTGAACTGCAGTATAACAAAGAATAAGATGAATAACATTCAACGTTGTACCTGATTCCTTCACTATGATAGTACGTTGAACTGCAGTATAACAAACGATAAGATGACTAACATTGCAACGTTGTAGGCCTATCTGATTCTTTCACTATAATCGTACGTTGAACTGCAGTATAACAAACGTTAAGATGAATAACATTGCAACGTTGTACTTGATTTTTTCACTATAATCGTACATTGAACTGCAGTAAAAGAAACGGTTAAGATGACTAACATTGTAACGTAGCACCTAATTCCTTCACTGTAATTATACGATAAAGTGCAGTATAACAAACGATAAGATGACCAACATTGCAACGTTGTAGGCCTACCTGAATCTTTCATTATAATCGTACGTTGAACTGCAGTATAACAAACGATTAAGATGACTAACATTGCAACGTAGCATCCAATTCCTTTACTGTAATTATACGATAAAGTGCAGTATAACAAACGATAAGATGACTAACATTGCAACGTTGTACCTGATTCTTTCACTATAATCGTATGTTGAACTTCAGTATAAGAAACGGTTAAGATGACTAACATTGCAACGTAGCACCTAATTCCTTCACTGTAATTATATGATAAAACGCAGTATAACAAACGATAAGATGACTAATATTGCAATGTTCTACCTGATTCTTTCACTATAATCGTACGTTGAACTGCAGTATAACAAGCAGTTCAGATGATTAACATTGCAACCTAGCACCTAATTCCTTCACTGTAATTATAAGATTAAGTGCAGTATAACAAACAGTAAGATGACTAACATTGCAACGTTGTATCTCATTCTTTCACTATAATCGTACGTTGAATTGCAGTATAACAAACGGTTAAGATGACTAACATTGCAAAGTAGCACCTAATTCCTATACTATAATCGTACGTTGAACTGCAGTATAATAAAGATTCAGTTGACAGTCTCAGTGTGCAGAAGACCCTGCTAGACTAAGATAGCATCGCGGCATTGACGACAGGTTAGCGGCTGCGGCAGCCATGTTGGGTGGGGTAAGACCCCGATCCCACGCGATTCGCGCGCAGTGCTGTCAACTGCTTCGTGACGGAAAGTTGCAAGAACCACACAAGATAATGAGAAAGCTTGCAACAAAATGATAGAATTTAAGAATAAAAAAGTGAAAGGAGAGGAAAGGAAATAGAAGGAAAGAGAGGGGGCGTGTTCTTTCGTTCCTGTTTTTTTGCGTTTCCTCTCTTGTTCCTAACTCAATCGCTCCGGAAATTCATCATTTGCTGCTTCACAGCTGGATTCATATTTATGGGAGTGTGATTACAAGGTCCCAGAGATTTATAGCCGTCCAGAGAAGGGGAGAACTGTTGGTGCTGCTGCTGCTGGCTGTACAGTGAGTGAGTGTGAATCGGCCGCCAGCTAAAACCGCCATCTTTAAACCGGGGGGGTTGAAATACAGCCGTTCGGCACGCCAGTCTCCGCCCACGGGGTTCTTCTTCCCCTCTAGAGACCCTGGCGCCACCGTCATCGCTGGACCAAGCTCTGCATCCTCAGAGTTGACGACGATGCGTCACGCTCATAGAATGACAGAGTTGTTGAGGAAGTCCGCAAAATAAACAATGGTCAAAATTGCATATTTTAGAACTATTTAGAAAGTTGAAGCTAATAATTGTCCATTTATTTATAACAGCGGCACTTAGAACAGACGAGCCGGGTTCAAATCCCGACCAGTTCAAGTGAAAATTGTGGCAGCTAGAGAAGACCCTATTTGGATACTTCAGTTTCCTCTTCCACCATTACATCAATTATTTTACATTCTTACCACAACATTAGCGAATAATCTACTTAATCGATAATATGTTTGAGGAAAATATTGCAAGTCAAAGTCTATTTGAGCTATTGATTTACAGTACACTCTGGGAGAAACAGTAAGAGGCGTCACTGCTACATAGCAGTATTATAGACGTGCGCACTCATCCAAAGGTGCAGCCATATTGCAACTGCTGCTTCTTTGTTTTGCTTGTGCTTACATCGAACATCTTGACACTTAGATAATACTGTCATCTAGCGGTGGTAACTTCAGTCGCCTCATTAAAAAATGTAGGTGGTTACTTCAATTTGTAACTTACTTACTCCCCTATGTATTTAAAAACGCTTTTAGAGCGTAATGAAATATCTTGAGCGAATATGTACAGGTGGGAATTCCATAGACAATTTCCTAGCTGTTATCATCAGATTGAAATAAATTTGTGACTGTCGCTAAGCAGTCAGGACTCTTTTCTATTAGTCCTTCTTGAGGGGAGGAGGGAAAGGGCGGGACTTCTCTCGCATGTAGGCCGCTTGAGTAGGCACATTGTACTACCATATGAACCCTCTTGCTACAAATCCCCCTGCTGTCCTACGAGCCTCACGGGAAAACCCAGAGCATTACTACCAGCAACTAATGACCACATATCACAGAGCCTAAGTTCGGTGGCGGCCCTCAGCCGATTCTACATCGAACGCAAGCCAGAAAGACACAGAGATGATGGAGAAAGAGGGGGAGTGTAATCTTATTATGATGGTGAAATGAATTGGAGATTCAACACCGAAAGGTCAATTGGTTAAGGGAAAGCCTCGAAAAATCCTCAACCAGGTAACTTGTCCCAGCTAAGATTTAAATCCGAATAAGTGAGTGAATTAATGTACGAGGGTAATTTCAAAAGTTCTGCACATTGTAAAATGGAATTGAAAAAATCTATATAGCCTATTTTACAAAATACCTTTGCAGGCCTTCAATATAATTTCCATTCTTCCTTATGACAGCTTCCCAACGTTTTGGAAAATTTTTAATCCCGGACAGGACGCCTTCATTGTTGAGCTGTTCGATTACTAGGTCACCTCATTGGAAATTTCATTCTGGCTCAGAATCTCGTATCCATGTTTCATCTATGGCAACAATCCTTTTCAGAAACTGCTGTCCAGTTTGGTAACGCTGAAGCAATTCTTCTGTGATTCTCTTGCGATCTGCTTTCTACTCTTCACTCATATGATGAGGAACCCATCTGGCAGCAACTTTTCTCGTTTGTACATTTTCAGTCATTATTCTGTGAACTGAGGTGACAGATATTCTGATCTCATGTTCAATGCCCTCACATGTTTTTCGTCGATCCACTTGCAATACATCCTGCACTTTTTGGGTTGTCATCAGTGCTTACTCCACCTTCACTAAAAAGAGCAGACCACCGTGACACTGTGCTACGCTCCACTACGGCTACGCTATCCCCATACGCTTCACGCAAAGCGTTGTGAATTCACAGTTGGGTTCTTTCCTTGTAAAGTTTCAATTTTGATGTAAGATCGCTGCTCGCTACGTGAAATCCGACATGACTCGGTTTCCTCTTCTATTTTAAGGTAGAATAAATTATTCAGCACAGAGCCAAGCTACCCACAAGACATACATACAACGTTCTAGCCTGAAGTCTGGTTCATAACTGACACAAATTTCAGAATGATCATGCCACCGTAACTGTCGCGAATGCGCAGTGTGTAGAACTTCTTAAATGACCATCGTATGTACATTAATGAATCAATTAATTAATGAAGGAACAAATAAACTATTTACTTGATGACTAACTGGTTATAAAATTCATTGGTGGCTAACTGCCTTACTGACTTTATCTGTAGCCTATATTTTTTTTAATGAAAAATTAATGAATGAAAACTGAAAGGATTGAATGAATTAATTAATTAACTACGGAATTAATGGTCTAATAAATTGACTAAATAATTATTGATTAATGACCGATGTACTAACTGAATGTAATGATAAATAGATGAAAGTTTAATAAGTAAATGAATGACTATGTGAATAGATTAATTAACGAAAGGGTTTTTAAATTAAGGCGATGCTCTACTGAAAATAGTATAATATTGACCAATTTTATTATTTTTTTATTTTCGCGCCAAAAATGTACGTTTTCATTAAATTTTATCTCAATACAGTCAACTTCGGTTATAGTGAACCTCTGCGGACCAGCATATTTCGTTCACTAAAACCGAAGTGGTTGTTTTCATACTGCTGACGTTGCTATACAAACAATATTAATATCCGTTTGGGACAGACCACGTTCAATATCAGTACTAATGTTCTCTTTATCTTCCAACTTAAACACTTTACGCTTCGACATTCTGATGTTCACAGTTCGAAACTTGAATCTACTCTGGCCATTTAGGTAGTAGGCACTGACCGATTTCGCACCTCTTCCCACTAGAGGTATGCTACTATGTACTCGGCCTTGGAATTTCCCCGGGTTCACTTTTACAAAGATGCGGGAGGAAGGGTTGAGGACCATTGTACTGTAATCCTTCTTATATTTACTCTTTGGTCATCATTCTACTTCCTTTTACAAAAGAAAATACTTTATCGTCCTATTTTTCTAATAACCTCTTTTAAAGGAGTCAGAACTAATCTTTCCTTTATCCCACACTGCGCACACTATTCTCTTTAACATGTTTCAAGCTGTCCAGGAAGCTGAACGAATCCTTTGTCTTTCAATGTACTTAAGGAGTAGAAGGTTTGAGATTTTGTTCTGAAAATATTCTGGAAGTTTATAGGAGAAAATTACCATTTTGACCATTTTAAAATTACATTTTCTCGGGAAAGTTCTAGTTTTAGGTTCACTATAACTGAAGTGAGGGTTCACTATAACCGAAGTGAGGGTTCACTATAACGGGAAATATTAATGTACTTTTTAATGCATGCGGGTCGGGACCAACGACTTAGGTTCACTATAGCCGAATGTTACTATAACCGAGTTCACTATAGCCAGAGCTGACTGTATTTTAATTATAAGTACACTTTTATACAATTGGTACAAGTTGTATTAATGTACGAGTTATGTATATCCAAAACGTTAAATTTAATTATTTCAAAAAAGAAATTTCCTACGTTTTCAACGACAAGTATTCATTTTATTTCTCAGTGGTTAAAGCTAGAGATATGAAACTTAGCATACTTATTCATTAATATCTCTGTTGTGAAATGGAACATTTGACTGGCTGTATTCAGCATAGTTTTCTTGCTAGAGAATTATACGTAAAGCAGTATTATCTCTTTATTAATGTTTTAACATTGAAGAAATTATATTTTTTTATAAATAAATTAGAGTAGGACATTACTATTGCTCCAATGCACAATATGCAGTGTTACCTTTAAGAAAAAATTATATATTTTTTATTTATTTATTTATTTATTTATTTATTTACTTATTTATTATTTAATTATTTATTTATTTGTTTATTTATTTAATTTTTGGAAATAGGATTTTCACTAAGAAAATTAAAAAAGAATCAAAATAAGTTTCTCTTTTACTTTTTATGAGAAAAGATTGAAATTTTCAATGTGTGATTATGATATTGATAGGGGGAAAGGTACAATTATTGGCAGGGTTAAGGATGATTTTTTAGTCAATTAAAAATTGAGTAGATATTTTAAGTTCAATCGTAAAAATGAAACTTCTATGGGACAAAGTGATATTTTTTACATATATGCACATATATCAAGTTACCTTTTAAATTTAAATAATAATATTTTTTCATGTGAAAAGAATAAGTTCTGAAAAATACAATTCTTGGCAGGGTTGTTACAATATTTGGCAGGTATTGATACAGTTCTTGGCATACTCGTTTTTTCAACAGTGTATAACAAAATTGAAATCAACACACGTTCCATTTATTCATTATCACTTTCAGTATTTAAAAACAAGTCTTCACTATCACTTTCATCAACATTGTAGCACAAATGACAAAGGAAATCATCGCAGTCTGTGTTGTCGGGAATATGCTGTTGTTGATTTTTAGGTACACATTTCTCGTGGAATAACTTATTGCACAGTGAACATTGCAGGCTTCCATTTTCAGTTTTAATATTGCGAACACAAACATAATACATGCCTTGTTTGAAAAATGACATTAATTCAGTTATATCAGTACCCTTACCCACGTTAGTAATTCGCTCTTTCTTTTTCTTAGGCATTTGTTTTGTATTTAGAGTTTTTCTTCTCTCTTTCTCTTGCTTTGTTCTTTCTTCTCTTGTTCTACCTGTTTTTTGTGTTTTTTCTGCCTGAATCTTTTCCAAATTTTGCTTGTTATCTATCGTTTTATAGTCTGAAATAATTGGCTTAATTATAGAATTAAAACAGTGCTTTGTCTTTTCATTTTTTCATTATCTTTGGTTGCACACCTTTACGAAACACTTCGTTCCACATCCTGAAGAGAATATAAAATTCATTATTGTGTTCTACTTCAGTCTCACTCTTAATGTCTTTGAACTTTTCTATTAATTCTTCAGCCACCAGTAATTTGAAATGTTCATAATCTAATTTTGGCAATAGTTCACTGCATGACTGAGTTAATGTCTCATTTATTACTTTGCTTCCAAGACATTTTGAGTAATTAATGGAATCAGGATTCCATATGCTCAGAAATCACTTTGGAGCATTTTAGCTTTAACGTACTTCTCTAGGCTGCTTCTAAGACGGGACAGAAATGTTCCTTTTTCAGGTCTTCATGAGGGTGATCTTTGTGCGCAAATTAAGTACTCCTTTCGTCCGGCCTTCTTTTATGGGTCTAAATGCTGCTACGTCGGCTGGTTGAAGAATTCGCGTTGTGTTGGAATACAACGCGATTAATACAACACCAAGTTCTGTGCAGAGTTGAATAATATGGCATAATATGTGGCTTTCATGCCCATCTTCAAATAGAATTACAGGTGTTTAGATATTTTTCTCTTTTAGAAATGACACAAAAACATTTCCAACATACTCATAGAAGACCTCAGTTTTCATCCAGCCTCCATCGCTGTGACCAATTCCCCAGGAATCTGGAACTGAGTGACCAATTTCTGCTGGAATCCTCTTGTACAGAAAAACTACCATTGGTGGTACCACCAAGCCACTAGCTAAAAAGATGAACATTACAGTTATGGAGGTTTTGGCATTTCCTTGATCCACCTCATAAATATTTCTATCTGCTTTTGGGCCTAAAACTTTTCAATTTACAGGATTCAACATGAAACTTGTCTCGTCAGCATTGAATATCCTGTCAGGATTATTAAGAATATCAATGTTCTGTTCTTCCGTTAGACATTCAGATATTTTGACAAACTAGTTTCGAATGTCTTTTTCGCTGACGCAGCTGCTTGCTGAAGTGACAGCTTCACTAGTCCGAGTCGCAATATCTGGATGTCTTTTCAGAAAAGCCTAATACCAACCCATACCTGGTGTATTGTCTATGAATTGATTTGGCTGGTTGTGGAGAAATTCTTTGACACTTGCAATCACATCTGCCTTACGACGAGGGAATCCTTTTCTACAACTATCAATGATCCATTTTTTTAGAGTGATTTCCTCTTCATCAGTCAAAATTGTGTTGGGGTCAGGGCGACTTTTAACAAAATTTTGCTTTAAATAAAACTGAATTGCTGCCCGAGGAACGTTATGTTTCTTCGCAGCTGTATTTTTTGGAAGTCCACTTTTGATATGATTAATAGCAGCTTCTAAATCCTGAGATGTGTATCTTTACTTTTTTGACGACATTTCTGACACTCTGTGCAGGGGGGAAAAGTTTTCTATAATGTCGCAATACTGCCAACAACAATCACACTTTTTCGTTTCAAAATTACAGTTTATTGGCACCCCTGCCAAGAACTGTAACCAAGTATCAGAAGTGAGTCGAAAATATACATAATAGAACTACATTAGAAGGTGATTCAAAATCTGTACTTATATCACTAATACATAATAATATAGTTGTTGGCATGGGGTGCCAATAATTATAATATGTAGAAAAAAATGATACAGATGTTGGCACCCAAATTATTTTAAGTAAAATTAGGTTATGAGATTGAATGAATTTAATTACATAACCAGCAGAACATACAGATCAAGTATAATTGTATTTTAAATATGTAATGTAAAACATAGACAAGTACTCACAGAATATGTCACTCCTGTGTTCTTATTTTTTTCTTTATAATTCAACACTAGATATGCAGTTCAGAAAATTTACACACAGCATGAAGACTCAAAGAAAAATGGAGAGAAAACATTCACATAATAATGTGACCAACATTATAAGCAATGTTTTTCCCTAAGTAGATTTGTCTGTGGGAAAAAATTAAACTTATTATTATTAACTATGTTCAACACCTGCCAAGAACTGTCACACTGCCAACAATTGTACCGTACACCCTATGCATATTCAGAAAAAATGTCAACTCTCTAGCTCAAAAATTGCGGATTTTAGAAATTGGAGTAGCGCATGCCTTAATAATGTACGACTGAATGGATGAACGGATGGATGGAAGTATGGATTATTCACTTACTGAAAAAGTCATCGACCGAGGACTGAACATCTCGATGGATAGATGAATGGATGGATTGATGGATGAATGGATGGATGGATGAATGGATGGATAGATGGATGGATGGATGGATGGATGAATGGATGGATGGATAGATGGATGGATGGGTGGGTCGGTAGTTGGGTGGCTTGGTGGGTGGTTGCGTAAATGGGTGGCTAAAATAACCTCAGCTCCGCGTGATCACAGTAATCCAGTGAATATTCATTCACTTGATTTGTGGTGCACATGCATGCATTCATTCATGAAGAGCAAGCCTGCAAGTCGAGAAAGACATTTCGAATAAAAAAACATCAAAATCCAATCAGACAATGATGAATTCAGCAATATGTGGGCGATATCATTGTGGACACAGCGTGACATATGGAGTCGTTATTGTTTCGATGTGACGAGATTTGAGCACCATTCTTCCTGCCTGCAATCTGTGCAGTTATCAGTGATTGACAGCGAGACACGTGCTGAAATTACCCGTGATAATAGACAGATTAGGCTGGGATTGCAGAAAGCAATAGTAATACGACGCCAATGTACAGTTTCATATTGTGACAATCTTGTGAACTTAGTTTCAGTTGACAAGGTAGAAAATAATAATAGGAAATATCCGTGATTGTGTTAATTAAGTCTTAAATAAAATGAATTCAATGGAGAACTCATCAAATGGTGAGTGAAACAGAGAAAAAACTAAGAATATAAATGAAAGAAAGTCAGAAAACAATAAAGAAAGAAATACGAGTAAAGTAAATTAAACGGAAAGTAGGAAAGAAAAAAAGAAAAATTGAAAGAAAATAAGAAAGAAAGGACGAAAGAATGAAGAAAAAAAATGTAAATTTTTCTTCTTCAAATTTAATTTATAATTTTAATCATGTTAGCAAATCTTTCTTATATACTAACGTTTTAATCATGTGGTGGTGTACCAAAATCACCTATATCCACTTTCACAACTTGAAGGATTTTGACAGTAACTGGTTCCAAATAGAGGAAATTTTCAACCTAACAGTGACTGTTAACAAACCTTTTGCTTTAAATTTAGTGACTTTTTCAATTCAAACTATATAAATCGTTAGAATTCATTCTTAGCAAGCAATATGTAGGCATAACTCAATTTTTAGTAGGTTATTTTGCGACGCTTTATCAACATCTTAGGCTATTTAGCGTCTGAATGAGATGAAGGTGATAATGCTGGTGAAATGAGTCCGGGGTCCAGCACTGATGGTTACCTAGCATTTGCTCATATTGGGTTGAGGGAAAACTCCGAAAAAAACCTCAACCAGGTAACTTGCCTCAAACGAGAATCGAACCCGGGTCACCTGGTTTCGCGGACAGATGCGCTAACCCTTGCTCCACAGATGTGGACCGGCATAACTCAATTATGAACAAAATGGTCTTTAGGGGGTTTTGAATCTAGAGGATTCATAATTGGTATGGCAATAAATAATTAAAAAAAATTAATCCAAGTTTCGCAAATACTTCCCATACATAGGTATATTTATTTTTCTAGTTAGTGCAAACATAATCCTATTATAATGGGTTTGAATTATTATTATTATTATTATTATTATTATTATTATTATTATTATACGTATAGATTTGTGATATTTTCTGATGATAAGAATCATAAAATAGCTTTGGGAAGGCCGAGACGTAGATGGGAGGATAATATTAAAATGGATTTGAGAAAGGTGAGATATGATGATAGAGACTGGATTAATCTTGCTCAGGATAGGGACCAATGGCGGGCTTATGTGAGGTCGGCAATGAATCTCCGGGTTCCTTAAAAGTCAGTCAGTAAGTAAGGTACTACATACTTCAATTATTTTTAGGGGAAATACGGCGACCCACGTTTGGGTAGAGATCCAAAAGTAAAAAAGCTTGGTTTAGACCAATAACCTAGAAGTACTGGAATTCATTTTACCTATTCTCCACTTCTATGTGAGTTCAGTAAAATTTCGTGTCTCTTATAAACGATTTCGCATTGATTGTCAACGGTAGCTCTGAAAAAAAATTCAGATAATCGGTCGACAACGTCTCACACGCAGCGTTTGCGTTTGGCGCGTGATGGCAGTATCCAAGACAGTACTCTGACAAACACTTAACAACAATCGTATGACGTACGAGGGGGTGGCGTCATCATGTTCGCATCACTTGGTGCATTGTTGCAGTGAGATCTTGGTTCTGGGGGCGCGAGTTGTTGTAAACTTTTGAGGGGATGGACGAGGTCGCCCACGGTGGGGCCTCATCAACTGCCCACTCACCACTGGGCCCTCGAGGCCGTGGGGAATGGAGCACGGGCCGTAAATCTGTCAGCGGAGCCGGTATCGCGGCCCGGTCCATCCGTCAAGGAGCCGTAGTGAGAGAAGAGAAGCCAATTCACTCGTCTCTGCGAGAAAGAGCCGGATAGAGAGAGGGAATTGCTGCATATTTGCGCCGCTTTGATTTCCTTCCATTCTCTCGGAAAAAAGCCTGCTGAAATTAACTGACAAGACGTACAGACAATGAGGGTGTCGTGTGTGGCATTCTATTGGCTTCACAGCGCTCAACTTTGCTCTGCTGTGAACCGTGCTGGCTTGGGATTCGAGACGGAGCTTGACTCCAAACGCCCGATACCCATAATGATTCGCCTTTATGGATACTTTTTCAGCCTGCATGGATATTTCTTCAGCCTCTCTAGATATATAAGGATGATCCAAAATATGAAAACAACTCTACATAATTTATTATAATTGTGAATAATCATATCAGTCATTAAATTGGAGGTTAATTATTATGATTAGGTACTGTTAAAGACGCTATGAAGTCGAAGAAAAATAAAGAAACGAAGAAAAAAAAACCAAAAGCTAAAAAGAAATTATGCATCGAAGACAGAATTAGTAACTAAAGGGAAAAGAAAGATGAAGAAGGAAGATGGGGAAGGAAGAAAGATAAACACACAAACGAGGAAAAAAGAACTGAACCAAATACAGGAGAAAGATATAAAATCGTAAATTAAAGACAGAAAAAATTATCATCATTATCATCATGATCTTCATCACACTATCAAGTAGGCCTACTATGCCTAAAGCCTGTTACGATCTTTTGAGGGTGATCCCGAGGTACCTCTTCCTGGTAGGGTGGTATTTTAATTAGTTTATTTAACAACGCTGTATTGACTTCTGTGTTATTTAGCGTCGATGGAACTGATGATAGTGAGATGAGACCGAGAATTCGACATTAATTACCTGATATTCGCCTTACAGCTGGAAAAAACTCGGAAAAACCCAACCAATTGATCAGCCCAAGCTGAAATCTAACCCGCACCCAAGAGCAAATCTGGAACAGCAGGCAGGACGTTATTTCAAGATAGTCTTTGGATATCGTGTATTAGACATTTTATCCACATTATTTCTCTCCTGAAATGAAGTCCAATATTGATTCAGTCTCTAATTCTTACAAATTGTCATCATTTCTCTTGATGTGAGAATTTTTAAAAGTCTATGCTTCACTACCATAGCAGAGAATTGGTCATGCTAGAATTTTATACAGCCGTAGACTTGATGTTTGTGAAAACATGGCGGTTAACAATATTATGATTCCCTTGATTTGATATATTGGTCCTCTAGATTGAGGTTGGTGCGAAAGACTGGTATCCTACTCATGTAAAACACCAAGTACTCATAAGCTGCAATTAAATGAAAGCCGGGCTGATTTTCATATGACGACAAAAAAATAGGGTTGGAATTTAAAGTCAACCGTTGACAAATAAATATGCAATGTAGTCACTATTCATCAGTGTTTATGAATTTCTTAAAATATAATTAAGAAACAATAAATAATTAAAACATTAGTATGAACACAATTTTTTCATCAAGGCTTCTTTAATTAGACAATTTTCGGGATTACTATTTCCCCATCACCAATAATTAACAGTGACGGATTGATGATCAGATTTTGTGTCTTCGTGACTGATGTGGTGTGGACTGAAGCCTTGATCAAAAAATTGTGTTCGTACAACTATTGTAATTATTTATTGTTTTTAATTATATTTTAAGAATTTGAGATAGTAACTTGGAAAGTTCGAGATATGCAAATTTAAAATTGCATACCATGACTGTTCAAAATGTATTTCATGAAATAGAATTTTAATTTTCTTTTGGCTCCAGAATTTTATACGTAGAAGAGATATAAATAATTAATTAATAGATTTAATTCTATAACTGGAACACAAAGACGAACTCTGAAAAATAAATACAGCAAGACAGGATTATTAAGTATATATTAAATAGTATAAGACAATAGTAGTCCTCCCTATCACTTATGGCTCAGAAAAAAGACACCAACAAACGCAGTTACAATAGGATTCAGACGGTTGAGAAGAGATTTCCTACATCTATAGCAGACAACATTAAACACAATAAGTAGAGAACTGCAGATGTTCGACGAGGAATGTTGATGAATTAAGGGGAGAATGTAGGTATCGGTAGGTCCCTATCTCCGCCATGTTAAATTGGTGTACTTTATGTACCTGTTTCTCTGAAGGTATTTAAGTTAGAATCATGCAATTTTGCACACTAGTAGACAAGAATGTTTTTAATCATCCTAGGATTTATTTTAGATTATAATGTTACAAATATTGAGATTTGTCACCAAACATACCTACATTCTCCCCTTAAATAAGACAATTATAAAATATAGAGAAAACTGAAAATAACTCCTAAATAGAATGCCAAGGAATAGACTACCCAAAGCAGTAGGCCTATGGGAAAGGGAAAAGGAATTCAGGAAAATTTAAGAAAAGATGGTCTCACGGTCAGGAGCCGGAAAGGATTGAAACTCAAACGGTATTGAAGAAAAAATGTGAATTTAAATTTCTAGAGAGACCTTGTTCAAACTGGAGATACAAGATATATCCTAAATAATTATTAAATTCATTTACTCTCTTCAACATTTTGTTTTTGAAGTACATTTTACTCTGTATTGGATATTTACTGCAAAATGTTACGATTTTTGTTTTATCTAATGAAATTTCATTGTTGTATTAAGTATAACATATGTTGTGTAATTATAAATTGATCGTTGTAAGCCAACTTTTGAAGAGGCATCAATACTAATCCATCGTTAACATAATGGCGTGTACTTGTCCAAGAGTTTTTGTTTCCATTCCTTTATTAAAAGGAACAAGAAACCATAATTCTTTACAATCCTAGAACTGATTGATTTTCAAATAGTGAGTTTATTTTAATTTTAATTCATATTTTAGTACTTTTGGAATAGATTCTAGATGTTGGATATAATATTTTGTTGTCGAGTTTTGTAATTCACTTGAATTTATACCTGTAAATTTATCTAAGCCCTTTTAAGCTCAATGAATGGAATTTGTGTTTACATAATAAATTGTCTATAGACCTATTTCTACAACACCATATTCCTGTAAAATACAGTAAAAATACGACCATATCTTTCTGGAAAATGAAAAGAAAGAAAGAAACAAACAAACAAACAAACCAAGGAGAAGGAAATATATTCTAACTAAGAATGAGTGAAACAAACTTATGAAAAGACAAACAAAGAATAATTATTGAAGAAATAAAAATAAGTGAAACAAATTATAAAAAAAGAAAAAAATAAAGCGAATATTTGAAACGAACATAAAATAAAAGCAACAGAAAAAAGGAATAAATAATGTAAGATAAAATGTACGGTACGAAGAAAGAAGAACAAAAGATAACTAGAAGAAAAATTAAAATACAGTACTGGAAAAGAAAGGAAGAAATGAAGGTAGAAATAATCTGAAAAATAAAAGACCAAAGGGAGAAGAATAGAAAGAAGTAACTAATCAAGAAGGAAAGAATGAAATAAAATAAGAGAAAATAAGAAAATCAACAGGTACATAACTTGACGTATATTTTTATACTTAGGTCTGCGTATGGGTTCGGATAACAAGGGAACGATGTGAATAAGGAGAATACAAACAGAACAAGAGGAAGACAAGGAGAACAAGGGGAATATAAGGAAAACAATAGGGACGAGAACAAAGAAAATATAAGGAGAACAAGGGTGATAAAAAGGATAAAAGTAAAACAATGAGAATAAAGGGAAGACAAGAAGAACAAAGGGACAACAAAGTGAACATGGAAACTACAAGAGAATGACAAGGAAAACAAGGGGAATACGAGGAGAACAAAGAGTTGCATTTCTCTGAGACGGACAATTACCAAATTACCCTATTAGGACTACCTAGTGAGGGGAAAGCCGTAGGTCCACGTCAAAATGCCTAAAAAAACTGAGAAATAAATAAAAATTAAGAAGAAATAAAAAGAAGAGTGTGATATTAAATAAGAGAGAAAAGTATAAAGTGAAAACATGGATAGAAAGACAGACAATAAAGAAGAAATTAATAAAAAGGAAAACATTTCTTACTATTTCACAGCCCTTTAAACATAACATTTATTTATTTATTTATTTATTTATTTATTTATTTATTTATTTATTTATTTATTTATTTATTTAAATTCAAATATACAGAATAAAGAAATATAATTACAAAAACAAACAAAGAGAAATACAAATAAAATAATACAAGCAATATAAAAAGAAGATACAGTAGTATTAACAAAATTTGAGACCGAATGAGCAGCGCTCGTGCTCGGTCGCAGTTCAGATATAATATTAAAATAAAAAATAATAATAATAATATAAATAAATAAGTAAAATAAAATAGAAACTAAAATATAATTACAGCGGCAATGGAATTAAGTATATAATATAATATTAACACTAGAGAAGAATAATATCGCACGTGAAAAGTAGGATTAATATATATTTCAAAATTATAGAATACAAATATAATATAGGTTGATTAATTCATACACATAGGCTATAAATTTATTTAATCAAATTGAAGATATTAACACGTTTCTAATTTTCTTGTTATATGTTAGTGGGTTACATGTTAGAAGTTCTGGGTGTAATTTAGTTAAAGCATTGTACAACCGAGGGCCAAAATTTATGCTATGCTTTAGACCAGCAGATGTGAGACATTTAGGTTCTACTAATGGTGAATTAATATTTCGTCTTGTGTCATAATTGTGTGTCTGTAATACAAACTTATTACGATTTTTATGATAAAATTTTAACAGCGTATACTTATAAATTTGTTCAATATTAAATACATTAAATTCAGAATAAATTAATTTAGTTGGATAATCGAAACGTTTCTTCAAACAAATTTTAATTATTCGTTTTTGTAGTAAATTTAACGGACCTAGATTAATTTTTGTACTTCCACCCCAAACAATTATACCATATTGAATGATAGACTGAATAATGGCCAAATAAACATTTCGTAAAACTCTAATAGGTAAGTAGCAGCGAAGATTAACGAATTTATAAATTGTTTTACGAAGCCTCTTACAAAGATAAGTAATGTGATGAGGCCATTTTAAATTCTGATCAATAATGATACCCAGATATTTGACATACGTGGCTTCTTTCAAAGGTGGACATTTACAACTTTTGGGATCTAAACAATTTTCACTGTGTATTATTAGTCTATATTTATCGCTAAATTTTAAATTTTGAACACTGGCAGCTGTTAACGAAAAAGGAACTAAAGTTGATTTAGATATATTTAAAGAAAGGAAGTTGGAATTAAGCCATTTTTTAACAATGTTAGCACCTATATTAGCATTTCTATATGCTTCCTGCCAAGAAAAACCACTGAAAATAACTACTGTATCATCCGCATATGAATATATAGATCCATTAAATGTTTCTAAATTTATATTTAGCAGATCATTAACATATATTAGAAATAAAATAGGTCCCAAAATTGTTCCTTGCGGTACACCTATATCAATATATTTGTATTCGCTAAATTGATCTTCAATTTTGGTCATTTGCCTTCTGTTACTAAAATATGATTGGAATAATTTTAAAACTATACCTCTAACTCCAATAGTATGTAGTTTGTCCAAAAGTAAATTATGATTGATAGTGTCAAAAGCTTTCCGTAGATCCAAGAAAATACCCAAACATTTGTTTCCGATATCTAGTTCATTGATAATTTTTCCAGTAACATTAATAAGAGCATCATCAGTAGAAATATTATTGCGGAAACCAAACTGATTTTTAGAGAGGATTTTATGTTTTTCTAAATAATTTATTAATCTATTCTTTAAACATTTTTCAAGCAATTTGGAAAATGTTGGAAGTAAAGATATAGGTCTATAGTTATTTAAATTATTTTTATCTCCAGATTTGTATATTGGAATTACTATGGCACATTTCAAAACATCTGGGAATATACCTTGCACAAAACATAAGTTAAAAGTATGAACCATGGGTTTTAATATATATTTGATAATAATTTTGAAAGTATTATTCTTAATTCCATCTATACCAGGAGCAACATTATTTTTTAACTTCTTAACCAAAATAATAATTTCATCTTCAGTTACAGGGAAAAGAAACATGGAGGAAGCTAAATGTTCATCTTGTGTCTCATTTTGTAGAGAAGAATTAAAATTTGACTTATCAATGTTAGAAGTAACTTTGTGTCCTATCTCTGAAAAATAATTATTAAATTCGTTTGCAATCTCTTTTCTGCAATTTAATATTTCACCCTTATCGTTTTTTAACTCCTTGATTGGCTGTTTATTTTGTACATTTACATCTGTAGCTTCATTTATAACTTGCCAGAATTTTTTAGGTTCATTTTTGTATCTATCAAATTTGGATTCATAATATTTAATTTTCGTTTTTCGAATGATAAGAGTTAACATATTTCTATATGCTCTGTAGTAATTTTTTAGTTGTACGTTACTTGGATTCTTTTTAACTTTTAAAGCAAGTTTGTCTCTTGTACGAATAGAATTAATAATGCCGGCTGTGATCCAGGGTTTTATTTTCTTGGATTTATTAGAAATGTTCTGATTACTGTTTATAATAGAATGTTTATCTATATACTTTATGATTAAATTGTAGTAAATTTGAAAACAGGCATTGGCATCATTACAATTATAGACCGACTCCCAGGTTTCTTTTAGAAAATCTGTAATCAAATCAGGATAATTAATTTTTTGCATATTTTGTGATGAGAGAGTAACAGACGGCCTGGAATTGTATTCATTGTTAGACATTTTTAATAAACTAAAAACAATATAGTGATCGGTAATAGCACTAGATAGAACGCCAGGTATGAAGCTATAATTATTTTGAGTTTTTAGAAATATATGGTCGATGCATGTGCCAGAAATTATTGAAGGCCTAGTGATGGCATTTAAATAATTTACAAAACCATATTCATGGAGAACATTCATATATTTACTGCCAATTAAATCTATACTATTTTCTAATATGTCTATGTTTATGTCTCCAACAATAATATGGTTGCGACAACCTTCTAAATTGGATAAATACTGCTCTAAATTGTCTATGAAATCATTTTTATTGTTTTTAGGGGATCTATAAATGGCGGTGAAAAAAATTTCACTCTTATCAAGCTTAATCTTAAAATGAAGTGAATTACAGTGCTCAATTTCAGCTTCTATTACACTAATATCAATGCTATTTTTAAAGTATATTACTATTCCATCGCATTTATTGTATTTATTAACTTTTACCAATTTATTGTATCCATTAATATCATAGCCAAAATCGTGACATAACCAAGTTTCCGTTAAAATGATAATGTCAAAATCATGAGTGAAGCTTTGTAA
This sequence comes from Periplaneta americana, assembly GCF_040183065.1. Lineage (NCBI taxonomy): Eukaryota > Metazoa > Arthropoda > Insecta > Blattodea > Blattidae > Periplaneta > Periplaneta americana. The sequence goes on from NC_091128.1 coordinate 97,920,275, forward strand.
TAATGCACATAATTCCAGGAAATTTCTGTTTATGCTACGTATGTTTAAATGAATAAATTTGAAATCATGAAACGAGTTACAAATGTAATTGTTGCAAGAGGTGATATCGTTAAAGACAGCTGTTTTTAAATCATTATTGTCACAATATAAATTAAGTTGTTCTAAATGACCGTTTACTTCCATTATTGCAAGTAATATTAATAAGCATTACTACAATTAGCATGACAGTTTTTTTTTTTAATTATTTGTGAATTGTAATTATTATTGGGTACTGAATTCACAGTCTTTCTAAGTCAGAGACTGAATTTATTTTACTTACAGAACTGCTTTCATTTTCACGTACAAAGATATTACAATCCTTGGTCCATACAAACTTGTATCCCTTCATCTTGGCGACGTCCCTGGTTTTACGCAGCAGATCTCTGGTAGCCACGGTCAAATGGTCTGCTGCAGTGAATCTCCCTAGTCCCGCATGGTTTGGAAGCCGTGATACACGATTTTTAAATAATGAAGAGCATTACTTAATCCAAATTTTATCTCACGTCAAATCTCGTGTAACAAACAAAGAAGACCAGAAATCTACAGCTCGGAGACTGTAGACTATGTTTATTGTAGTCCACAGTACATGACTCAGAGTTAGCTATATGCAGATGCTCTACACACTTCTGTACGAAGGGTTGCCTATCGCCCAGGCACAGACCAAATGTTGAAACTGTAACCTGTAGACATGGCATTGTCGTCGGCAAAAATGGCTTTTCTATCTCAAATTTTTCAAGACAGTAGTGCAATGAAAACAAGTTTTGATGTTGTAGGTGGCAGTCAAACCCTTTCAGTATACGTTACTGAAAACACTGTATGCAAAATAAGAGTGGACATGGAATAAAATTCAACTCAGGATTACATTCGAAAATACTATAATACGAGTAATAATAATAATAATAAGAATAATAATAATAATAATAATAATAATTATTATTATTATTATTATTATTATTTATTTATTTATTTATTTATTTACGTATCTTGCTGTGCCTACAGTTTCATTTTTCTTCTCTACTACTTCCTATCTATCCAGCCAAGTGTCTTTCTCTCATCCCTATCCTGACCTCTTGTAGCCATGCGTTTCGAGGCTCGCTTCTATTTTTCTCCCCAGTGGACATCACTCCTGTACCTGACTGGTTAACGTTTCCACGCGTAGATACCAATTCAATTGCCCTATCTTACATAATCCAACACATAATTTGTTACGTCATTTTATCTCCTACAACTGTATTTCTAATGTTCTATCTTTTTGAATGTCTTGCTGATTGCCAAAAAATATCTATTTCTTTGACAGTAGTTTTAATTTTAAATTCTTATTTAGCTTTTATGTTTCAGAGTGTTATCCAGGTGTATAATTACTACATTTCGGCATGGTCGAGCATAAAATAATGTAAATTATAATCATGACATGTATCTCCTAAATCCATAATATAGTACAAAAGTAAATTATCATAACGATATTATGTATCATCTAAATTTAGAACACGAAAAAAAATCAATTTGTAGTAACAATGAGTATCTTTTAAATTTAAGATATAATAAAAAACGTTAATTGTAATAAAATATATCTTCTAATGTTATTATATAATAATGAATGTAGTTTGTAATAACAATATGCAAGTTATAACAAAATATGTGTATGTAATACTTGTTTTATCAACAATGAGGATGAATTTTCCAGCAACCGGTTAAGAAGACAATATAGCAATTCAGTAAGCCGAGTTGGCATTCCTGAGGGGTAGGAGAGAAGTTCTTCGCCTCAATTCCGTCCACTCGCCATGACAGTAAAACAGATCTCATGGGTGGGAATATGATTACATCGACAATTGTCAAGCTCGAGGTATATAGTGCTATATATTCCGCCTCATTATACATATATTTCATCTCAATTAGATATAGGGTATCCCATGGTACAGCTCCTGGAGAAGGGACGGGTCGGTCTGTAACGAGAATGAATGTCTACTAACCTGTCCACTTGGATAATGTGGAGGTTATGAATGTAGCTGTGTCTTGAAGGGGAACTTTCGCTATGATTTACAAGGACTTGATTCCACGAGTAGAAATTATGAGCACCTAGAGATAAGTCCAGGAGTTGATGTACGTAAGCAGGCATGCTTATCCCAGGGCAGTCGTTTGTACGTGGTTGCTTAACATTGAAGCTTGGCTGGTATCGTAGGGTAGAAGCAAAGCTTCAAGTTATAGGTCCAGCTGTAGCTCAGTCAACTAAGAACTTCACACGAGTTCGAGGATTAGAAGAGTCGCATTAGTGACTCAGATGACAGTGCTCGAGTTCAAATCTAGATGATGGCGGAGTTGCATTTGTGCTGATCTAAGATTGTGAAGACTTTTATCAGAATTCTCCCGATTTTTCCTTGTCGTTCTTCCTAAACGTCCGTAATTTCCCTTTCATTATTTTCTCTGTTTCGAAAAATAGGGCACCGCTTGTGTTTACGTCACGCCAAATCGATCGCCCTCAATGGTGGGTGTTCCTCACAGTTAGTACAGGAATTGCTACCTGGCAGTAGTGGTGGATTTTATCTCACTCATAGATCTGCGTAAGAAATATAGGTGTTCCCATGCTCTTCATGTTATGACAGGAACGTGATGATTCATATAAATCTGTGAGCGATGGCAGACCACCAACGGAAGTATGGTATACGGATTTCATGACAATAAGAATACATGGTGTAATCGGTGGTGGGACCGGCTTAACCAGGCAGCACAATCGACACACAAAACTTTCCGCAACGAATGCTCAAAAAGCCTACTTGGACTCAAGTGCTTAGGAAAGATCCATGTCCAACCAGATAAGCAATTTGACGTCTAACCCTACCAGGATTGGAATCTCTAAAGTTACTTATAATTATCTGTAGTGGATGAATTAATTGCATACTCAGCAGGATTTTTGCGAAGAATTACTTATTTTTATTACAATAATTATTTTTAAGTTGGTTATTTAACGACGCTGTATCAACTACTAGGTTATTTAGCGACGATGAGATTGGTGATAGCGATATGAGGCCGAGGATTCGCCATAGCTTACCTGGCATTCACCTTACGGTTTGGGAAAACCTCGGAAAAAACCCAACTAGGTAATCAGCCCAAGCGGAGATCGAACCCGCGCCCGAACGCAACTTCAGATCGGCAGGCAAGCGCCTTAACCGACTGAACCACGCCAGTGGCAATAATTATTTTACTACTGCACCAGTATCAATGAACTTCTCACCAGCATGAATCAGGGTTCGATCTGGGGTAGATTTTTTTTTAAATTTCTGTGGTAAAATCTGAAATAGGTTTGCTCGCAGTAATTCGGTTTTTATTGCCATTCTGATTCCACCAGTGCTCTATTTTTTACTAATACCTTCTTACGTAATAAGAGCGGAACGTTTATTTCTCTCAGATTCTGTTAAATATATGAAACAAAAATTTTCTGTGAAGCAGGTTTTTCCCAGTAATTCGGTTTTCTGGATATTATCATTCCATCATTGTTCCATTATTACCAACGGCTTCTCAATAAGGAGTGTCGGAATTTGATTGTAGACAAATTATGTCACTTCTGATAGAAAATGTGCTCTGCAAAATTTTCAAGTAGGCCTACTTAAGTTTTTTTCTGACATCCTTATTTCATCATTGCGAGAATAGTGGAGGAGATGGTCTTATAGTCTTAAATCTGCTTAGCAAAATAAAGTTATTAATGCTGCTGCTGCTGCTACTACTGCTCTGTTATTATAATATTACCTACTGTACGTCTTCCCTCCTCAAGGGAAGAGAGTTTGATTCCAGAAAGAGTCAGAGAGATTTATGACGCAATATTTTACCATAGGTCAAGTTTTCTCCAAGCAATTGGGATTTTCCAGCCATTTTCAGTACACCATTGCTAACAGCTGCCGGCCAAAGGGTCCGAGACTGAATCCTGGGCACATTCTATAAGGTTTGTGTGCTAAAAATGTCAGTGTCTAATGCCTACTCACTTCACTTGCGTGATTCGGGTTCGCATACTGCGGATAGATGGCAGGACTGTGACCCTTTTCAAGTTGCACACCACTTTGGTGGGCCACGTGTTCGTGTAAGTATACTATAGGGAATGGATGAGGATGATGATGAAGGTGAGGAAGGCAGAAGGGGAAACCTGTGCTAAAAATGTTACGGGACACATTGTCTCCGAGTAATTTAGTATTTTCTAGCCATTATTACTTCATTTTATCACTTAGAGTCTATGGCCTCTATGGCTTCTCACAACGAGGAACGGATTTTCATTCCTGACGATTTTGGGAGATTTGCCATAAGACAGGTTTTATTATAAGTACACGTGTACTGTTCATCTGGCGATAAATTCATGAACAGCGCAGCACGAGTGGCATTTGTTTAGACTGCTTCACAAATATAATAATAAACTTAAAAATGGTAATAAGGTAGGTGTTTATAAATAAGGAACATCGTTTAAAAAATTGAATTAGGTACCGTATAGTAACAAATCAACAATCTTTCTTTATGCCCATTTTGATTTCAATGCAACTTGGTCATCTCCGAACTTACATGCTTCAAATCTGTTTATATCCCTGTGTGACTGTGACGTCAAACAACGCCAGATGTAGGCCTAAACAGATTTAATAACCTAACTCACTATCGTACCGTTATCCAAGAGTTGAAATGTTACAGTCGAAAATTGTTATTAATAAACTTACTAATTCATATTAAAATTATTTGAATGCCAAACAATCTATTGGCCCTAATAATATGATTAATTTGTCACAACTTCGACTTACCAACTGCAGCTGACCTTGACACAATTAATTTTCATTTATAAATAAACAACAAATAATTTAAACTGAAGACTTTGCGCTTGTAATTGCTCGTATACGTAGTACATCTTCTCCCGATAAGATCAGCCATGTTTGTAAGTAAGTCACTGCAATTTTATGCGTGTTACAACCTTAATGTGTGTTGATGGTTAATGCTGATTCCAAAAAACGGAACCACTATCGGTTAGTTGCGATAATTTGTATACCATAATTTTGCCCATCCTATACGGCTCTGATAAGGGAATCTTATACACCATTGGTGAATGAATATATGAGTGAAATAGTCTATAGTAATGTCACAAGATGTCTGAGATTTGCCGATAAATCCACGAGCAAAACGAGTGGATTTATTTGAGAAATCTCAGACCTCGAGTGATATTTATTAGGACTATTTCGTGAATAAAATATAAACGTAAATAATATATCCCTAAAATTCGCTCACAAAATATTAATAATTGTATATTTATAAATACTTAATATATTCAGATATTGTGAAGTCGGAATAGATGAATAACGATTACTGCAATAAACAAATTGGATGTTATTCAGTAATGCCAATTGAGAAAAGCGAAATATAGGTTTAAAAATTATGTTAATTACATATACTGCGCTTTTCTCTTGTTATTATAACAGAAATACGTTTTAATTATCTACTGAAATCATAATTTAATTTAAACATTTTATAGTAAGCTTATAATACAAATAACCTGATTAATACATTAATTAGGGGATTTCGCACTTTATTTAGTACAACGGATTCATGCTCATGGATTTACGTAGAAACAGTTGGCGACACTGACTAAATAAAAGAACGACCATGCGATAAATTGATAGTGATAGATCGAGCTGTAGAAATTATCGCGATGTATGACTGTGATTGGTTGGAATTCAAAATTTCATTACGCTTCATTGGCCGAAAATAGAATGACGTCATATAAACGAAATAGTCAAAGTGATTTTTTTCTCCAGGCACTCTCATTTTAACGTTATTCAATTATCGCTGGCAGTTTCTTACATTATGAGAACCAGAGTTTGAGACTGATTTCGAGTAGATTCCGTGAGTCTGAACTCATCCTTCACGTATTTCCCAGGTGTTACGGTACATGTTGTATATTTCTATTTAACAGTACAATCAGAAGACCTAGTTACCTACACCAAGCTGTTACACTTGGTATTCATATATTTCCGAGCAGACATGAAGCATATCCTTCCATCAAAACACACATTCTGATCCTATCACAGTTCTCACAGAAGGAGCGCAAGTCTGGACGATAAACTGATAGTTGTCACGTAAGGCTGCTGTCTCAGTAGTTCCAAATACACAACAAAGTGTTACGAACTTTTCTCTTGCGATCTCTCAAAGAAATTGTTCTTCAAATTAAGAAGTCTACATGAAAACTAAGTTGAAATTTTTTTTTCCAGTGTTAATTTAAAAGGCAAAGAGCGTTATAATAATATTACACTGTATTATATCATACTATGAAGAACACGATTTAAACCCAAGCAATCTACGTTGTGTGTCGACCTGGTTGGCACGTTGGTATAGCGCTGACCTTCTATGCCCAAGATTGCGGGTTCGATCCCGGGCCAGGTCGATGGCATTTAAGTGTGCTTAAATGCGACAGCCTCATGTCAGTAGATTTACTGGCATGTAAAAGAACTCCTGCGGGACAAAATTCCGGCACATCTGGCGACGCTGATATAACCTCTGCAGTTGCGAGCGTCGTTAAATAAAACATAACATTTTAACATCTACGTTGTGAATTCTCACAAAATATAAAATTAAACACAGTCATGTTTATTCCATCGCTTAGATTTTCCTCATCGTTCCTTTTTGTTATTATCGTTATATAATAATAAAAATTATTATTATTATTATTATTATTATTATTATTATTATTATTTACTTCTTGATATAGGTCGTTAACCTTTTTCCGAATTAAGGAGAATTTATTCTCTCATCTGTTCATTGCATATCCGAAAATTCGGGTGTCCACACCTGTGGAGTAACGGTCAGCGCGTCTGGCCGCGAAACCAGGTGGCCCGGGTTCGATTCCCGGTCGGGGCAAGTTACCTGGTTGAGGTTTTTTCCGGGGTTTTCACTCAACCCAATATGAGCAAATGCTGGGTAACTTTCGGTGCTGGACCCCGGACTCACTTCACAGGCATTATCATCTTAATCTCATTCAGACGCTAAATAACCTAAGCTGTTGATAAAGCGTCGTAAAATAACCTACTAAAAAAAATTCGGTATCTGTGTAATCACGCAATTTATATTCTTCAGATATGTGCGTATCTGTTTTATTTTTATTTTTCTCTTTTCTCTCTTCAATTGATACGTTCACTTCTATTCTTGTTTCTAATAGCATTTCTATCCATTGATTTATATCCCATCATAGAAGAAAATGATGTCATCATCTTCTTCTTCTAATACTGTAATAATGATAACAATAATAATAATAATAATGTTGTTCTTCTTCTGCCTGACAAGTGTTAGGCCACAAGGCCTGTTACGGTCTCACATAAAATTTTCACGCCATCTCTTAGCAGGACGACCCACAGATCTTTGGCCATGTAGTACATAATCATAAATTGCCTTTGGGAGTCTACTATTACTCATTCTTTCCAAATTATGTTTCCAATTAGACTGATATTGAACAATGTAATCTAAAATTGGTTGAGTTTTTAGTTCCTTTAAAATTTCACAATTTCTTTTCAGATCCCATTTAGTATAGCCCGCTGTTCTTCGCATGAATCGCATTTCACAAGCCGTTATTCTGCTTTTATCTGCTTTCTTCAGTGTCCATGCTTCGCTGCCATAGCTGAGCATCGGTCGTGCCAATGTGTTGTAGAGAGGACAATAATAATAATAATAATAATAATAATAATAATAATAATAATAATAATAATAATAACAATAGTGAAGCATCATATTCCGAAATCCTTCTTATGAGTTTCTATGGTTGTCCATAAATAAAAAATAAACATTCTGTAACCCATTTTTTAATAATCTACTTAAACCTAACTGTAAAAATCAACAAAAGAAAAGAAAAAAATTAGTCTGCAAAGTCTTATCCTTTAGCCTATACTTTAAGGATGGTAACAAACTAAGACACAATTTGAGTAAGATTTTGATTGGAACCGTAAGCTGGATATTGCGAGTTCTGGAACTGCAGTTCATGGATTTGAACGTATTTGAAACCAAAAGAAATAAATTGATCTTCTGTCTTCAAAAGAACAAATTTTTATGTATGTTTCTTTCTGAATTAAAAAAAAATGTTAGTTGAAAAATATCAGTTGCATTATTGAAAAAATAATTGAATTTCATTATTTCCATATGATAGTTTAGACTGTGAATAAATTGTTTAACGGCTTCTGTTTTTCCATGAAATTTCTTTCAGAAAGTTTCTCATTCTCTTCTGTGTTTAGATGTTCGTGTAAAGAAATGTTGCTTGCACTGGTTTTGTACCCTATCTTTCTTAACGCCTAGAATAGGAAGGAAGGTTTTTTGGCATACTTGAATTAATGTTCGTTTGAATTGTTAAACTGCAATGAAACATCAAGAAGTTTTAGTAAGCCAGACACTCCTAACTTTGTATAACAAGCAATCTAAACTCTATGTTGTAACTGTTGCAATGCTTTAGCTATAAACATAAAATACCTTCCACACTGTCTGATTTAAATATTGAAGTATTGTTCGTAATTTTTAAGTACCAATCAAATTCTTCTCTTAAACTAATTACGAAAGGATAAAAACATTATGGAACCATTATCACCTGAAACCAATATGGTTGCACGAGGATGAGGTGGTTATTGGAAACAACATGAACAAGGCGGGTTTTGGAACCGACACACTAGTGGATTAGAGGTTAGCAAAATGTTAGTCCATTACGTTTTCGTCCACTCGTAATTTGGTCCTAATTTTACGTTTGTCCAGTTACTGTATATGTTTGTCCTGGATCAAATTTTGTTCACAAATCTTTCGTCCATGTCATTTTAGTATTATGTGCAATTTCGTCCTACATATATTTTGTCCTTACCTGATTTTGTCCAAATTTATTTACTTGAAATTCTCGTAGCTGTGTTTATTATAAAAATGAACCACTGAAATGAAGCATGAGATTATGTTCAGTCATGTCAAAGAACAAAGATTATGCATTCAATGCAGCTATTTCTTAGGAAGTGCAATTTCCTTATTTAATTTCCATTTCGGAGTTCTGCCAGTTGCTGTGCAATGTCATTACAGGTTGACCGATTCTCACATCGTCAATATATCTGGTTTGATTCTTATTATAAGAGTGGTGTTGATAACAGTAGCCGTCTTGTATGAGCAGTTGTTTGTTCCTTTTTGAAGTAATTACTTTGGGATCCATACCTGATAATTTTAAGTAAAACTAATGTATGTATTTCACTAGTAACATTTCCCTAGTTCTCCATTATTTGGTATTATATTGTTGGCATCTGTTTAAAATATGCTTCTAGTATCTGTATATCCAAAATCAATCACGGTTGGACAATATGTGTATTGGACTAAATTGTTGTGGACTAAAAAATTTCTGGACGAAATTTACTCTTGGACGAAAATGCTATGGACTTATTCCATGGACTTATATGTGTTGGTAATAGAAATTTGGACGAAATGTTGTATTGGACGAAAATGTTTGGACAAACATTCCCGAAAGCGGATTAGAAGTCTTTTGAAACAGTCGTATATTTTAACGTATACAATAAATTAGATAAAACGTACTTTAGATCATTATGTGTCAGTGTAATGATAGAGAAAAGGCAGTAGATTCAGAAACTACTGCTAACAAGTTTCGTCCAAAAGACTATAAGACGGATTTTGGAACCTGGTGCCTCTAATACATTCGATTGACAAGAAAAACCATCATATATAACTTAATGATGACTGAACACGGATTATTTTTCAGCCATTTCATACTTATATAAATAAAATTACTTACAATTTCTTCCGAATAAAAGGCTGTTATAGTTTTTCTGTCTTTGAAACTAGATAAATACATTATTCCTCATTTTTATAGCGACGTATATGAATCGAGGTCACGTCTTTGTAATAAAACTGCTACCGCAGCCGATGCACCATTTTGCGATAAGAATAGCCAAGGCAATATGTACACTTAAGAGCTGTGCACACAGTATGACAGGGAATCACTGCAGCTTTGATTTACTTTATTCTATATTAGAAACGCTGGCTTGTCAGAATAATGTCACCCATGTCATCATTTCATTTTCAGACACAGGACTGATAGGTACGATTGCGCAATAATGTCTGCAACAGTTATTTTACTACCAAGCGATAAGAGTATTATCAACGACCCCTTCATGTTCCGTAAATGTGTTCTCCGTAGTAAATGGATATAAAGTTGCGGTCAAGGTAATTAAAAGAATTTAAAAAAAAACTCAGCATAAGCCGCAGTTTAAATCTGGCGGACACAGTCTCTGGTTGTTCTCCAGTTTGGTTTTGAAATCTTAGTAGCGTGACCTAGGGATAGGCTGCGAAACTCACATTTCGGGACTGCGAAATGTAGAATTGCCATGTTTTTGTAAAAAGATGAAGATTTTCCATGATATATCGTAAACATTTTATTACAGTGAATAGAACACTGTTGTTTATATGACCTACATTTGATTTACTCCTTCTGGTATTTCTTTTAACACTTTGTTTTCACGAAACTGCAGCGTGTTCATAACGCGTGCGTCCGCTTCATTTGTAATTTTCGATACTATGATCATATCTCACCTTCTTTCGAGAAGTTATCATGGCTTAGGTTACATGAGAGGAGAAATCTTCACTCGCTTTCTCTCATATCGAATTATACACACTTCATCCCCCTCTTATTTATTCGCCCGTTTTCATACTCTGTCTCGCTATCATAATATTAATACTCGATCACAACGCGATGACATGCTAGAAATTCCACTCCACACATCATCTCTGGATTCCTCATCTTTCACTGTTGCTACCTCTCGTCACTGGAATTCTCTGCCGCCTGAAGTCAAGGGCTGCTGAATCTTGAGATCTTTCAAATCCAAGTTAGAAAATTATCTTATGACGAGTTGCCAAATTAACTTACTGTTATGACAAGTGTTGTATTGCATGTTTCCATGTATTGTATTCACTATTTTTTTTATTCTAGTGATATTTAACTTATTTTATCTTTTTGTTTTCATCATATTTCCCGATAATGGTATATCTACAATGTGGTAACTTGAGCTACATAAAATCATAATTTTCCTTACTGTGTGTACTGTACTTAAAAATATTGTGTTCGTTGTGTGCTTTGTGCTTCACTATTTTATTATTATTATTATTATTATTATTATTATTATTATTATTATTATTATTATTATTGTCTTATATCTTTATACTTTGTATGTCTCATTTATTTTGACCTACATTTTCACATTTTATTTCACAATTTCACATTTCATTATGCATTTTCCTTTTTTTCTATAAGTTATACTGTATATTAAGTCTGATTTCTACTGACTTGTTTACATTATAGCCTATTATGATTATCTACTTCAGTTTTGTGTGTAAAATTGTAGTGTACTTTGTAAATTTGTAGTGTTCCTTGTATCGCAGTTTTACTCCTGGTTGATGTTAGAGAAGGCTATATGCCCTTAACTTGGCGAGGTTAAATAAGCCATTATTATTATTATTATTATTATTATTATTATTATTATTATTATTATTATTATTATTATTATATTATATAAAGTGTTGCAACTTTGGCTTTGTTTAACACAACAATATACAAGTCCTAGGTCAATATCAAGTCTATTTTTTTTCACATTCACAACGTAGTTTGATAACCTTTCACTTTCTGAACTACATCTTTCCTTCTCCCGTTCACTTTTATTTTGGGCATGCTATTTTACATCAGTCTGTTCAAAAAGATATCGATTATAACCATACGCAGGATATTATGAAAATAACTAGTCCATTACTGATCAGATATGGATCTATCAAGAGCTTCTTATAGCACTTCAGGTTAAAATTTTAGTACTGTAAAAGTAAAAGTAAACCCTGATCAGAGGATGATACAAAAAAAATTAACTTTAAGTCTAAGTAAACTTTCGAATCTTTCCCCACAATATCCGACAACAGCATTATTATTTTGCATACTTACAACTCTACCAGAAACTAAGAAATCTATTCAGATGTTAATTCAGTTAAAATGTTTTAATCAAGAAAGAGGAAGAGAAAAATCTATGACTGCAAGTAAATATTTAATTACGAATTTAAGAAAATAGAAGGCTCTACCTTGGTCTATAGCAATAGCTTAGTTTCTTCCCTGCAATCCCAAAAATGTTTGCTTGTCTTACACAGTATTACAACCATTTATTGTTATTGAGACGTAACAGTTAGTAAATTTCACCCAGTATCTATAAAATACTACACGAAGTAGTCAATAAACAACTATAAATCATTCAAATGCATCAAACGTCAATGTTATTCAAGCATTCCGCTAGAATTCTTTGGTACATAGCACCGATATTAGTGGCAGAACTTGTTGTTACACAAGGACCATTTGAGAGATGCATACTACAGCGTATGCCTATAACGTAAGCAACACTCACAACATAATCCATGACTTTTTTGTATCTTACATCCGGAACAATTTCGTCTTTTTCTCAGTATGGCTGGCTGGCTGACTTTACGAGGACACGTTTGTGCGTCCTACATATGCGATAATTGTATAAATCTGGCAGGTGGCCTGGATGGCACTCGTGAATCCGACACTGACAGGTGGACCACCCTGTCTCAGTTTCTAATAGAGTCAGATCCCTTATAAGACCAGGAGCCCGACTGACAGATGGACCATCCTGCTTCAGCCTCTGATAGAGCCAGGTTGCATCCGCATAGGAGTAGCCTGATAAGGCTCAGGGGCCCGGAGCCCCAAGCTCTTCTTATACCAGAAAAATGGAAACCCGCTGGCCCCAAGATTTCACTCCAGCCTATTTTTACTATTGCAAATGATAGAATAAATAAGGGGAAGTTGGAGTGTGTCGGTGAAATTATAGAAGTAACGGGAGTACCCTGAAAAAAAAAACCCTCTGCAATGTCTGTTTTATCCATCACAAATTCCATTACAACCTGGCCAGAGATCGAATCGGGGCCATCTGGATGAAAGACCAGCCCGTTATCACTTGAATCACAGACTCGGTTCTTTCTCAGTATACCTTTTCTGTTATACACATGTTCTTACAGAATCCACTCCAATGATTTGATTTGGAGCCATGTTTGTAATGTGCCAAATCTTTACGCTAAAATTCTGCATTAAAAATATTTTTATCTCACTCCGTTTCGATACCTGCAATGTCATTTTTATTGTACACAAGATGTAACTTTTGAAGAACATTTTCTTATAAAAGGTAGGAGAAAGGTGTTTACAGAATTTATTGCAATCTATTCAAAGAATGTCGCCTAGCTCGTCACTTGGTGTGACTATTGTTATTTCTTACCTCGTACAGAATGACAGACTTCCCTATTCGGACAGTGGAACTTGGACCTGCACTGTATTTAAGTCCTGTACACACCTCGAGAATACATTTTCAATAATTCCATATAAGGCAAGAAACAGAATCAATTCGAGAATTTAGTTTATAATTTGAATGCCGTAACAAAAGATCCAACTAAGAACGCTCTGTGCAAGTGCCACGAATACATCCCACATAGAGCCTCCACAACACTTTTATCTGGATTTTTAGTACAGTACATAACCAACCCATGTGACGATGTGGCCCCATGTCGTGGTCGCTTGACGGATTGCTCTAAATAATACGTCTACCATGCAACAACAAACGGAATAGCAGTGGCTGATACATATCTTTGCACACTGTGTGAATGAATGATGAACTATTGCCTGTGAAGAACAAGTGCTAATGAGAGAAAATAAAGAGTGCATTGTCCATCACACAAACTTCTCAACATAGATTTATGCAAGGACTAGCAAAACAATTTCTTTTATTTGTAAGTTGAGATAATACCCCTCCTGTATCTATGAGTTAGAACGTGGGGGAATATTATTTCGCGGTCTTGGGTTCTACTCCTAATGGTAACTGGAATGTTAGGCCTACTTGTGGTAAACAAAACTGGAAGATGAGATTCTTCCCTACGGTGCTTCCTCTTCCTATAAATAAAAAGGAAATAGACCTAAATGTGTACCCTTTACACGCGGTATAAATGAAACTCTTTAAGTTGTAAATATGTAGTAATGTTTTTAAATATTCGTGCAATGAGAAAAAATGTATTTTAAATTTAACAATTTTATAGTCTAGAATTTAAAACTGAAGCCATTGGTCTGTAATATCTAAAATTTGATATTGAAAATAGAAGATAATTTACCAGCACCTTGAAAAAAACTTCAACATTTCGCAGAGTCTCCATCTCAATATTATTCAGAGACTCGAGAAGAGCTATTAAAACTGAAAAAAAAAAACTGGCGTTTATATTTGGATTTTACATTGTTTCCATTTTCCAAATAAACCTTATTCTTCCATTATGTAAGTGTTATTTTTAACGGTTTCAGCTATTTAAGAAGTAACCTGTTCTTAAAAATCCAGTATATTCACATTAACTACCAATTTACCTGCTTTACTTTGCTTTTCCTTTCTTCAGTGCAAAATGAAACGGGCAGGGCATAGTTGCGCCCCGTTCCCATCAGGTAGAGAAAAGGGGCATGGCATAGTTGCGCCCCGATGAAATAGATAGAGAAAAAGACACTACGGAAACTCGAGCCTCGTAATAAACCAACCTTATTGATTTGTTATACAATTTAATATTCATTATCGATACAGTTAAAATTTAGACCATGAAGTTGGCAGTATTTTATTAACTGTTTTTCTACTGTTTATGCAGTGATTATCGATAGCCTACCGTTAAAATGAACACCATGAAGTTGGCAGTACTTTATTAACTGACATATTCAAATGAGTGAGCCGTTGGAATAGGGGCCTTAGCAGTCTTGAGTTCACATTTTATTAGTGATTTTCACACCGTCTGTGGCGTATAGTGAGGTTAATTTAAAATGAATGTTAAGTTTAGTCAAAAGGGTGAAGAGTTAATAATTGACAATGGTTCTAAGTTTCAATTTTCGAAGGGTTAAGATATCTATGTACATAGAAACAAAAAAATGCAGTTCATTTATTGTGTGTGATCAATAAAAAAGTGTTATTTTAAATATCAAAATTGATCATACGCTAGGCCTACCTGATTTCAATGCAGCTATCACTGTAATATTTTTAAGTAATTTATTTATTTTATGACAATCACTTTCGTGTGTACTATGTCCATCGGGGCGCAACTATGCCATGTCCATTCTGCTACCTGATTTATTCGGGGCGCAACTATGCCATGTCCATTCTGCTACCTGATTTCTTCGGGGCGCAATTATGCCATGCCTAGACCTCCCAATTGACCGCGGGGCGCAACTACTGTGCTCCAACCACGAGAAAGTCTCCGCCGGATGAGACGAAGCGGGGTAATGCTGTGAATGAATGTTGATGTCATAAGATGTCATAAGGTCACACACGTGGGTACTCGTATCTCTATTGGCTCGCTTGGCTCGCTCTCACAGCACAAACAATAACATTGATACACACATGTTTATACTACCCTAGTTACAAAATTAGATCACTGTTAATTTCCTGGTCTTTTAATATCTCCATATAGGAAATAACAAATGCAGGAGAGCGCATGGTTTTTAAACAGACGTTATAACGATAATATTATCTATCTACTTCGCTCCAATATATGACGCAATAGTAAGCACATTCCTTTCACGGTTGATCTCCTGGTTGGAGAACAGTATGCCATACCGAATGAAACTAATATATATTTCGCCAGGTGTCAGAGGGAAAATTGAAACGAACGGCTATATACCAGGAAACGAGAAGAACGCCATCGAGTTAAGTATGGCATGGAAATAGTTTTCTCCTTTACAAAAAGGGCGATTTTGATATGAATGATTCTCCACGTTCAGAAAGACCGTCAGTCTTTGATGAAGACCGTTTAAACTTTTAATTAATAATGATTCACGTCAATCAATTCGGGATTTTAGCCAACATGATGAGCTGTGACCAATCAACCATCGTACGATATTTACATTCTAAAGGCAAAGCTAAAGAATAGGGTGTATAGATACCGCAGTCTACGTTTTCAGAGAAAACAACAAATAGGCCCATCAGTGTGTTACCATTTCTGGTTGCTCGTCAACGTTTAGGTAGTCAACAACATCGGTCGTTTTTGTTTCAGATTGTTACTGCTGACGAAAAATGATACCTTTACATCAGCATTAAGAACAAAAAAGGATGGCTGCGCCCCAACAAAAAAGCAACTCCTTGTGAAAAGCTAGTGTTCATTCATGTAAGCTAATATTGTGCATCTATCTGGTGGGACAAAGAAGACATCGTCTACTATGATATGCTTACGAGGAATTCAAGTATCACTATTGAGATTGCCAACAACTCAGTTGCTTTGAGGCCGCAATTAAGAAAAAAGACCGGGAAGACAGCATCAAGTTATTATGTAGTCTCTCAAAACGGAACGTTTTTGGGATTTAGACTCTTTCTATATGACACAAGTTTTTTAAAAACAAGGTGGGACAGAGACACATTGTTGTTTACATATAGAGTAGTGTAGTGTATTTTATTTGATATTCATTTATAATACATCACCCATACATCTAATATTTCCATTGCCATTGTGTGCAGAGCCTCAAGACATAGCTATTTAATAGAGAACGAAAAGAAACAGACCGCGTGGAAAATCACGAGGCACGAAGTCCATCTTACACTTCTGTTTTCAGATATCACGAATGACTTTAAATCTTTCATATCCAAAGCCACCGGCGTGGCTCAGTCGGTTAAGGCGCTTGCCTGCCGGTCTAAAGTTGAGCTCGGGCGCGGGTTCGATCCCCGCTTGGGCTGATTACTTGGTTGGGTTTTTTTCGAGGTTTTCCCCAACCGTAAGATGAATGCCAGGTAATCTATGGCGAATTCTCGGCCTCATCTCGCCAAATACCATCTCACCATCACCAATCTCATCGACGCTAAATAACCTAGTAGTTGATACAACGTCGTTAAATAACCAACTAAAAAAATCATGTCCAAACGTTACAGTTTTTCTCATTCATACCTCGAACATAGCCGTTTCACTAAAATAATAAGCAAACACTAAACATTCACAAATATCAAGACTCTTTGATTATGTATTCAGCACGGCACAATATCAACATGTAATACAAGATATGGAAGATTCAAAACAAGAAGTACACATTCAATCCCCATGGAACAGAATTGTTTTCTCTTCTCAGTCGGGAATGTAACTCGTGTTCACTGGATTTGTAGCCTGAAAAGCTACTGCATGAGGCACATCGGAGAAGTAATCATACCTCTTTTTCAATTTCGAAACAGTCAACTCCGAATCTCATTGGAGCGAAAAAGAAACAGAGTATTTCTGTATTCAAAGAGCAAATAGTAATTGCGAACTTAAATTTAAAACTTTTTTGTTATTTTCTTGTTATTACGAAACAAAACTGACAAAAGAGGCCATGTTTATCTGCTACTTCATCAACACGCGTTTATACTAAAGGAACTGAAGATAATGTCCAGTAAAGAGAAGGAATAGCAAGAGAGAAAGAGCGGCGGCGGCCATAATTCAGTGACGTCACTTCGGACAAAAGCTCAGGGAGATTGTTGGTTTGTTTTGGTTGGCTGTTGTTGTGGGATTTATTGGAGACGTGACAAAGTACCTGTCCCAGACTCTCTCTCCATTGTCTCGTCTTTAGCTTCCCGCGTACTGACTGGTACCCCCAGCCTGCTCTTAAAACGCATTAGTGCTGTTAAGACTACCGGATGTTGCAGATCCTCGGAGGAAATATTTTGGGAGTTGCTACAAACGTTGACGCTATCACACGCAGGGCTCGGGCGCGCATAATGGATGCGGAGATGATCTTATTCTTAGAGGACGTAATGTATGACTGCTGGGCCTCGCCCCTACCAAGATTGGACACACAGGCGTCTCAGAATACTTCCTATTTCTCCTCTTTGTTTTCAATTATCCAACTGATAGCAAGCTTCTCAGCAAAGGAACTGGAGATCGATTCTCGAATATTTTGATTTTAACCATTAGTAGGCATTCATATGTGGCTTGAAAAAAGTATAGAATGCCAATATCTTACGAATGCGAAAAATATTAAAAGTCATCATCATTATTATCATCGTCATCAACTGCAGTCTTTTTAGACTGTTTCGTCTTGAAGCATTTAAATCTACTCCATCCTTTCTGTGGGCGCCCTCTGTCTCTCTTTTCCTCTCAACTCTGTACGCTTTTTGAATATTCATCTCGGAAATCTGTTACTGTTCATTCGTTCTAGATGTTCCATCCATTTTTGCTGGTTCTTTTGTTATTTCGTCTACCAAACTACATAATTATGCTTAATTTTTGTCTCATATCTTTATTTGTCATTCGATCAGTTTTTGTGCATCCCAAAATTGAACTCAAGAATATCTATCATCTCTGCTGTGTGCAAATTACTTTTTTTTTTGTCTGGTCCAGCACTTAGTTCCATAAAGAATTGTGAGGACTGCCATTACTTTTTAAAGCCTTAGAATTGTATCAATGTTGGTTTTATCATACAAAGTTATTTTAAGAATACCGCAATATCTTTCCTTTTTGTACTTAAAATATAACCAAGGTATTTGAAATCGCTGACAAGCTTTATAGGGGCGTCTTCTATTAAGAGTTTTGCTCGTGTTGGGTATTTTTCTGTAAATGCTTTTTGGTTAATATTTCAAGGTTATAATTTTTATTAAATGTAATTCATGAATTGGTCTCTGTAAATCACCTTCTGTCTGTATAATTATAACTTTATAATCTTCAAATGCAGTAATAGATTTATCACTGGTAATTGTTTATTATACTCTATAAACAAACTTTCTTTCCATTTTGAAATCACTTCGTTAATGTAAATATTAAATCATGCGGGGGATAATGGGCAGCCAAGTCCGACTCTTTGTTAACAGTTACTTTTTCGCTTCTATATCCGCCATTTTTTATTTCAATTTTTTTTTTCCTATATAAGCTTCTTAAATCAAATAAAAGATATTGTGGCATTCTTTTTTCCCAATGATTTTCCACAATTTATGTCTTTTAACTTTGTCGAATGCATTGGTATAATCTATGTATGCTATAAATGGTAGTTTATTGTGTTCTCTATGTTTTTCTACCTCTTTACAAGTTACTTTCCAATATACCGCGGGTAAACTACTACGCGGTTATGAAGTATGTCCTTCGACAACTGTTAGGCCTGTTATTTTATAATTCAGTCTTTTTTAACATTAAAAAGAAAGTCTGTAATTCATAAAATACATAAAGAAAGAAAGAGAAGTGTAAAAACGAACACAACTATTTACTCAAAATATTACATAAATTAGTTCTTTACAATGGAGTTCTATTACTCACGAAAATAAGTTGTTTTTAAGAGACGAATGTAACTTTTTGTACGTCAAATTCTTAGATGTAGTAAACGTAAATTGATGTGATGAGTATGATGATCATCACTATCATCATTATTATGATCTTGGAATATAAATTAAATTGAGTTTAGCTCTTCTTTTAAACGAATCGTATAAAGTTGCCATGTCAACGAAAAAACCGAGAAAGTTTTTAGCTGCTCCTCATTTTAATTTCTGGGTCGCAACGTAAGCACATTACGTTCATTTGTTATGGTAACTAAGAGTCTTCCCATCCATCTTAACTCACATATAATAGCGCACCGGGAGAAAACGTTGACGCTCTAAAAGGGACACACGCCAGTGCGAGAGATGCAAGCAAACTTCACTGCTTCGTACGGGAGTTTCTTGCTTGTATTCCCTTATAAGTTATGGCTACCGAAACCACTCTGTAAGAAAGTCCATCATGCATCTAGTCTGACAGACACACATACACACATTATACACACATAAAGGGTCACGTGGTGATGGGAGATAACGCCACACCACCATCATCCATGAATTATTACTCCCTGTAATAAGTAACAATCATAAATCCAAAGCATGCATACAAAATAGTTTTCTGCTGTTCTGCAAGCATCTGTGTATGTGTTCTATGTTCCATAAATGTTTCATTCCCTCTCGTCCTCTCCTTCTCCTCCAAACTTGTCCGCCTCGCTCTCTCTCTCTCTCTCTCTCTCTCTCTCTCTCTCTCTCTCTCTCTCTCCCCTACAATGTTAAAGGTTACATTGTATTTCACATTGTTATAGATCGGATCATGTATAGCTTCTTTGTCATGTCTCTTAGAATTCATTATAATAATAGTATTCATTTTTACCTCGCCGTTAAGTATATCACGAAACGAATACATTTTCTGACTTTATGTGTCCTACTGTATGAAATAAATACACCAACCGGATAACAGTTCGAATCATGAATGCTCTACAGGACGCATTGCATTAAACATGTACCCTGCATCGATGAAAGCCTATTCTAAAAAATTACTCTCCTTCCCTAGTAGCTCTTTGCTTAGAGTTGATCTCGTGGTTATCATTCCACGAATTCGAGTTCGATCCCCGGCATTGACTGGAGTAGTAGTCTACTTAGGATGGACAGAACTAGACGATGAGCATTTCCCCCAGTAGCTCAACGTTATAAATTTCATTCCACAAACTTACTGTATTTCATTTCACACATCTCTTCAGTTCATATCATAAAAACGTGACAGGGAATTCACAGGACTCCTGATATTGCGTGAAAAGTTCATGTTCTAGGTTGGATATTATTTAGATTTTTCTTATTTGTAAGGCCTGTGGATAAATGTTAAGGCCCAATTGTATAAAACTCCCTGACTAAAGATCAACTTTGATCTAAGATCGAAAAGTGAACCGAGTTCAGACACTTCTTCTATTGTATAAAACTTTTCTGCGATCAAATCACCTTGGTTTAAATGCAATCTAAGTTCACGTGAAAAAGATTTGGCAACATCACATAAACAGGTGAAATATGTGATGCGCGGACCATGTTATACAGGTTTGTTCAGTGTTGCCAATCTAGCAACTTTAACTATTTTTCAACAACAATTTCTTTTAACTTTTATATTGCTTAAATAGGGATTTAGTGACCTTTATAGCACCCCATAGTGACAAAATTTAATCTTTCTTTGTTGATAATGAGAAATCTAGCGACTTTACAACTACTTTTTGGCGACTTTCCGTACACTCTGTTGGAGACACTGGGTTTTTTGTGCAATGTAAATAATGGCGGACAATAAGAAGAAGGTTGATTGTTCTCCAAGTTGTTATCATGTTATGGTGTTTGATGCTGCTAAACATAATAAAGCTTTATAAAACAACAATTTTCGTTTAGTACTACAGTTAATTCAAAATTTATGAATGTATCTATCATATCCATTAATAATTAATGGTCGTTATGAACATAATATAATTATAGGTTATGTTATTTGATACTGCTGAACACGATAGAGCCTTATAAAATATAACATTGTTTGTGTATTAAGGCAAGAAACTGAAAGAAATATATATAAATGTACCTACCATATCTACTAATATTAATAATAATGGATATTTTATTTGCACAATGTCACTTGTATATTTCAAACAGAAAAGAAATAACTGAACTTGGATCATCTAACTTAATCGGAGAAATTTCTTCAGTCAAAGTTGACTTTAGTTTAAGATAAATTAATCTCAGATTAGACTTTATACAACACAAAATCCCAAGTTCAGCTAAAACGAGGATCAATTTAACCTCTGATCTAATATTATGGTTTATACAATCGGGCCTAAATGTTATGGTTTATTTAATGACGCTCGCAACTGCAGAGGTTATATCAGCATCGCCAGATGTGCCGGAATTTTGTCCCGCAGGAGTTCTTTTACATGCCAGTAAATCTACTGACATGAGTCTGTCGCATTTAAGCACACTTAAATACCATCGACCTGACCCGGGATCGAACCCGCAACCTTGGGCATAGAAGGCCAGCGCTATACCAACTCGCCAACCAGGTCGACACCTGTGGAATAAATTGAAAACAATAAAATAATTTTTATAAAAATTCACATACTAAAAACAATCGGAAATTTCCTTCCGTTCGTACTGAAGAAGGATTTAGTAGTAGTCACTTGAATGCTGTCCTAGAATGAAGAATTATTCATTCTCTCACTTTACTCTTCAACATTCTTCAGAACTCTAATCGTAGGGATTTAGCTTCTGAATTTCTAAATTTATTCTCATATCATGCTTCAGATTAATTTGGGGAGCTACGATAGGTAGTGAAATCCGGTTACGGAAATCAGCTTTATCGGGTGGGGGATCCTCGTGCTAACCACACGATACATCCGTTCTGGTTGGATGATCGTTTACCCCTGCTGAGGCATGTGGACGTGAAGCCAGCAGCGGGCTGGTCGGCCTTGACCCTTGATGGTCTGTTGCGCCACAGATAAGATAAAATAATCATCATCATCATCGTCATCATCTCCATCAAGGTTTAGGCCTTTGGACCTATTTCGTCTCCATCAAAATTGGTCTCGCCATCTCTTAACTGGTCTTCCTAAGGATCTCCTTCCTCTTGGATTATAATCTATGTCTGCTCTACCAATACGTGTTGTATTCTGTGTATGTGTTCTTTCCAGTCCTGTTGTTTTGTTTTAATTATTTCTGTTGTACTGTGTATATTTAGTTCCTTTCTTATACCTTCATTCCACTTTCTATCTAATAAAGTATCACAGAAACTTCATTTTTCCTACTTCAATTCTTCGTTCATGGTCTTTTGTTACAGTCCAGCATTGTACACAACCGTACAAGGAAGAATGGATTGCCATGGCTTTATAAAACTTCAATAAAGTTTCCTTTCGCACCTTTTTACCTAAAGTACGGCGAATTGTTCCACAAAAATAGATAAATATATTTAGTTTATTATCAATTTTAAACTTTTTCCCATATGTTATAGAGCAACCCAAATATTTGAATGAATTAACTTGTTCTATTATTTTACCATCTATAACTATGTTTGCTCTAATTGGGCGAAGTCCTAGGAAAGACATTGTTTTTGTTTCATTTACAGATATTATCATGTTAAAACTAGTTGCTATTTGATTTAACTTAAAAATGTATTTTTTGTAAAGTATTTTCATTTTCACTAATGACAACCTGATCATCAGCAAGTAGTACAGTTGTAAGACTTATTTATTTTAAAATCTATTAAGTCGATCAACCAAATTTCTATGACCTCGTCCAAATATAAGTCAAAAAGTGTCGGTAATAATGGGCACCCTTGTAGGACTCCTTGATTTATTTCTGCAAGATAAAATAAACTTCTAAATAATAGCTTTACATTACGATTCGCCAATATACAACACAAGAACCAGTAGTGATTTGCGAGTCACAGGAATCTTTTAGTCTAAAAAGTTCGGTGAATGCCATCAGAAAACAAACGAAACAAAGATACAAATAAATTTTCTTTATTGCCCTTGGAAATAGTCGCCACCCACTACATCACACTTTTGACAACGTTCGTACAGCTTCTGGAAACTATCAGCAAAGGCCTCCTGTGGAATCGATCGCAGAACGGCTGTCACACGATCTTTGATGGCATTCACGTCCGCAAAACGTTCACCTTTCATGGCCGCCTTCAAGCGGGGAAACAGGAAGAAGTCCGCAGGAGCCAGATCAGGGGAGTAAGGAGGATGTTCAAGAACAGTTACCATCTTCTGAGCCAGGAATTGGCGCACACGGATCGCACAGTGTGGAGGGGCATTGTCATGGAGCAGCATCCATTTTACAGTCCTGTGCAACTCTGGCCGAACCCGCCGGATACGCTGTAGCGATCGGCTCAAAACGGACTGGTAAAATGCAGCATTAATGGTTTGACCTGCAGGAACAAATTCCTTGTGGATGATGCCGTTGTTGTCGAAGAAGGCGATCAACAGTGTTTTCACCTTGGATTTTTGCAGACGGCTTTTTTTTGGTCGCGGGGAAGTCGGTGAACACCATGACATCGATTGCCGTTTTGATTCCGGATCGAACTGGTAGCACCAGGTCTCATCTCCCGTGACGAAGGTTTTCAGACGCAATGGATCCTGGTCACACATGGAAATGAAATCACCAGATGTTTCCATCCGTTTTGCTTTCTGCTCGTCTGTGAGCTTGTGCGGCACAAATCGGGAGCAGATCTTCCGCTTACCCAAATCATCGCGGATGATGATGTGCACCGTGTCCTTGCTAATGTCCAATTCCTCCGCAATCGATCTTAGAGTCAGTCGCCGATCTTGTGTCAGCATTTGTCGCACTTTCTCGATCATTTCTGGGGTTCTGCTTGTCGATGGCCGACCTGAACGTGGCTCATCCTCCCTTCCCTTCACGGAAGCGTTTAAACCATTCGTAAACACATTTTCTGTTCACGGCTTCCCTCCCGTACACCTGCACCAACATTCCATGTGTCTCCGTTGCAATCTTCCCCAATTTGTAGTAGAACTTGATGTTTACACGTTGCTCCATTGCGCTGTGACACTTCCTCTCACACTGACTACTGGTCGCAGTCTGTTTACACTGCCAGTCACATGCATTGCATGCTGTGTATCGATTCTCCCCAAGTCTCTGAAGAATCATGCGCATGCGCAAGCACATGCGCCAAGTTGCCGTTCAGATATGACATCATTCACCGAACTTTTTAGACACACCACGTAATATATATATATATATATATATATATATATATATATATATATATATATATATATATATGTATATGTATATGTAGATAGTATTAGGATACAGAAGAAACATTAAAAATAAATCGGACCGAGTTCCAATAAACCGCCATTTTGTGTTATATCTCTAAAAACACAGATACGTCTTCGTAAAGGTATTATACTTCGTGTGCTCATTTTTCAGATTAACATTTAATTGCACAATTTGAGCACTGAGAATTAATAAATTTTGACCAGTATTTCATGTAAAAGTGATAGGCCTATATGTCTACACAGATTACTTGAAAAAAAAACAGTGTTTTAGTATGAGACATAAGGTGTATATCTTTAAAATCTCGAATTCGATTATTTACAACCCCGTAAAAAAGATATTATTAGGCTATACGCGAGTAAAAAGTGGTGAACAGAGGATGGAAACACAAATTATTGAAACATAATATTCTAACATATATTCGCAGAAGTATTTAATTCTCCCCAAACTAATTTCCTCACAATGCAAGACAAATACTCTTTAAAAATGCTCAAATAAAAGCAATTCGCAGCATTTCACTGTCTCGTTTTGTCTAATTCGCGGACTGTAGTATACTTTTGCACCTCAAAAAGTCATCGTTCATGTGTCATTTGAGAATTCCAAGGCAGTGCGTGCGGGTACCAAAGAAAAGAGAGCGTAGTAATAAAAACTTTCCGTGTCATATTAAACCTGAAAAAGGTTTCTTTGTTAACGACTGAATAACGTGTCCAAAACATGGACAATTGCACGCTAATCAGGATCTGTTTTCCCTCCCTTCCAGGCAGATCGTCATTTTATATTCCCTGATGTTAGTACTGTACGATTCTCTCAACTTCTTTCCTCTGGCATAAGTTCTTTTGCAAACGAGCTTTATTCATGGCTGAAAGATAAAATATTTTGTGTAATTTCCTTATTCAGATTTATATTTCACTCTTTGCTCCAAACAATACCCAAAAACGTAGACCTATGTTCGAAAAATTCAACTGTCTTGAATTAGTTTTAAAACACCGCCTGCTCGAACGCATCCGATGGCTGCTTATACTGCCTGTTCATAAGGCCATTTTAATACTGCTTTCACTGAAACAGCTTATTTCCGAATTTCAATGGTAGGTGCAGCACTAGTCAGCTCATCTGTATGTCTACTTCAAATTATTAAGAAGTTGTTCTACCTGCTTTGTGGGATGTACTGAAGTCTGTTAAGAATAATAATCATCAGAATCTCTTGTGGATAAATTCGTGAAACCTCTACTTTGTAATGTAGGGAAGTTACACACAGAAAAAGTTTTCCGATTTTATTGTTAGGAGAAACTCCTTTCTCGGAAAGTACTGAACCTGTAAGTTCCTGGGACAAGAGTTCATCTTTTTCTAATTGCCTAGTTGCAAAAATCCCTATCTGAAAAGTTCATATATATTTTTGTAAATCACTGAAAACTGGTAGTATATGAACAGATCATGGTCTCCTGCAATTTCTCTAAGAACAAAAATAATTAATTAACCTTACATGTTCCATAAAATGTCCTCCTAGTACTTAATTTGCAATTTTAGTTTGAAAACTGTTTTTAATTCTGTCACATAGGGGCTTTTATAACTGAACAACTAATTGGCTTTCATATTTTAAATTTTGTTTATGCATGTCTAGTTGTATTTCCTTCTGTTTCAAGAGCAAAGAATATAAATATTTACGAAGCTTTAGAGTCGCGAAATAAAGTAATATTTTAATCATATAAGATAAACATAAAGCGACTTAATAGGTCGTTAGGAGCTGTCACCTAGTGGCAATTTTTTCCTATTCACGTTACATGTTTCACCATTGAATGAGCAGGCAGTATAAGCAGGCAGTATAAGCAGCCATCGGATTCGTGGATGAGTTCCAGCAGGCGGTGTTTTGAAATAAATAAAATAAAGAAAAGTAAGGGGGAAGGCAAACAGAGAGTAAGAAGGTACGAAAAAGAAGAAAATAAGAATGAAAAATAAGAAAGGTAGACGAAAGAAATCGATAAAGATACAATGAAAGTATTCTAAAGGACCTCCGACAGGGGTATCAATTCCCTCATATATAATAAAGTCAGACCTGTACTGGACTTTGTTTATATACCTATTTACGTGAACATTTCTATTATGAAAGCCAGTTAGCCAGCTAACCCCTTCATGAAACTGATAGGATGGCTGCGTGAACTTGGAACGCCTAGAGGAAGCAGCTGCGTATCTTGGAAGATCTGAGTCGACAGTCTCTGCCTGCATGATCCCAATTCAGCATGACACGAGTCAATAATTCGAGAGAAGCGTCTATTAACATAATGCGTTAATGTATACCTGTTGTACATTAATAATTCAATTGAAAATTTCGTATCTGATTTATAGGCATCCAGCAATTCGAAACACACCACGTTATGAGAGTCTCACCCTGATATCAAAATCAAAACTATGTAACATAAACATTTGTAGAAGAATATTATACCATCCAAAATTACGGCCTAGTTTTATGGGTTACAAGATGATTTCAAAGACCTTAAGTTACTTTAACTGGAATTTAAGTGGACAGGATTGGCTAGATATTGTGAAGAAAGCAGCAATTTGTAAATATTAAATAATAGTAATAAATAATAATAATAATAATGATGATAATAATAATAATAATAATAATAATAATAATAATAATAATAATAAGCTAAGATCTATTGATATAGTAATTATTAGGGTACGGATTTTTAGATCGTTAAAATGTAATTTTAGGTGCCTAAAATAGGCTTAAAAGTGTAGGGAATAGTCTCTAAAAAACTTAAAATAGTCTCTAACAAAAAATAATGTTTTCTTTATAATCACGTTCCAAATCATCAGGAATTCACTTCTAGAATTTAATAATTTTAAATGCTTATACACCGTTACCATCACTACTACTAAAAGTAAAAGAACAACAAATATCTAACTAGTTATACATAAACTAAACAATTAAATTGAAAAATACGTTTTAGACATAAATTCAGTAGACAAACAAGTCAAATATAACCAATTTTTATCAAGCCTTGTCCGTTGTCCATAATTAGCTTCACAATACATTACTAATACTTTTTCTAAATTTTCAACTAAAAAGCAATGCCGTCTGTCACTCGACACAAATTTGTATGCTGAAAATGAACGCTCCACATCCACTGAAGTAACAGGAGCGTATTTCAATTTTGACATTAGTTGGACAGGAATGTTACATTGTAAATCCATGTTCTTCCCTGCTAGGATATCTGAAGCAGTACGCAGGATCTTCAGGCCTACATTTCTCTGCAGAACTTGCTCCAGTTTATCCCATACTTTATTTCCAACAGAACCAGGAACACATTTGGAATTTAAAATACAAATTTTCGAAATAAGAATGGGTGTTTTGACCTATTAGAGATCAAACATACTTAATAGGTCAAAATAGGCTTTATCGTCAAAATAGGCATTTTAGGTGCTATTAAAATAACAATTTTAGGCATAGTTTTATATGAAACATGTACTTGCAAGTTTTCATGAACTTATCTTTTAAGGATTAAAATAGGTTTTCACCTAAAATCCGAAGTCTAGTAATTATAATAATAATATAGACTAATGCACTTACAAATTCCATAAAGGTAACTATTTCTTCTTAAGTAGATTACTATTATTATTATTATTATTATTATTATTATTATTATCATCGTTAACACTTCTACCCGAAAAATGCATTTTTTTATAATGCTAAGCATATCGACGTGTAGCCCTTTGCGCCTCTACCTACTTTATGGCGATGATGATGAAGAATCTGCTCTGAGGCTGAGGCACCCACTAGGTCGAATTCTGTTAGCCTCGTATGATAGGACGACATATGAGTAGGCCTATGGATGTATAGAGGATGGATAAATATCAAGGTGACAATGACGACGAAATGAGCGGCGCCGGAAGTTACCCAGCATTTACTCTTAAGGCTGGTTCACAATAAACTGGGAACGGAGACGACGACGAGAACGAGAACGTAAATATTATTTAAATACTTTTATTTTAACAATATTTCCCTTCTCGTTGTCGATTCCGTTCCCGGTATGTTGTGAACTAGCCCTATTCGAGCGACGGTCGATTGCCGTCAGGTTCACTCAGTATTTTAATAACTTCCACTAGGAGATCTATTTTTGTTAAATTTGACTGTATTCCAAAACAAAATTACCAAGACCGATTGTGACAAAGGTTTTGGTGCTTTGCTTGACAACAAACTTTTTTTTTTCGGAATATCTATGATAAGAACTTTCTTGTGTTAAATATTAACGTACCTTGTTAACATGTTTCGACTTATTTTCGGTCATCTTCGAAACTGGTCGTTGTTGGTCTTGGCGCCTCTTGTTTTCTGTGTGGGTGCGTTCGTAGTGTAGAGTCAAAGAGTGTATGTGTTTTGAAATTGAGTTGTATGTTGAGAATATATTTGGGGTGTGTTTTTGTGTGTCTGTATATTTCATATTATTCTAGTGTGTTGAGTTTCTGGCTTTTTGGTTGGATGTGGAGTATTTCCATGTCTGAGTTGATGTATCTGTAGGTGTGGTTGGCATTTGTGATGTGTTCTGCATATGTGGAGGTGTTTTGTAATTTTGTTATGGCTGTGATGTGTTCTTTGTAACGTGTTTGAAATGATCTGCCTGTCTGTCCTATGTAGACTCTATGTAAACTCTACAAAAACATCTCAACACACAAACAACACAAACAAATACAACCACTTAGGCGTATACAAACTCAAATGTAACACCTGCAACAACTTCTACATATGACAGACAGGCAGATCATTTCAAACACGTTACAAAGAACACATCACAGCCATAACAAAATTACAAATCACCTCCATATATGCAGAACGCATCACAAATGCCAACCACACCTACAGAGACATCAACACAGACATGGAAATACTCCACATCCAACCAAAAAGCCAGAAACTCAACACACTAGAATAATATGAAATATACAGACACACAAAAACACACCCCAACGATATTCTCAACACACAACTCAATTTCAAAACACATATACTCTTTGACTCTACACTACGAACGCACCCACACAGGAAACAAGAGGCGCCAAGACCAACAACGACCAGTTCCGAATATGACCGAAAATAGGTCGAAACATGTTAACAAGGTACGTTAATATTTAACACAAGAAAGTTCTTATCATACATATTCCGAAGTGATACAGTGTTAAAAGTTGTGTAATCAAGATGTATAAACGTTTTTTCTTCAGACATGACGTGATGACTTCATCATAATTATATACAACAATGCAATTAAAATATCTGATTCAGAACTGTTCATGACCAATTATTTTTTTAATAATTTATTTTTCACTAGTCCAATCAAAAGTGTCATACACTTTGCCTGAATAGACTGCATTCCATTACAGCAATGGGCTCCGTGAAAACACAAAGCAAACATGTCATTAAGTCATTACCACACAATCACTTTAATAACAGTTACGAAGTCTTTGTGATCTGTCACTATCATACTGTACACTGCCGAAGCAGCGGCGGGTGGGAGGGCTTTCGAGTAGACAGAAATTAATCAAGGTGGACAGCCATTCTTTCTTGTGTCTCAAAACACTGAAATTATTATGGGAGTAAATTATTACTGATCAAGACAAATATTTCTAATAATTATTAAATATTAAATATGAGGCGACAGATTAGTTCAGTTGGTAAAGCGATTTGCTATGGACTGAAAGGTTCTCGACTTAATCTCCGGTGGTGACGGGATTTTTCTCGTTATCAAAATTTCTAGAATGTCCTGGGCCAAAAAGATGTCGGAGCATGGTGCCGACCACACCACTTCGTTTAAGGGCCGAGGTCAACGTAGCATGGAGCTCTGCCTCCAAATTTAGGTATATAAATTACTTTAAGTTGATTATTTCTATTTATTAATTTTTCGCCGTCTGTCTTGTTAGTATATAATTCGGCGATCAAAGATATATATAGTATATATATATATATATATATATATATATATATATATATATATACTGTAGTTATTTCTTAATAAATATTAGAATTAGAATCCTGTATTTCATACAGAATGTACCGTAAGCAATGCCATTAATTTCAAGGGGTTATTCTTTGAAATATTTCAAACAAAAAAGTTTAATAGAATTTTGCTTGTTTTTGGTTCCCTTTCGAGATGAAAATTGTTTTTTATGAAACAATCCATAGCGTGTTTTGGGAAAGTCATTAATTTAATTCCCAATACGGTCTGTCAGTTAACAGAGTAGTGTATTATGACAATAAATTATTGAAAGAATTTTAGTTTGTTTTGTCCTTCAAATGTGCAAAAATTTGATCCTAACAGAGCAATGTAACTTTTCGTTCTGCAAAGGAATTTTACAATGTTACATGTTTTTTTTTATCGTTGGGATTATAAAAGAACAAAGATATCCTAGAAGAGTTATTGATAGAACCGGTACTAGAGTATATTGCAAGATTAAGAAACAACTGGAAAGATCATGTAAACAGAATGCCTAGATGAAGAATCTCTAAGGATATTTTGTGGTATCGCCCTAGATGAAGAAGTCCTATTGGACGCCCGGCTAAGAGATGGTATGAGACCGTAATGGACCACGTAGTCTAACACTTAGATGGAAGATGGTGATGGCGATGATGATGATGATGATGATGATGATTATGACATTTGTTGGGATCGAATATCTACATTTACAGAACAAAATTAAAGTTCTTTCAATCATTTATTATCATAATACACTGATTTCTTAACTGACAGAGCATATTGGGAATTACATGAATGGCTTTCCCAAAACACGCTTTGAAACATTTCATATAAACAATTTTTATCTCAAAAGGAAGTAAAAACAAGCAAAACTTTATTAAACCTTTTTTGTTTGAAATATCTCAAAGAATAACCCCCTGTAATTAATGACATTGCATACGGTTCACTTTGTATATTGCGGATGGCTTCAGACCGCTGTAATCACTCCAGATTATACACTTTCGCTTTAAATTCTATTTACGCCGTGCTTTGGATCAACATAGGCATATATTCACAAGTCATTATATTATATTATATTATATTATATTATATTATATTATATTATATTATATTATATTTATATTATATTATATTATATTATATTATATTATATTATATTATATTATACAGCTTATATTAATAGAGTCAGAAAGTAACGGAACTTCGGGTGGCAACGCCATGCTCTATAAGCAACTTCTCTGCCTTGTCCATGTAGTATATAACCTACTCTCCAGGCGTATAGACTCAGTGCGAACATGACATGTAGATACCCTTTTCTTGCAGATGGCATACATCCATTTACACAACACCGACTTCAAAGTACGCCCCCTGGGCAGTGACATACTTCTGCCAGCGTCCATACCACTTCTCGAAACATTCCTTCGGTCACTTCCCACAGAGCGCGTGTCGCATGAATTTTCACCTCTTCGGCTGCCGCAAACCGCCGTCCCTTGAATAGGGATTTGACCTTTGGAAATTAGTAGAAATCTGCTGAAGCAAGATCTGGAGAATATGATGGCTGTGGAAGGACAGGTATTTTGCGTTGTGCGAGGAATTCGCTCACCAAGAGCGACCGATGTGCTGGGGCATTGTCATGATGGAGAACCCAATTCTGTCCCTGCCACAAGTTGGGTCTTCTTCGTCGAACTGCATCACGAAGACGCCGAAGAATTGCAAATACGCCTCCTTACTGACAGTTCGACCCTCAGGAATAAATTCGAAATGTACGAGACTCTGGATATCGAAGAACACTTCAAGCATTACTTTCCCCTTTGATCGGTCGGCAAGGAATCTCTTTTGCCATGGCGAGCCGGGAGAGTCAGGAAGTACCGGAACTTCGAGTGGCAACGCCATGCTCTATAGGCAACTTCTCTGCCTTTTCTGTGTGGCATGTGACCTACTCTCCAGGCGTATAGACTCATGAGAATGGGGAAGACTAACGTAGCCGGAAACCAATCGAAATACAATGCAGATATCAGCTTCTTTTAGTGAATAAGTGTAGGTATATGTGATAAAATGAGCTTGAAAGAGCAGAGAGGTGACATTAATTTCGGCTACGGTAATAATTAAATTTTGTGTTAAACTCGGTAAAACATTTACTGAGACTTTGGCACTCATGTGCCAAGCGTATGGAAATGAAGAAATGTCTCGGACCCGAATGTATGAGTGGCACAAGCTCTTCACAAATGGCCTTCTTTCAATGGATGATGATCCACGTTCAGGAAGACGCATATCGGCAAGAACGGAATAAATTATAGCTCGAGTTGCACAAGAAATCAGACGAGACCGCAGACAGCCAATAGATGATAGGGCTATTTTGTTAGGTGTTTCACATGGTTCTGTGCAGTCCATTCTCCACAATGATTTGAAAATGTAACGTGTGTGTGTGAGCACGCTGTTCCAAGAAGCCTAGCAGATGAGCAGCGGGAAGAGCGGCAACTGGTTAGTGGAGATCTGATTGACAGGGTGAACCAGGATCCAACTCTCTTGCACAGAGTGATCACAGGCGACGAGACATGGTGTTTCCTTTACGACTCGCAGCCAAAGCGGCAGTCTTCAACGTGGAAATCTCCCGGCTCACCACGGCAAAGAGATTCCATGCCTACCGATCAAAGGGGAAAGTAATGCTTGAAGTGTTCTTCGCTACCCAGGGTCTCGTACATTTCGAGTTTATTCCTGAGGGTCGAACTGTAGTAAGGAGGCGTATGTTGCAATTCTTCGGCGTCTTCGTGATGCAGTTCGACGAAGAAGACCCAACTTGTGGGAAGGGCAGAATTGGGTTCTCCGTCACGACAATGCCCCAGCACATCGGTCGCTCTTAGTGAGAGAATTCCTCGCACAACACAAAATAAATAGAATTACCACGGCTGTATGCAAGCTCGAAATTAACAAATTACAACTATTCCTGAAGTGCCAGACCATGGTTTTCGATAAGACAATGAAGGATATGAGATGCCAGCCGCTACTTTTATGCCAGATATCAAAATCAAAATGTTTTTCAAATAGCTAACAGAGGAATTCCCTGGGTGTCTAGAATCTGGAAATTTGTATGAATGTGGTGTGATTGTGAATGTGCCGGGTTAATATTAATTAACCAATCATCACAAATATAAAAATCCATCAGGACTGTCGCTGGGCAGTAACCTGAACACACGTTTCAGCGTCATATTGTTGACAAGTGACTTCATCTGTTAGCACAACCATAAAACAGCTAATAGATCCTATAGAGTTACCAACAACGAAAAAAAAATAGCTAAGATCCTCCATTTTAAAATACTGTATATTAAAAACTATTTATACATAATTAAAATACTTTCGACTCTAATTTTTTTTCCGGTACGGGAACAGCGAGTTTTTATTGTAGACGGTACAGTGTACCAGCCCGTACCTGATCAACTACAGCACTGCGTAATTGTCAACCATTAACAAAAAGAATTCACGCAAAATAGCCTCAAAAGCGTCAGCCTTCACAAAATCTGAACCAGCTATTGCAGAACCTACATTCGCTGCCAATTATTGTTTCTCGAAGCCCAGTCTTGATAGTCTGGACGTATTGCTGCCATAATTCACGTCGCAGCACGCAGATGGCCTCGCAACAATTGCGAGTTTTTATCCCGGTTCTGAAATCGCAGAAGTGTCAATCACCTCGCGATAGATGTCACTAGCGGATGGAGCTGGCAGTCCCTGAACAAGAGGAGAGGAGCAGAGGCAATGTAAGACCCGGAGGCGAGACAACGGCGGGGAGTGAGTGAAGGGAAGAGGGAGGGAGAAAAAAATACAGCCAGGCAAGCAATGCGAGTTCCTGATGGCACCGTATATCATATTCGTGACACGCTGAAACAATAACTCAACCGGTTTACTACCGAAATAGACAAGGGCATATCCCTCCTTCTAGTTCTCCTGCATTCGCCGTCTCTTTCTCTCTCTCTTGCTAGATTCTGCTGCGGCCAACCGACCCAGAACGGCGGACCGACATACCATGATGCAAAGACACATAACTGGGACGCCATCGTCGTCTCAGGGAGAGAAGGGGTTAAGTGGCGGATGTTTGTCTTCATCTGAGTAGAAATTATGGAGGAAAAGAAGATGAAGTGAAACGTGAAAGTTTGTGACGGAAAATATCTTTGAGAAGGCCGAAGAAAATCGAAAGAGTTTGGACTCAAAACATCATCAAGCTGATGATGGCAATTTTTTATTATGATGATAATAATAATAATAATAATAATAATAATAATAATCATTTTTCCAATGATGACTTGACTTTTGTGCCATCCATCAAGTCTGCACAACGTATCGTCAGGTACTAAATTGCAACTTCAACATTTTTTCTTCCATTACTTGATCACCTGCTGAAATTTAGTCATTTTCTACCTGTTAACTTCACTTTCCTACTGACAACAGTTTCTCGAATACATATATGTTACAGATATCACAATAATTAGTTATTTTCTAGCTGTTGGGTTGGCACATTTTGACATGTTTTTCAAGCAAGCTACTAAATTCACTAATTCAGACAATATGACTATATCGTGTGCATATTTTATTTCGCACTTATAATATAATAAATATAACATAATGTAATACATTGCGGAAATATAATTATTTCAATGTAATGTATTTTTACGACACAAAAATAGCTTTTAAGAAATGAATATTTATTTAGTAATATTTAGTGCTTTAGGTTCAACGTTGGTAGCATTGAAGTGTCAGCCATATTTTATTCTTAGTAGACCTAAGAATAATAATAGACCTGCGAAGCTGGCAGTAGCAAGTCGTGCATGGAAACTGCGTTTGGGGTGAGGACTGAAATCCCACTTGGACTGATAACCTAGTCCAGATTTCTCAGAGGTTTTCCTAACTTGTAAGGTAAACAAATCTAGGTAGGTAGGTCTAATCCATGAAGAGTCATCGGGCTGATTTTGCCAAAATATCATCAGACTCACTAATTCTATCGAAGTTAGATAAATTGATGCAGTGTCGTTAAATAAGAGAAGAATGGAGCGTGCGAAATGGACAGGCAAATAAATGAAGCTGTGCTAGAAAGAGTGCGCGAAGAAATGCTGAAACTAATTAGGAAGAGAAAAAGAAATTGGCTGGGCCACTGGCTGAGAAGAAACTGCTTAAGAAGGATGAACTGGAAGGAATGGTGAACGGAAAAAAAAATCGTAGCAGAAGATTTCAGATGATATATAACATTAAAATATGGATTGTATGTGGAGTGTAAGAGGAAAAGGAAAAGAGAAGAGATTGGAGAAGAACGACCTGTCCTTGGACAGAAATCTATGAACGAATGAATAGTAGTAAATAGTAATAGTTGCAGTAGCAAATAGTTCTGATGCTGAGTACTTGACAACTTTGTCACTGTCTCTTCTCACCTGGTCTCAATTTAACTGGTAGCACTTTTCTTTTCTGGTGCCTTATATTGTTTTCGACACATTATTTTGCTGTTCCGGAGCTGCTGTCCTGCGTGAGTTTGATTCCTGTCGGCTGATTATCTGGTTGGTAGGTATTATTTCTGAGATTTTTCTCAAATGTAACGGTGGGTCCATGTGGAATTTGTGGTAAACAAGGACAATGTTAGATGGTAACTTTTACCGGGTACTTCCGTTTCCCCTACCGTCACCCCACCATTGCTCCATTTATCATATTAATCCAACTGGTGCGCTGTAGACACCCTCCCATGGTGCACCAAGAGCAATATTCTGCGACAAAGAGTCAAGTACGGCGTGTTCCCCCTAGAGGGGGTCACAGAGGAAAATGGCGCAAAAATCGAATACTCGTCATCGAAAAAAGGCTACTTAATTTCTCATGGATCATAACACAACGCAACAGTAGCCTACAGAATACCACAGACTGAAACCAAGATGTAAACACCTGGTAGATATGAATATATTATAGTTAACATCGTTAACATAATGGCTATCGGAGTGGCTTTCTATGTCCTACACTACGATTCAAATTCAAGGTAGCATTCGGGGTGAACAATGCAAGACGATGTGAGATGGACCTACTTCAGTCAAATCACTTCACGATTACTGGAGAAATTACAATTATAGCTTATATGAATTACTATCCGTAGCTATTTATATAAAGATAAAACAAATTCGTATTGTCACGAATCTGATTCGACAGACGTAAGAATTACCCATCAACTGAGTAGCAGACATATTTTATTTTACGATGCTTTGAACTGCAGAAATCATTTAGCGTCGAAATTCAATGTAGACGAGAAATGAATGGCCCACAAATTTTGCCCCGAGTTCTCCATCAGTGACAGAGTTATTTTACGGGTCTTCACTTTCGGCCAGGTGTGAACCCGCGAACCTCTGGTCCGAGGGCCAGAATGGTAACCGCAAGACCACCGAAGATGACTCTCATCAATGGAGGACAAGAAAAAAGCCAGGAGAAGGAAATATACTTACGCTAAGCACATGGACTTAAGATTATTTCTTTTTAAATCCGTACTGAGAGTTACCACAAATGTGGAGTTAAGAGATAAAAATAATTATATTAAACTAATTTAACACGAAATATCTGTGGCGTTTGGTCGAAACATAACTCCAAAAAACCTGTTTTGAGATACAAGCATTTTTATTTTCACTTTTCCAATACAAATCATAGTTCCAGTTTACATACAAATGTAATTGGAAATAACATATGATTACTGTAGATGGAGATATCACGGCTGTACCAAACGAAAGATAACTGTTTTATATAGGGCTACACTTTCAGCTAAAAGGCCATTTTTGGAATTAAAATGTGTAATGGAGTAAGAAATAATTAAGTTACTAGAGATACCTAATTTTCGTAAACCATATATTAGCGAAATTCGGATTTTCAGCAATTAAAAGCAAACATTTTATGTTTGAAGCCCTTCCAGTTAAAAATATCATGTTTAAACTCGTGAAATAACATGAAATTTGATACATACGCGAATTCTTTTTTGTTTGTTTTTAGCACGAACTTATTCGAAATTAGTCTTTTTCATGAGAAACTTTTATTTTTTTTAAGAAAGTATAATTTAAAGTGCCCAAAAGTTATATCTATTTCAAGTGACATAAATAGGCCTATGTGCTTGAATTAATGCCAGAAGCTTTGGTGAAGTTAAGTTCCATGCGTGTTGTTCTGTTGGCAGGCATGATTAGAGTGACCAGATTCACATCGATAAAAAGAGGATAAAAATCTTCAAAAAGGAGGGCATTGTTCGAAAAAAGAAGACAGAAAATATGTACTTAGATTTAGATTTAGGCCTATATTACGCCTGTACTTCAAGTTACGTCAATATCTATTTTATTACAAAATAATTACATTACGGATTTAGGCTTATATCATACTTAATATCTATTTTATGACAAAATAATTATGATAAAACTTAATAATGATTTTAGAGTTAGCTAGATATGTATGTAAGTCCGATCGTTGGCAAAGAGTATATTCCGTCGATCCTGCTTCCATCTACAGACAAAATACTTGAAAAAGACATCAAAATCAGATAATTTCAAAATATCATATCAGGCATACAAGTTACGAAAAGGAGGACATTTCTTGATTTTTTAATAATCTACCCGGACCCCGGACAAAGACCTAAAAAGGAGGACATGTCAGGACAAAAGAGGACGTCTGGTCACCCTAGGCATGATAGTGATTGGAGCTGGCTAGATTTACTATTTTCTTTTAATTAGGCAGTGGAATTTCTTAAAAATTATAATTATAATATTATCTGTTTTGCATTGATATTTATGTACTAAATGTTTTATTTAATATTCAAATCGTATTTTCAATGACTTTATTTTTAATGATATAAACTATAAAAGCTTGAAATTTTGTGGTTCCTTCTTCTTCTTCTTCTTCTTCATTAGCCCCTTATGCCTCTAAGCGTCGGGGCATCTCGTTTTGTCCATTTCATCCACTCCTCGTCATGTTGATCCGTCCAATCCGAGGCTTCTGTTTTCCCTTTGAATCAATAATTACCCTGACTTGGGTGATTAGCCCAACTCAAGGTGCTTTGTCTGGGTGTGCTCCCTGTTTCCTGTGGTCTTGAGGTGGAGTTGGGCATTTCCTCCCAATCTCAATCGCTATGGTTTTCCCGCCAATACTCGGGTGGCTGACTGCAGTGGTTTCCCACTGGGCGATGGGATCGCTACTTCCCTACGCCGTTTCTTTCTTTTTTTTTTTTTTTGGTTCCTATTAGTTTATATTATTCACACATAGTATGAGAGACTGTTATACAAATTTCTAAGACCTAAGACCTAAGTGCGGTAGGAAACTGTAAGATTCCCTTTATAATACAGACCTTTAGTCTGTGTAGTTATATTCAGAAATATATTTTGCACGACGAGAGTAAAAAAATATATATGATTTTTAAATGCGAAATAACACGGAACTTATGTATTTAGTACGAAATAACACTGAAATTATCCAAATTTGTATACCAAAGTGTAATAATTTTATTCGCCGTAAAATAATTAATCAAAATATTACAAAATGAATGACGTAATGAAGACGTAAGCTGATACTCATGTAAGGTAAAGTTAGGAGAGGAGATCACACTTGAATACTGGTTCCTGCAACCAAGAATAGGAAACATATGGTATAATAAGCGATAGCTAAACATTTTTCTTTTTCGGAAAAATTAATATTTCTTGAACAGTGGAACAACATAAAATAGGGTACAATCTGGCGTTTCTCTTCCAAGAATAGGAAAGACGATGTACTATTGTTAGGAAAGATATCCCAAACGTAAAAATCAAGAACACCTATTGTGTTTTATAAGAAATATTTTATTTTCAATAACTTATATCCTTCATACTTGAAAAAAAAAAGATAGAGACAAAATGCAAAAAAATAGTTATTTAGGACACAAATTTTAAAAGTGAAATTTTGATTTGTGAGTATGATATTTGCGAAACGATGCCTCAGATCGACTGTGGTAAACCTACGAACAAAATAAAACCATTTTTAACTTGTATGTATAGATCTAGAAACAAAATATGGGCCACCTGAATTTTCCAAGTTCCAGTTATAACATACTCCATAACTTAAGCACTGACCATGCGCAGTATGTTATAACCGGAACTTGCAAAAATTCAGTTGTTTCTGAGTCTGTGCACTTTTCTTAGACAGCTGTTGAATATTCATAAATGCATTAGCTAATTTAATAGATTAGTTTTCATTTATTATTTGAAATTGCTGGGTGTGCTACTTGACGGAAAATTTATTACCTGCCGTTAAAGTATTCATCCATATGACAGGTGTCGCCATGAATGCGATCTGATAGTAAAACATTATGGCTAAAGTTTTAAACTGGTGTTCGGAAATGAATAACTCTGAAAATGAACCGAAAGAAATAAAAGAAGCTGTAGGGAGAGTAACATTGGAATTATTATCAGAAAATTTTAAGGAAACAATATGATATTATATCATACAACAGTTTATGGAAAGGTTCAAGATAAAAAAAAAAAAACTTTCAAGTAAGTACAGCCCAAAGATTCTTCTCAGTCATTGACATGACATTTCAATCCCTAATTTTCTTCTCGTAAATTCTGTTAAGTGTATTACCAGTAGTAAAAAGTTATGGTTATCAATAAAATAGTTGTTGAAGCAATTTATTTAATTTGTGTGCGTCTCTTAACCAAAAACCAGTTATTTTTAAAAGCAGACCTCGCGTTGTTTGAACCGCTCCATTGATCGGTTGTGATTTTTGCGAATAATATCTGGTCGAGAATAATTGACAATCTGCGCAAACACATCACTGTTAAAATATTTTTCGTATTAGTGTTAAAAGTAGGCTACTTTTCGGACGCTAACATATGTGCAAAACTCGCTTTATCCAAAATAAAAAAAATGAATTACATATGGGATGTTGTACTTCTTGCAGTTCTCTATCTACTGATATAGTCGGTTTGTGCAAATCTTGTCTAATTCCTCTTCCATAAAGCTCAGAAAACTACTATCACATGCAAAACTGTCCATATCCATAACGGTTTTTCCTGTTTTCTGACAAATCACTTTACCTGGATAAGGTGAGTTTTGCATTTGATAGCCTCATATAATAGTCAATTTTTAGCGTTAAAAATCTTCTTTGAATAATTACGTGCATATGTATGCCTATGAATTAATTAATGTATGTATGTATGTATGTATGTACAGGGACATCATTTTATTTTTACTAACATTTTTAATATTAACCTGGCTATACCTTTCTATTAACGATTGAAACAGGAAACACCGTTTGCTACCCCTTCCACGACTGCAGTTCGATGCTACTGGCGTAAAATACAAATCACTTTACTAGATATAGGAGGGAAGAAAAGTAGTTCATCCAATTATGTAAACTAGGAAATATCACAATTTTGAGTTTGATAATTTTCATTAGGCTTTTGTTTAATCAAAATACAGTACTGTATTACCACTTAGTGTTTTTACTCACCAACTGAGCTATCCATTCGGACGTATTAATTATGCAATGTATATTGTACTTTACAGCACATTAGCGTACAATATAGAGAATGAAGTTAAATTGAAAAATAATCATAATATGGATATTTAAACACATTTTTTAAAATGGTGGCTGTTCATTTCGATACAGGCTTCAGTCCTTTTGTGCATATTACCACACTATAGACTATTGTACCTAATTCCAATTACCAGTTTCGTCCTTCGTACGAGTAACTCCTGTTGAAATAATTCTGTACCTACTCTATAAAAGAGTACCTTACGTATTGTAAATTCAATCTTCACTTCTGCCCGATCCGAAAAGATAAAATTATTCAGAAATGCTATCTACTGTCCGTTCAAGTTGTTTTGTTGCAGGGTCGTAGAAAGGGGTGTGAATCACGTGACAGTTAATTACTTAACGAGGCCCTTTTATTTAAGTTATTTTAAACACTTTTATAATATTACGTAGACGTCCAATTCCTAACAGAAATTAATGTATTCAGAAAAGAGCTAAAACAGCCCAGCTACTATACTTTACATTGGGGGAACAGAAGCAGGCGGGGAAAACCAGGATGCGACGTAGGCAAACGGACAACAGTACCTGTGCGAAAATATGATTCAATATTGAAAGCTCTTTCGTCACTGGAGAACGCGAACATATTTCTGGAACGTACTATACTCCTAACTCAGTACTGCTTACGCGCCCTCGGCTCTGTGTCGTGAACAGTTGGAAGTTTACTAGTAGAAGGGGCGGGAGTGAAGTACATTCAAAAACTCAGGTACAATAAAAATTGAAGTAAAAATAAAATGATGTCCCTGTATGTATGTATGTATGTATGTATGTATGTATGTATGTATGTATGTATGTATGCATGTATACATGTGTGTATGTGTGTGTGTGTAAGAAAATATAGGTCTATGTCAACGTCATTAACATTGTTATGTAGAGCCTACAGCCTAAACAGAATGCCAAACAACTGAGTAATAAAATGTGTCATACAAAAAGGAAGTTTTAAAAAATCCCCAAAACGTAAGAAAATTGAGAATCTGCATTTCCAACAATCTAGTATATTGGAATAATGCACCACACATATTATGGATCAAACGTAGAAAGATTAGGCATGCTTTAAAAAGAGTTGGACTCAGTAGTTGCTAGCATTGACTGTAATGTTTTAAATAGATAATGATTATGATTATGAATTTGGTCCAGGATCATATACTCACAAACACGCAAGCACAAGAACCAGTGTGCTTTCTCATGCCTACAGACTGTCTTGGAAGAACGTTTGATGTTTGGAGCGGGAATAAAAAGACAATTAAGCTTCCGTTTATGGAAAATGTAGTGGATACAGCATTCTTCTACTATTTACCCGCCATAATTCATACTACGCCCCGGGCTAATAGGGGAATATAATATACACAGTCTATTCCTCAAGAAGTGTGGACCACATGTTAGCGTTCAAGTCGTGTCTGATCTCTACTGTTACTACGTGACGCTTCTGAAGTCTTGGAGATCTTTGTTCTATGGTAATAGCTGAACTTGTTCGATAGACATACAGTGGGAATTCCTCGTTGTCGAGCTAGCACGATGTCGAATCTAAAATATAACAATTACGAGGATGCATATAAGTGGATGTTTTATACGATTCGAATCCATGACGAAAATTTCGACACAGGTTTAAAACTGTGTCTTAGTCTGGGGAAACATTTCTATAGTTTAATAATGTACTATAACTCGATTAAAACAGAAGTTTTATATAACATTCTTATTGAATTTTGTATTCCCAACAAACTAGGTCGATTAATTAAAATGTTCCACAGTGAAGCCTACAGCAAAGTTCGTATAGGCCAGTTTCTGTCTCATGCTTTTCCAATTCACTACTGGGTTGAAGCAAGAATATGTACTATCACCTTTACTTTTTAACTTGGCTCTAGAATATGCCATTAGGAAAGTCCTGAATAACAGAGAGGGTTTGGAATTGAATGGGTTATATCAGCTGCTTGTTTATGCGGTTGGCGTGAATATATTAGGAGAAAATCCACAAAAGATTAGGGAAAACACGGAATTTTACTTGAATCAAATAAGGAGATACGTTTGAAAGTAAACCCCGAAAAACAAAGTATAATATGATTATGTCTCGTGACCAGAACATAGTACGAAATGAAAATACAAAAAATTGGAAATTTACCTTTTGAAAAGGTTAACAAATTCAAGTACCTTGAAGCAACAGTAACAAAGAGCTATAAATGACACTCGGAAAAAAATTAAACGCAGAATAAACATGGGTTGGAATTTATAAAACAGTTATATTACCGGTTGTTCTGTATGGTTGCGAAACTTGGACTTTCACTTTGAGAAAGGAAGTGTTTGAGAATAAGGTACTCAGGAAAATATTTGGGGCTAAGAGGGATGAAGTTACAGGAGAATGGAGAAAGTTACACAACGCAGAACTACACGCATCGTATTCTTCATCTAACATAATTAGGAACATTAAATCCAGAAGTTTGAGAGGGGCAGGGCATGTAGCACGTATTGGTAAATCTAGAAATGCAGTGAAAGGGGCCCATTTTGAACACCTTCAATGAAGTGATGTGATACAATTAAAATACTGTTAAATTGTTTTAATGCTGTTTCTTTCTTTAAATTCTATGCCTTGTACTAATATTGTAGTTAAATTCTAATGACGCATATCGATTTTCTAAACCATTAATGTATTATACTTACTATGTATAAAATATTTTTATGCTCGACCATGCCGAAATGTAGTAATTATACACCTGGTAGTAGCCCTTT
This sequence comes from Periplaneta americana, assembly GCF_040183065.1. Taxonomy (NCBI): domain Eukaryota; kingdom Metazoa; phylum Arthropoda; class Insecta; order Blattodea; family Blattidae; genus Periplaneta; species Periplaneta americana. The sequence continues at coordinate 97,964,134 of NC_091128.1, forward strand.
AATGCACCTCATTAAAGTACACCTATTCATTATAATTCAGTTGTTCAGCCAATGAGAAATCACAATTGTACCATTATAAAACCGCAAGTATCGATTATTCTCAGAAATGCAATCGAAGACAATTAGCGAAAAGTCACGGAAGCTGGAAATCCAATACTGTCGCAGAAGGTTATGTTCTGTTACTATAATAATTAGCATTAATTGTAAATAATATTCAAATAAATTCAATTTGTCATCTCGTTTTTCAATTCTAAATCAATTTCCAGGTTATATCAAGACTAATGTTCATGTTATTCTCTAGATTATATCAAGGTCAATGACATTCGTGCCTCGGAAAAAATCAATACTTTCGCGTCTGCGCACATCTCACAATTTAGGTCAGTTCCGCTCCTCACTTACATAATCATAACATGAATACTTATGAATAATTTCAAGTTAGAAATATGGTCGAGCATAAAAAGTCGTATGAAACTTGCCTATAATGGCAATTAAGACGCTCGTATCAAAATTATGAAACTCGCTTGCGCTCGTTTCATAAACAAACATACTCGCGTCTTAATTACTACCATTATAGGCTCGTTGCATAATGTACTATTGTATTTCGTGCATTTTGAGACCTGAGAATCCAAAAATGTAAATACATTATGACATTAAAAAAACTGACTCCTTGGCACACACTTCATAAATGAAAAACATAGTTTTTGAAAACATTTTAAAAATCCCCTTTTTTAGTCGGTATATAACCTTTATAAATTTTAAGTTTAGACATTGTCCATAAAATGAAAGTATAAAATAATAACTAGTGTTTTACTTGATTTATTTAACGATCCTGTACCAACTACTAGGTTATTTAGAGTCGATGGAATTTGTGATATGGAAATGGTATTTGGCGAGACGAGGCTGAGAACTCGCCATAAATCACCTGGCATTTGCCTTACAGTTGGGAAAAACCTATGAAATTGTTGAGGAATATGTATAATGAGACAATATGTGTCATATTCGTGAAATTGTCTGCTGCAAATATCACAATCCACCCGGGCTCGAACCCCTTTGTTGAAAAGTCCACAGACAACAGAACTATGACAGGTTCTTTGTAAAAGGACGCAGAGACACATATGTGTAAGCTAAAACATGGCGTGACATTGAATAGCCTACTTGGCATTAAGTTGAAATCAGAAGGAAAGAGCCGGACAACTTTCTGATTACTTGATCTTGGGGCCATCTGTTACTGAACACCAACTCTCAATTATTTCGGAGCAAATGTATTAATTTACAAACTACTCTGTTAGCAGTTCAACCGGTCCCCTAATGTTCTTAAGTGTGTCAGGTTTCATTTATCTACCTGGAATTGCTTACGAGGTCTGGTAATGGACGAAATTCGAGTTTCGGAAGATCGCAGTGCTATTATGTCATATGTCAGCCGTTATTTATTAAAGTATTCTGACATCGGCCATATTATATACAAGTTAATTTTTTTACTTATTTCAAGGGCCCATTCGCTTATTATCCTCGGCTACACTAAACTTACTGTATTCGCCAGAGGTCTCTATAGTTTCATGAAGGACTGTCGTGCAGATTCATGTGTAGTCTAAGACGATACATTAGCCCACAGAAACATCTTTCCCCAAAACAGGGAATTTTTGTTGTGCCAGAAACAAAAGGCCGAACATTTTTCTGGGAGCTAACTCTATAGTTTATGACGTTGCTGTCCTTTTAGACCCTTTACTTTCTATGACCTTTGAAGATCTGCTGAGTTCCATTTCCTTTTTCACTTTATTATTATTATTACTTACTTACTGGCTTTTAAGGAACCCGGAGGTTCATTGCCGCCCTCACATAAGCCCGCCATTGGTCCCTATCCTGAGCAAGATTAATCCAGTCTCTATCATCATATCTCACGTCCCTCAAATCCATTTTAATATTATCTTCCCATCTACGTCTCGGCCTCCCTAAAGGTCCTTTTCCCTCCGGCCTCCCAACTAACACTCTATATGCATTTCTGGATTCGTCCATACGTGCTACATGCCCTGCCCATCTCAAACGTCTGGATTTAATGTTCCTAATTATGTCAGGTGAAGAATACAATGCGTGCAGTTCTGTGTTGTGTAACTTTCTCCATTCTCCTGTAACTTCATCCCTCTTAGCCCCAAATACTTTCCTAAGCACCTTATTCTCAAACACCCTTAACCTATGTTCCTCTCTCAAAGTGAGAGTCCAAATTTCACAACGATAAAGAACAACCGGTAATATAACTGTTTTATAAATTCTAACTTTCAGATTTTTTGACAGCAGACTGGATGATAAAAGCTTTTCAACCGAATTATTATTATTATTATTATTATTATTATTATTATTATTATTATTATTATTATTCATCCAATGCCTACCCACTTCACTTTACGTGATTTGGGTTCCGCATATAGCGGATGGATGACAGGACTGTGACCCATTTTCTAGTTGCACACCATTTCGGCGGGGCACGTTGAACATGGTGTGTATCTGTTGAGAATTATGTCTTGTACTAGAGTGTAGTGTATGGAATGGATGATGATAATGATGATGATGAGGAAGGGAGAAAGGGAGACCCGGCGCCGGCACGTAGCCTACTCCTGTCGAACAGCACCAAGGGGACTGCCAGGCTTAACGTCCCCGTCCGACGGATGAATCACTATCACCAGTGACATACTGTATGCCTTCTCTTCATATGCACTGCGGAGAGATTTGGGATTTAACCCAGGCATATTGGTGCACAACTTAGTGATTAGAAGTTGTGCACCGCCATCTCTCCTAGTCCCGAGGTAGAAATTTTTACATAAAAATTTCTGAAACCGCCGGGGATCGAACCTGGGCCGGCTAGTCTGGAGTAGACACACTACCACAGAGCTAACTCGGCAGACATTATTATTATTATTATTATTATTATTATTATTATTATTATTATTATTATTATTATTATTATTATTATTATTATTATAGGAAATATAAGTAAAAGTGATAGACGGGTAGCTCAGTTTGTAGAGCAATCAATCATCTACTCACAGAAAGATCATGGGTTCAATGTCGGTTGGTTGTGAAATTTTTCTTTTCACCTAACTTCCATAATGGCTTTGGGATGCACTGACCCTCCTGTCAAACTGAGTAGCGCGTATTTTCCGGAGATAAAAGATTACACCATTTCATCCGAGGTCATGAATGCATTGTAAATATGACATACAGATGTGTTATAATTAAGTTTTAATTCGTTAAGACACAATAGCTAATTGACAAATCCACGAGAAGCAATGTAGAGAAAAATATTACAGATATTTTGCAGTGTAATTTATGTTCGCACTGAATTAATAATAGTAAACATGACTCTTAACCAAATGATAAAATGAATAAACACTTTCATTCATCGCGTTGTCATCTCGAAATATTCGAACATTTTTGTTTTTCTCTGCACATTTTCTGTGTACACAACATTATTTGAATTTTTCTGCTTTCTCATTCGTTAGATAACATTAGGTATTTAATTTCCTTGCTATACTTTTATATTTTTTTTGTAATTGAAGGGTTCAGAGCCATAGTGGGCCAAGCGCCATTTATTGAAAACGGAGAAAGCAAGAGTTAAAGTTAAGTGAATACCATAGTTTAATGAAGATTGACATATAATTTAGTTTTAATGTGTATACTTTATATTACTTGCTATATGTTTCCATTGAATTATTTATTATGGTAATAACTTCATTTTAACCCTTGTTTTCTACGGTTTTAGTAAATGGCGCTTGGTCCACTATGGTTCTGAAACCTTCAATTAATATAGGCTCAAACTTCATTTTGCAATAGTCAGGTCAAAAGTGGAATATGCATATCTATATAACTTAGAATCAACTACAACTAATTCTGTAAAAAATAGAAGTCATACGATGGAAATGTATGTTCATACCCCTTAGTTACGGAGCACTAGCCACAGAGTCATGCCAGTAGGAAATACGTACAGTTACCCTTAAAAGTAATGAGACGACTCTTGGTCGTCGGAAGCGCGGTTCACTCGATATCGACGTAACGATACGAAACATGACAAATACAACAAGAATTGTTACAAGGACTACAACAAGAACAAGGCCCAAAATAAGGATCACGAAGAAGACAGCCATTTAAGGCCACGATTTCACAACATAGCTCGGGTCACATAATATCATTGCTTCTCTATACCGAATGGCAAATGCCTGCTATGGGAAATACATTCTAGACTGCTGCTGTCGCTGTCACTGTCTTGTTTCGGTAGCTCATATAGTAGCGTGTCGGTTCCACTGCTTAACCGAAACGTCTCGTGTTCGATCCCAGGTAAAACTTTGCTTTTATTGAGGTGTAATTAATTTCTTCAGAATCCCTTGTCTGTCTAATTTGTCGAAAAATATGAATAATTTAAGCTCAATTTCTGGGTCTTACAAGTGGTCTAAACCTCGTCAAAAAATAAATCTTACTTGGAAATTAAAAGTATTCTTCCTCAAACAAAAATCATAAGAAACAAAAAGAGACCTGTTAACTTAAAATCTTGTCCACATGCCATCAGCTTCTATTACAGCTCTAAGTCGATCCGGCATGGATGTCACGAGATTGTGGAATAAGTTCTGATCCCCGGCGAGATCTTCCTAGGTGTCAACAACTTGATCTCACAATTCGTCTCGATTTCGAGGGCGTCGGTGGGCATAGGTGGCTATTCTTCTCTTTTTCAATTTCGCCCATAAATTTTCGATGACATTCAAATCAGGTGACTTCGGAGGCCAATTAATGATTTCGATCTCGGGTCTCCTTTGAAACCATCTTTGAATGCTTGCGGCATAGTGCACGGGATGGTTATCCTGCTGGAACAGCAATGCTCCTTCGGGAAAACGTTCTAGGAGCAGAAGGAAGGAATATATTTTCCAGAATGTGCTCATAAGTTCCCGCATTAAACCGGCCATCGATGCGTCCTATAACGCCAGGTCCATCGTAAGACATCCACTCCCAACACGATATGCTAAAGCGCCCCTATTTTTCACGTCGGTGCACATAGCGCTGATCATGTCGAAGACCATCCTCACGATAGACACGGACAGGACCTTCGTAATCACTCGAGATACTTGTTTCATCGGAGAAAATTATATTTCTCCAATCGAAATCCACTCGATTGGTAGCGAAGGCAAGACGGTCGACAGCTTGTGCTTCCCCCAATATTTCCATTTGCGCAGCCCTCCAGCTCCTAATACCGCGGTTCCTCAACCTGCTGATCACAGTCTGTGAACAACCGGGAAAGTTAGATGCTCCCTTATTTCGTTGCAGTCCGAATGGGGTACTGTCGAACTGTCTCGAATAAGAGAGCATCCTCTTCCAATGAAGAAATCCGCTGACGCCCAGAAATAGGGCGATTTTCGACCTCCCCTGAATTTTGGTAACGATGAACCCACCTCGCGGCTGTACTTCCAGGAACACCGACCAAACGGCCAGCATATCTAGCCCCATATCCAGCCTCAATTAGAGCTATAACTCGCTGTCTTATGTCACGTTGGTTCGCCATTAAGATGAGAAATGAGGAATAACGATAATACTTTAGAGTAGACAATGACTATTTAACATGATATAGAATTATTGACATAAGGGGTATCTTGCACAGTAAGAGTTAATAAATAAAACCTAATACAATGTATAATAAGTTTTTAATAAAACCTAAATTAAATATTTAAAATAACAGGATATAACAGGAAGTCCAATTGTTGCGAAACTAATCAAATTAAATCTAATTACATTAAGTAAACAAACCCCAAGTTATGACACCACATTGCTACAGCTAAATTGTAGGTTATTAACATAAGCATTGAATAGGTCCGTGCTTATGCGTTGGACGAAAAACCAAACATCGAAAGTTCGAATCTTGCCGAGGAATGTAACTTCTTGCTTTTTATAATTTAAATCAGACTTCTAACTACAATCATTCATATTTCTTAATATTTATAGCAAACATTGAATTTGTAAAGAAAAGACTTTAGAAATCTCATATGGAATTTGTGATCTGTAGTGACATAAACATAGATTATGTCTCGGAACTTTTCCGTAAAAGTAAATTAAATTCACTCCTTGTAACTGGAAACCTTAGTCATAGAGTCATTTTCCCACCAGCATACAAGCTGGAGTGGCACAGTCATTGATAAAAGTTTTGTACACAGAATTAGACTGAATTCCTATTCGAAAGAACCTATAATAAATGGCTTATATGAACATGATAAACAAATCCTGTTTCCAATGTTACTGAACAATTTCAAAATATTAATTTTAAAACTAAAAAAGGGTCGTAAATTCTGTATCTAGTGATTATTTGCATTTATGTGTACAAAATGAATCTTGCAAAAACGTATATGTTACTGGTACTACTGATATTAAGAGTGAAAGTATTGTATTTTTCACTTAACTTCAGAATCACTTCAGTGGATGTTCTCCACTCAATGTTGTGAAAAATTCGAAATTAAAAACATGTAGATAACGCAGGGACTAAAAATCTCATGTATTAAAAAGAAGAATCTATATGTAATGAGTTGGAATGTAATGATCCTCATGTTCTTAAATACTACAAGAAGTACAGTGTAATTAATAAAAAAATTATGAAAGAGGGGAAATAGAACACATTTGAATAGAAAAGTACCGAATTCAGATAATGCAATTAAAGCTATTCGGAATATTATTAAAGTTAAACTTATTGATATCCTAAGAAAGAAAATATTTTTTCATTAAAAGCAGTGATTATAAAGTAGAGGATCCCAAATCTATTGCAAATTCTTTTAACGGCTTATAGCATATAGTACAGAAATATTATTGACAACTTAAACATTCAAGATTTTGCAAAAGATACTGCAATTCGTTATTTAACAGATGAAGCATTAATAATTAGTATTAATATATCTAATTAGTCAATAACTTCAACAGTGCTTTTTCATTCAATCATAACATGAATGAAATTGAATGCACATTAAATTAAACACTATTGCAAACACATAGATAAAATAGTTAAAATCAATTGAAGGGGTGAAAATGAAATAATCCAAAGCCACACTTTTGAAAAAAATTGTTTTGTGCGAGTGCATTTATTACACATATAGGAAAGCTACTAATAAAATATTGTAATAATTACTCAACAAATGACATAGCCTAAGGACTCTAAACCTTTGTAAAAGTTTGTCTGTGTGGCTTAGGAATATTTTTAAATTTCATTTTAATTGTTAGTTTTTAATATATATGCATTTACATTGTGTGTGTGTTTGTGTGTGTGTGTGTGTATTCATTAGACTAACGTTTATAATATTATAACTTGTAATTTTGTATTGTCTGTGATCATTAACACTTAATCTGAGGACTTTGTAAAACTCTATTTCAACGTTACTTCGCTATTTCAACGTTATTTAGACAAAAAAAAAAGCATTGTGTAGGCTAAGAATCGAACTCGCACTCTTCTACACAACACGCAGAAGTCTTAGCGTCTGAGCTATTGCAACGACACGTAAGTTTCCCTTTCTGTGCTAGTGTCGATCTAGTCATGAAGGTCCATTGTCGATTTAACTACACGATTTTTGTATATATTTATCTTTTATTTACGTAATATTATCATATTTTTTGCAGTTTTTGAAGTGAATTTTGGAACGATGCTAGTAACAAACCAAATAGCCTGAATCTAAGTAACTCAATATTCGTTATCTTGTGTATCAGTGCTCTGGTCTCTGATCATGCGCAGTGTTTTAAATCTGAGACTTAGGAATATTCAATTGTCTCATTCTTTTCCAGGAAAACTGTACATATTCATCATATCTTCATCATCATCATTATCATCATCATCATCATTATCATCATCATCATCATCGTCATCAAATTCTGTACTACGGATTAGGCCAATGAGTCATTCCACCTCCCGAATTCAGCTGGTCCTTTCACTCGTTTCTCAGGCTTGCCCACATTTCGTCCTCATATAGATGTCTATTTAGAAGCTCACATGGCTTTCTTCCTGGGTGAACTTTGGTCACATGGTCATACCAATTCTTCCTGTATTATTCTTTCTCACGGGACATGTTTGTTTTACTTGGTCATTAAACGATGCTGTATCAACTACTCAGTTGTTTAGCGTCGATGGGATTGATGATAGCGAGATGGTATTTGGCGAGATGAGGCCAAAGATTCGGTCTCCGATTGGGCTGATTACCTGGTTGGGTTTTTTCCGAGGTTTTCCCGAACCGTAAGGGGATGTCAGGTAATCTATGTATATGCAGAGACCCGAAATATAGTACTGGGTGACGCAGATAAAAGTAGTCCGCCTCCCATTTGAATGCGAATGCAATATTTTGACTGTTTGAAATTCCATTATCGTATTCTATCGTTTCGTATCATAATGAAATGAGAACACAGCTACAACAATGGCCAATTTTATGCAATAATCGATTGTTGGTATTCTTCCTGTCAGTATTTCATCAATCATCATTCGAATTACATGTGTCTGTTCGCATTCTCCAAAATGAATTACTCGATACAAGAAAGAGTGGAAATTGTGGAAGCATGTGTGAGAACAGGTTCGATTAATCCGCGAAATTTTCGGAGACAAGTTTCCGTATAGAGGACAACCGACAAAGAGAAACAATACAGGCTTTGGTTAAAAAAAGTGATGCGCTACAGGATTTGTGCAAAATGCGAAAAGAGAAATAGTTCCTTCAATTCTTACATCAGAGGTTATTGAGGGCATCCGCCGAAGGATTACTGCATAAAATTGTCCATTGTAGCTGTTTACTCATTTCGTTATGTACGATACGATAGAATACGATAATGGAATTTCAAGCAGTCAAAATGTCGCATTCGCATTCAAACGGCAGGCGGGCTACTTTTCTCTGCGCCACTCTGTATAATATAGCTGCATTTGTGCCCTAACTGTACTCTGCAGAATTGTTTCAGCATTTTTCCTCATTTCAGTGACTGTTTTTGAAGTGTAGAATTATATTTAACTTTAAAAATAAAACAAAAAGTGTCTAAGGAGGTTAAAGATGACAAAGCACGTTACGTATCACAGCCGGTATAGCTCTGAGTTATGCGTAATTCAAATCATTCCCCTCCATTTACGTACAACTCAGGTTTTATTGTAAATATTTGTGGCAATGCCTGCACACACCACTGCTGATCCGCAGTTGTCATGATGCGTCCCACATTACAACTTGTGCTATCAAGATTCATGCCAGTCATGCTTGTAAAAAGAAGCCGCCGAGTTAAAATGAGCCACGGCCGAAGGCGACACTCGGAGGGAGAAGATGTGGCCTAGAGGATTATTAGTCCAGCCTTAGCAGAACTCCAAAAAGCGTCCCGACCACACAGCAGACAGGGGGGCCGGGCATCAGGCAGTCTTACCATTCGTTACCCTTTGATTGACGATGTGGAGTGAGGGAATAAGCTCCAAGGAGAAAAGAATATTTTATCTGAGTCCCATTTCGTTATTTATGTCTTTTATGGCATCCCCTCCTCAAACTCTGGAGTCTTCCCGTCTCTCTCACTCGCCTGTCTTTAGAACAGCAATGAGTGAGAAGAAGAAGGAATGAAGAGGTAAGAGGAAAGAGGGAGGGGGACACGAGGAGAAGGAAAAATAAGTTTAGCAGCGCGAAAAAGCTATAAATTTGTCAGTTGTGTCTGTGTGTCTTGTCTTGTCTGTTGTTGTTCGGGGTCTCGAAATGAGGCAATTTGTATGATCGAGGTTGTGGTACAGGTGGTGGTTGTTGTATAGTCTACTGATTGATTGCTAGGCAGGCCAAGCGGCCATGCATTGGTTACAATATAAGAAACAAGAGAGGCCCCCAAACTCTTTATAAACAACGATATTCCCATCCTGCACCTCGGGTATGATATAGGAATAACTGCGGCGCTCATTCTTATTACATAGGAAAAACACATAATAATGTAAAAGTTTGATGCAGACAATGATGCAATACGGTAGTCCTCCGAGAAATGCTGTCTATTATCGTTATTATGTAAGTGTGTGTACAGCTGCCAAGCAATACGACTTGTAATAAACGTGCCATGTTATTCCGTGACGCTCAAGACAAGATTCTTCATACAATATGTTTAATAAAACATATTATCACCTATTATTGTCATTTATTACACGTTCCCACCGTAAAATTGGACTTGTCACATTTTAAGTATTTCATTCAGAAAGAATACATCATAATCATCATGAACCTCAAAAGTTTTAGTTCCATTTGGATTCACTCCGACTCCAATTATTCAAGTATAACATGTAAAACTTTTATATAAGGTGAATAAAAAGTGTGGAACACTACTTGTAGCTTTTCTATTTTTAATGTTATGAAGAAACTCTGTATACAAAAGTTATAGGGGATGAAAAAAGAGATATTGTTTTTCATTTATAAAGAGTGTGCCAAAAAGTCTGTTTTTTTCATTGCCATCATGTACTTATTTTTCCATTTTTGGATTATTCAGGTCTCAAAACGTACGAAATATAGAAACATTATTTCATAAATAAAAATAGAAAAAGTGATAAAATGAAATGATTTGTGGAATCAACCCAACCGAGACCGATGATTTAAAGGGAGAAAAGAAAAGCTGTGGGTTCCATGTCTTAGATTTATGGCACGTAAAAGAACTCTGTTCCTCAAACTAGAATCGAAGCAAAACTTGTCGCCAAATTTCGATGGTCAATAATTCTGCAGTTGGAAGCGTCGTTAAATAAAACATACTACTACTATTACTACTACTACTACTACAACTACTACTACTACTACTACTACTACTACTACTTTTTATATTAGATCTATGGTTTCTTTTTAACCATTTCCTACAAAGGGTAGGTTTAAAGTTCCAAAATAACAAATAAGATCGATAAGATAGAGCTCCATTTCTCCCCTTATATTGTTACTGCATTTTTAATGCTTAATAGTTGTACTTCAATATTTTATGTAATTATAACAGGGAATGAATTATTATTTTGCAACTATCCTCAATTCCGTAACACTCTGGTGATTAATGGAGCAATGGTAAGTGCCGATAGAGGTAAGGTAGTACAACAGTCTACTATATACAGTCACGAAGCTTGAGTTTTGAGGGTGCTAGAAACAATAGACTGTGACGGTACTATTTTGCATTGTCTGTAATGAGGCGATATTAGCGATCCTAGTGGTGAGCAACTGTCTAATGTTTGCATATTTACTACGTATTGAGCTTCGCGACTGTATATAGTAGACTGTGGTAGTACTCCGTCAGCGGCTGGTGATCTTTCGCAACAGCTGTAGCGTTCATCTTTTATTTTGCTGTTTTCTGTCTTCAGTACAAAGGGGCTGTTCAGGTGCTAATGCTTATGTTTGCGCGTAGCGTAGTATTATGTTGAATAGTGTGTGTGTGTGTGTGTGTGTGTGTTAAATAGTAATTGGATATTGAGTACACAGGCTGATTCACGAGGATTTACCTCCCTTACGGAGCTTATTTCCGAAGACATTCTGAGCAAAAAATGTAATATAAACATTTGTCCTAATCTCAAAATTTTCAGAATTACACTAATTTGAAGTTGTTTGTAAAATATCATTATTCTTGAGTTTTAAGGGTTAAAGAACATTAAAGATAAAGAATGAAGTATTCAGAAGTATCATTTCTTTAATTAGCTAATATTATGAAGCTACAAATGTGTTGTGAATTCCATAGTTGCTTCGTGCAGAATTTTTTTTTTTTCGATTTTTAGCTACAAAATTACATTTTCTACGCATTTATCAACAATTGTTACAAATCACGCCACTCTTGTAAATTCTTTAAGACTGTACATTACGATGCATAATTAAACTGTAAAGAATCAAATTCCTAAATTCGTAGGATTTGTAACAATTTTTGTGATAAGTGCATAAGAATGATGTAAATTTTAGTTAAAAATTTAAAAAACAAAATCGGTACAAAGTAATTAACAACATATTTTTAGCTTCAGAACACTAGCCAATTAAAGAAATTACACTTCTGAATAGTTAATTCTCTATTTCTAATATTGTTTACCCTCAAAACTAAATAAAAAATGTATTTTACTAACAATTTCAAATTAGTGTAACTCTGAAAATATTGAGATTAGGATACATGTTTATATGACATTATTTGCTCAGAATGTCTTTGGAAATAAGCTCCGTAAGGGACGGTAAATCCTCGTGAATCACCCTGTATGTTGTTGATATATTATTGTCTTTATATATTTCATATTGTTCTAGTATGTTTCCCCTCCTCTGCCACTTGAAGCAGAATTGCTGGGTGACTTTCGGCATTGGGCCTCGGACTCATTTCGCCTTCATTAATTTCAACGAAAAGGAGAGTCAGCAACCGTGGCACCGTGATTAGCCTACCTACATACGTCATCTGTAAGGAGAAGCTGCATAGATCCCGGGGAGACGGAGGGACTTCCACAGCGAAGTATTGCAGACCAGAGAGTGTAGCTCCCTCGGACGAGTGGCACCATGGTGAATCACGGTATCTACAATGCTATGATCTTCAGGTCAATACAGGATGCAGCAGGACGTAGTACGTGACTTGCGATCAGATACCATCGAGCTTAAGAGGCTGCAGAATATCAAAAGGGAGACGGGACGTTCCTGTTCACTCAGACTCCGTCAGACATGGATGCCGTAGCTGAATCGAGAACACGGCACCAAGCAGTGAATCAAGTAGTCACAGGAATGCATTCTTAAGGACTTCAATAAGCCTCAGGCTCTCCTCAGAAAGGGGGGAAAATTTTTCCCCTTTTACAGAAGACAGAAAACAGGAAAGCAAGAGGCAAAAGCCCACAGCTGATTCAGTAGATCAACAGACATTGATGAAGTCGAAAAGGTACCGTACCGTTACCAAAGATAGACTACATTACCTTTGTTTAAATGAATTTAATACTTCTAAAAGCTTTAAGTTTTGCAGTTCTAATAAAATAATAATAATAATAATAATAATAATAATAATAATAATAATAATACTTACTTACTAATGGTTTTTAAGGAACCCGGAGGTTCATTGTCGCCTTCACATAAGCCTGCCATCGGTCCCTATCCTGAGCAAGATTAATCCAGTCTCTACCATCATATCCCACCTCCCTCAAATCCATTTTAATATTATCCTCCCATCTACGTCTCGGCCTCCCCAAAGGTCTTATTCCCCCCGGCCTCCCAACTATTATACCTTTGCTGTGGTCGTGCCGGAGAATCCTTATTGTTTGGTTCGTAACAAGCTGTTTTTTTTACGGTGATGGTTGTTAGACCTTCGCCCAACCCCAAGCTGGAGAACCACAATAATAATAATAATAATAATAATAATAATAATAATAATAATAATAATAATAATAATAATAATAATAATAATGCTGTGAAACAAGTCGTCAAGAATGTGTAAACAACAAAAGCAGATTAAATTGTCAAAAAAGAAAAATAAATGAAAATGTTAATATTGAAGCATTAAAATATGTTACTGAGGAATATATTTGATAATGTGGATGCTGCGTTTTGCGCTATCTACTGCGAAATTGAAAATTTTGTATTATAAATCGCACGCTCTGCTTTTGGGACCATTACTCCTCGTTACACTTGAAATGCGTAGGAGAAAATCCTGTAGTACTGCAGCTAGCAACATGAAACATATCTCCGAAATGCAGACGAGAAATGTTATCCTGTCGTGCAGAAGAAGAATGCATAACTGCCTTGCCATTCGTCACCCGTATGAGCAGATGCCGATACGTACACGCTTGTGATGGAGTATGTCAATTAATGAATGGTATGGACTATAAAATACCTTTTACTCTGTGTAATGTTTTTTCCTGCTAAAAAAAACTGAACTTTTAACAAGAAGAGATGCTGAATGAATAGAGCGGGTCTATATATCCTAATAGTCTCCTGACGACATACTACAATTTGTTATAATTACGACTCCCATTTACGTGTTTAGCGACATTTCTGTATCTCTCTACGCGTGGCAAAAAAAATTGCATGATGACGTTTTGCCTATCTGTCTCTGTTGTCAGGAAGGCGGCTAACTGGGCTAATGAAATAATAACTTGGCTACATACACATGTCCATCTGCTCGTTCGTTGCTCCGCGTACGATGGAGAAGGAATTATCAGCCTTCTCATTATAATCAACTTGATTGCTGTTGATGAATCCTGCAAGTCACGCAAATTAACGTTTCAAATTTCTACAGATTTATGTCACTTTGTAAAGGATTGGTTGTGTCGTTATGTAATTGCACGGGAGAGTTCTTGATTCAGAGCCGCAGTGCGCATGTCAGGTTTAGTGAAGGAAAACACGAAACGGATTACACAACTAGCCGTGCTCGGTAGTCGAGTGCACTGTTGCCAAATGTAGCTAAAAAAAATCCCTATTGCAGGGAAAAATCATGACAAAGGAAATGGAGGAATTTTTTTTTTAAATAATCAAAATATACTTATGTTTTAATGTTTTTTTCTAGTTCTGCCCGAAAGAAGTAGACATATCCTTTCCTTATGGAGAAAGAAACATAAAAAATCAAAAGGTGAGTTTCAAGAAACTGACACATAATTTATCTTACATTTATGCCATCCTATAACTATAAACAGGTTGTTACTACATCCAATATCGTTCGTAATTGGCTTATTATAGCACGCGTGCCAATAAAAGCAATGACGTATTCACTATGACGTAATACCGGAACGCTTGCGATCTCGCGCGATGTAACACGAAATGAAATGCAGGACAGAAGGTAACGTATCACTATCCTTCGTGCGACAAACATTCACTCATGCTATAATCATCAATATTATCCACTTGTTGCATAAGTAACTATTACGCATTTCATAATAAATAATTAAATTTCCTTACAAATCTGCGGATGATATTAATGTACAGACTATCTACAAAGTCCTTATCCGTTTCACTGAAATGATAAATAATGTAAATTGCAAGTGAACCTGGTCAAAGTGTGCAAACCTCTTGTACTGTAGTGTGCGTATTCTGCCACCAAATTCTATCAGTAAAGTCTGAATCTATAAGTATTTATAAAGCTTGAAATATCATGCAAATGTGCTATATAAAATATTACGTCTTTCCACGGTAAAAGGAAGCATTTAATAGAAAAGGAGCCGCTTCTGCGGACCTCAGGAAAAAGGACTAAGGAAGAGACTAGTGAAGTGCTTTGTGTGGAGTGTGAAATTGTATGGGGGCATAAACCTGGACATTACGACGAAGTGAAGAGAAGTGACTAGAAGCATTTGAAATGTAGATACGGAGAAAAATGGAGCTTGTGAAATTTACAGACAGAATAAGAAATGAAGTTGTGTTGTAAAGAAAGAAAGAATGATGCTGAAAGTGATCAGAAAGTGAAAAAGGAATCGGTTGGGTCACTGGCTGAGAAGAAACTGCCTACTGACGGATGCACTGGAAGGAATGGTGAACGGAAGAAGAGTTCGGGGCAGAAGAAGATATCAGATGATAGACGACATTAAGATAGAGGCCTATGGATCGTAAGCGGAGACTAACAGTGGAAGGCAGAAAATAGAAAAGATTGGAGAGTGCTGGGTTTGCAGTGAAAAATCTGCCTTTGGGCAGAACACTTTTGTATGTATGTATGTATGTATGTATGTATGTATGTATGTATGTATGTATGTATGTACGTATGTAAGTTATTGTTATCACATATCAGCATTGTCTTTTGTCTCTTAGATACATTTCTGCCAGCACTTCTCTTTAATTTGTGGACGAAAGTAAAGTAATAACAATTATGGCATAAGTCGAACACTTCCAATGTTACATTGCAATGGGTACTGCTACCACCAAGAATCAAAAAAGTAAAAAAAATAAATAAAAATAAGAAGATACTGAAGATGTGAGAACCGACAAAAGTGTAATGCATGGTGCACGACTGGATAACGACATAAAATGGAAATGGACATCAACAACATAGTGCAAGTGCCGAATGGGAAGTTAGGAAAGTTATGAATAGCCTCAAGACTCATGCAGAACAGAAGGCATGACGTGGACGAACTGAACAATGGACAAAAATGTAACTAAGAAGCATGTAGTGACCGAATTTGTCAATGGACAAAACCACGTATGGACGAAAGTGGGAGTGGACGGAACGTAGACCGAGGAAAAGGCCCTATAATACAAAATATTATAGCATGTAATTCCAAAAATAGTCTTCTTGTTGACGTCATAACTCGCATTTTTTTTTCATACATATACTCATTTGTAAATACAAGGCGTGACGTATCTGACAGTTTTGTCCAAATTCCCCTCATTCAATTTTAATTACAATGCGTTACTTTTGAAAAATCCTGTATATTTTATACTATCTTTAAAAACATTATGAGGCTGTTCAGCTTTTGAGGGAGGACGGACGATGGTCTTTTGTCACTTTTTTTCATGGTAAATACCTGTCAGTACCTCAAAGTTGGTCACGATTGGTTCTCTCCACGCCTCTTGGAATAAAAAATTGATTTTGTTATTTAACGCTACATTATAGCGCCAAGCCCTCCAACAGAAGACGCGATGCCGATTGCTTTGTAATCACTGCTATGATAGACATGCCTGTAAATTTTGAATATGAACAAAATTCGTGTAGTCATGTGTCAGAGAACCCAGCCAAATACCTATCCCAAATCACTTCAAGTTGTCAAGATTTCGACTTAAATTTAGATTCTTTATAAAACCTTCTGTTTTATGACACAATTCGATAACGTGTCTGGATACAACAAATTAGGAAAACCCGGGTTTCTTTCACAGTAAGGAAGTAAATACTTCTTGCCCCTCTACAGAGATTGTGAGTTTCTCTTTAGTTTTGGATACGACTATTCTGTGTCATATTGATCACATGATTTGGGAGGCCCGATACCTGAGTATATCTAATACTGCCGCGTCTGTGTCTTTTATTCAGTCGACCCGGGTTCGTGATGGAGTTTGTAGTGGGAAAGTAGACGTTGTAGAAGACTTCTTCTCGTTTCCTCCCACTTTCTTCTCTCACTCTATCAACACTCTCCATCTCCCATTCATTTGACCTATCATCTTCAATTGAAAGGCTCCTTGCAAAAACGAGGTAGCTCCACTTTTACAAAATTGTAGAAAACTACAAAAAAAACATTCTAAAACATTCAAATTTTAACTGAGCTTCTTTCCTTTTTCAGAGTATGTCCTAGGTACCTAGAAGTTTCATTTTATCACTCAATATTTTATTATAATCAGCAATTTAAAGGGTAGGGGGTAAAATGTAAACAAATAATAGAGCTACCCCTTTTTGCAATAAAATTGGATACAGGCCTACAGTAATTAGCCACGTTTTGCACTGAACACACACTTATTGTGTCAATATCATAAACTACAACACAAGAATATATATTTATAGTCGCCCTGGGTAGCGTAGTCGGTATAGCGTTGGCCTTCTGTACTCGAGGTTGTGGGTTCGATCCCGGCCCAGGTCGATGGTATTTAAGCTCATGTCAGTAGATTTACTTGCATGTAAAATAACTCCTGTGGGACAAATATATATATATATATATATATATATATATATATATATATATAAATCTGATCCGAAGAACAATTAATATAGCATTGAAAAATTCCTTTGGAGAACGAAAAGTTACATTTGTTCGGATCAAAGTTCTACACATTTACAGGACAAAACTAATTTTTTTAACAATTTATTATCGTAATACACTGTCCTCTTAAAATGACTGAGCATATTGGTAATTAAATCAATGGCTTTCCCAAAATACGTTATGATATGTTTCATATAAAACAGTTTTTATCTAGAAAAGGAAGCAAAAAAGAACAAAATTGTACTAAACATTTTTTGTTTGAAATAACTCAAAGAATAACTCCCTGAAATTAATAAATAATGACACTACTTACGGTTCACTCTGTATATAGCTCAAGGAGCTGCCTACGTTTTGCAACGAAACGATTGGTAGCTCAGCAACAATTCCACTGTAACTTACTACCAAATGCTCGGAATCACACCGTTCTTGTATTAAAAGGTTGGGCATATTTTTTTAACGTATGAAACAAGCAAAACATTAATTTCACCAAAAAGTGGAGCCACCCCATTTTGCACGGAGTCCTTCAATTCTTCAAATAGGCTAGGGTGAAGTCTTGAGAGTAATGTCTCCGATATTGATGTAGGATTTAAGGTCTTGGGAATCTAGGCCCTAGAATTTACCAGGTACACCTCTCATATACGGTGCTCTAATTCCTTGCCGCTCTCTAATTGATAGCGATGATGCATTCATGACTTAAGTTGTGGAATGATGGCAAAGAAAATGCAAGCTTCTACAGCAAAATAATTATTCCTCGTTTTGTTTCACTACAAATTTCGTTTTCCTCTCACCGTCTCGAACTTGGATCTCCGGAGTGAAAGCAGACTTTTTTTTGCCAGTCTTGCACTCAAGAGTTTATTCTCAGTTATTTTAAGCAAATTTCTTTTCATTTAATGGAATTGTGAGCTATCACTCAAACCCCAGTTTGGAGGATCAAATCTCATTATACAGAGTGAGTCATCGTAACTCACAGAACACCTTATACTTCGCACATCAAGGACATACTCAACAATCTAATGAGATTGTGATATTACCACAGTCTAGTATATACAGTCACAAAGCTTGAGTTTATGAGGGTACTAGGAACAATAGACTGGGCAGGTACTATTTTGCATTGTCTGTAATGAGGCGGTAATAGCGATCCTAGTGGTGAGCAACTATCTATGGATGCATATTTACTACGTATTGAGCTTCGTGACTGTATATACTAGACTGTGATATTACCTCAGGGAGGAAATACAACATGGCTTCCATCTCAACGTCCGCGAAACTGAAGTGAGGTCATACTTGTTTTTAAATATAAACGGAGTCATATTATGTATCAAATGACGTTAGAAAATTCACATAAATTCAGAGGCGCAGTCCATTTAATCCCGCATGCACTCGTTTACAAATTGTTGACAAACTAACAGAAATACTGTCTGTTGCATGTAAATGAAAAATTGACATTGATGGAAGAGGAACACATTGAACTCATCCCAATATCTGGTGAACAAAGCCGCCGTGTCTTCGCCGCAGATTTCAATCACTGCCAACCTGATCGATCAGCAGTGTCACGTGGAGATGTAACAAATTTAATAGCCAGATTTAGTGAAACGGGAACTACTGAGGACAAGCCACGTGGTGATTGCCCGAGCGAGAACAGATACTTATATGATAGTATTGGCTTAATTTTTGAAAGTCCAAAAACAAGAAAAGACGCCTCTTTGCACAATGAGACACTAGAGAGAGTTCCTTTGTGCGTAATTTCCTTGTCAATAAATGACACTATTATAAGATACAGAGGCAGAAACAGTTAGTGAAGGATGGCCCGGATAGACGTACAGAGTTCTACGGACCTTTACAACAATATTATAGCGGAATCCGTCATTTGCAAAATGTATTTTGTACAGTGACGTAACATACTTTTACGTGAGTGACGTGGTTAACCTTCATAATCACACGCACTGGTGTGACAGACACTCGAAATGAATTGACACATAAAAAGGTAGGCTACAGGTGGTGCTAAGGGTACGATGTGCTGTGGAATATGATGTACCTGTGATATCTTAACTATCTCCATCGGAAAAAAAAAACCTTAAATTCGAAAGGTTATGTGTACAAATGTTACAGGACACTGTGTTCCCATAACTTTTGAACGAAAACTATACCTATTCTATTTCCAGCGAGTTGGTGCACCATCACAAATGTCCGCACATGGTTAGATGTTCAAATTCAGGGACGTTGGATTGGTAGGCGTGGTCCAATGAATGGCCACCCAGATCGCCAGATCTCACGCCGCTTGATTTCTATTTGTGACGTCATTTGAAAAACCTTCTGTATAAAATGAAAATTTAAAACGTAACCCCATTCAGCAATGCATGACTGATGCCTGTGAGTGTATTTTTCCTGATGTTCTCGTAAGGGTGCATGCTGATTAATTAAGTAAAGCACCTTCGTCTTTGTGCGCAATACGTTGAATACATAACATAGTTAACACGCCATAGACCAATAAAGGGCATTTGTATAAGTTTATCTGAATATAACTTGCAAAAGAATGAACATAGAATTAAGTGAATTGCACCACTGAATTTCTGTGGAATTTATAATGTCATTTGATACGTGGCATGACTCTCTTTTTGTTTAAAAGAAAATGGGGCCTCACTCCAATATGACTGACAACAAGGTGATGGTCATGTTGTGATAGAGATTGGACCATAATATAGGAAGATGTCCCGAAACGTGATATGTGGGCGTAAGAAAGATGTATTTGTTTTCATCAGTATCAGTAGCGTAATACTACAATTATTGTGGCAAGTAGGCTAATAATCAAACGAAGTCCTATCATTCATTCTCGGAGGCCGTATATATTTGTACAAGTTATCTATGCTATCAAATTTTATGAATTAAATTATTTAGTTTACGTTTAATGAAGTTATAACAATGTTGAAAACATAGATAATAAAATTATATCAACTTTGTAATACATTGCGATATTAAGATTCTGTAACATTAAAAGCCGTAGACCAGTAGTCGTCAGCACTCGCTGAAATGGGTAACGGGTAAGGATTGTATCGGAATATGCAGAGAAGGGAGAGAGAAAAAGCATACCCGGCAGTAGCACGCTAATGCATCTCTTATCCGCGGGTAAAAGACGCTAGCCCGAGGGTGCACTATGCTGATGGCCGCTGCCTTAGACTGAAGGTCTTAGAGTCCTTTTTTTTTCTTTCAGTTTTATTTTGTTTATTGCATGCAGATATCATTTTTCTAAAAACAGATCCCTTTAAGGCAAGAGGTTTAGAGTCACGAGACATAACTTACAGTCCCATCCACCTCCACTCAGATGACGTGTCACCTCCAGGAACCTACGTCCAGTTCCAATACAGTGTTCTGTGAATCACAGTATATAATAAGTAGGTTATAAGTTAAACAAGTTGTTCCAATAAATACATTCACGAATCTCATATCTAAAATAAAGCCCCCAGGGCTGTATTAATCTCTAGAACAAGAGCCACAAAGATGTGGGGACAGAATTGGACGCCCCGACCAGCCAGAGAGCACAGAACCTCTTGTCTAATAAAATGGGCGTGTGCCGCCAAACCAATAAAGCTGCATAAATTTTACCAACACGGATGTTGGCTAGCATGAATGCACTAAGCGGCATATTTTATAACAAACATAATGGCATAAAATAAGGATATCGTGACTGATTATACAGTTTGTTGAAGTCGTTTCTTCACTTTGATTAGTGTTGTAAATACTGTTGATAGAAAATCCACGCTCGCTTTATGATCTTAGATTTCTGGAATAATTAGCCAGTGTTATGTTTAGATTTATTATTGCACTTAGCGTCAATTGAAAATTCCTTTTATTTGTACAGCCGTAGTTATAGGATTTAATTAAAGACACCTGCCTCTTTTTAATGCAGTGAAGACTGAAGCATAAGAGTAACGCTGGGTTGAAGAAACTGTTGTGGGATCGTATCCCGGCTATTCCCCATTCATAGCATGTTTAAAATGAACGTAATTATAACCGAACGTTGTGTTTCAAGTATATTTCAAGAGGTGGCGGCGAGATAATATTGATGTGCTTTAATTGGTTGTTTAATGACTTCGTATTAACTGCGTTCTTATCAAGCGTCGATGGAATGTATGCAAGCGGTATGATATACAGAATGGATGATATTCAATGACTGAACTCTTAAGAGACGAATTGAGGCGCTCAGCGCAGAAATGGCCCAACACACAAAATTTTCGTATTGAGTTAACGCTTTAAAGAGTTCCTCACAGTGTTCTCTACAGAAGGTGTAAATCGGTCTAATCATCATTCCCAGTTTTTCCATGAGATTTCAGCACAAGTTTCGTTTTTGTACCGTATTTCGCGCACTGCTACAAAGAGGTAAAGTGGAAATATAATTTTGTGGGTTGGGCCATTCGTATGTTGCGCGCCTCATTTCTTATCATAGTATGAATTAAAAATGTCTCTAACATTTTGTTCTTTACCCTTATATTTCTCAGAAATAATTCCTTTCCATGAGAATTTTGATCCCATTACCTTTTAAAAAATATTTAGAAATACACGTTTCATAAACGTCTTTACATTAGATTTCTCAGTTCCAACAATTAATAGGGTGACTAGACGTCCTCTTTTGTCCGGACATGTCCTCCTTTTATAGGCCTTTGTCCGGGGTCCGAGCGAATTTTTAAAAAATCAAGAAATGTCCTCCTTTTCGTAACTTGTATGCCTGATATTTTGAAGTTATCCGATTTGACGCCTTTTTCAAGTAATTAGCCTGTAGATGGCAGCAGCATCGACGGAATATACTCTTTCTGTCCTCCTTAATTTGACTTTTATATGTAGCTAACTGTAAAATCATTATCATTATTATTATTATTATTATTATTATTATTATTATTATTATTAAGTTTTATTATAATTATTTTGTAATAAAATAGATATTAACATAATTTTAGTCCACACCTGTGGAGTAGCGCGTCTGGCCGCGAAACCAGGTGGCCTGTGTTCGATTCCCGGACGGGGCAAGTTACCTGGATGAGGTTTTTCCGAGGTTTTCACTCAACCCAATATTAGCAAATGCTAGGTAATTTTTGGTTCTGGACCCCGGACTCATTTCAACGGCATTATCACCTTCATTTCATTCAGACGCTAAATAACCCAAGATGTTGATAAAGCGTCGTAAAATAACATACTTAAAAAAACATACTTTTAAGTATGATATAAAACTAAATCTGTACTGTAAATCGGCGTAGCTCAGTCGGCTAAGACGCAGATTCGATACCTGCTTGGGTTGAGTTTTTTCCGAGGTTTTTTCAACCGTAAGGAACATGTCAGGTAATCTATGGCGAATCCTGGTCCTCATCTCGCTATCACCAATCTCATCGACGCTAAATAACCTAGTAGTTGATACAGCGTCGTTAAATATCCAAGTAAAAATAAATAAATAAATCTAAGTACATAATATCTTCTGTCCCCTTTTGTCGAACAATGTCCTTCTTTTTTAAGCATTGCATCCTCTTTTTTATCGATGTGAATATGGTCACCCTAACAATTAATGTTCTACATAATATTTCTGTCACGTTAGCTGTTTAAGAGTAACGTATTTTAATATTCCAATTACTAATAAATCACTTTAACTAATATATATTTGGCAGCGCTCTTACAGAAATGTAAATACGTGCTTCATGCTAAGACCTGAGGGCCGCGGGATGTAAAGCGTTTTGCAGAGGCGAGCGTACAGCAAGCAGTGTTTACATATTTTCCCCTCACGCTGCGAAGAATAGATGTTTTCATAGGCTGTTGGAAGTTCCTACACGCTCAGCTTAAGGTCCGATTAAGACGTATGATTTCTACACAGGTCAGGGACCCTCTCAAAGATGTGTGTGACTTTATATACGGTTGGAGTAAATGAGTCGCCTAGAATCAGCTGCACTTTATCAAAAAATCTGATTTGTCAGAAGAGACGAAAAACTAGGTGCCTTATCTCACTTTTTTTAATATCCATATACTTTGTTTAACTAAACAGTAGAAAAACAGACGAACTACTAACGAAATAGGTTTAAGAATTTGCAGGTAAACTTTAAGCACAATATTTAACAAATCTTGAAAAAATGAAGTCTTAATGTTAAAAACTCACAGCTTTAAAATCAAACATATGTCTTTTTTTTTTTTTCAAAATGAACTTCGGTTGCGATCTGCCGTTATTATTCTATTATTCTAAGCGCCTCAATTATGTAGAACAACGATGACCAAAACTCGAGCTGCAGGGATTACATGCGACAGACAGCCTATGAAGTAAGGAGACGGAGGAAAGGTACTTGGCATGAAAACTACAACCATTGGTGGTTCCTGTACTAACATCTTGATCAATCCCGCGGATAAAAATCTCAAACTTTGCTGTATCAATAATGGCATTGCTGTCATCAAGAGCCATTGAATAATATACGATTTTTCTTGCTTCTTTTTTAACCTTCCTCTTGAATATAATCAGGAATTTTCTAAATTCTTCTCTTTATACTTAGTCGAGAAATTCGTACTTTTTCAAAGTTAAAAACTTCTTATGAACAAGTTATTTAAGCTATTTTAATCATTACTCTTTTGAGAAATTCTGTTCTATTAAAAGGCTTCAGAGCACGAGATATTTCAAACCCCATTAGGTAGCTGACTTCCTTACATTTATTTATCTCATCTTTCTCTTCCTGGCTATGATTTAAGACATGTCAATCCTGGTGTTTAACAGTTCGTTGACATAATATTGAATCAGTTTTCCTGCAATATTATTATTAAATGAATAACTAATAAATAGTTACCCTGATCTAAAGATTAAGAAGATTGAAATTGAGAAAAACCTGATAATTTCATCCTTCTAGGGCAGGGGCCAACGCATAGAAGTTGTTACACAGAGCAAATGTAGAGAGCGTAGTCAGCAGAAGAGATAAGAGTAATACCCGAAGATAGCCGATCGTTGATTATGTTACAAGCATGAGTGAGCTAAGTTGTAACTGTCGCGGGAGAAATTCCACAAAGCGGCACTTTTGAGTTGTACTGTCAAAATAGGCGGTTGTTTTCGGTAGGAATAAAATTTCTTAAGTCGTTTGCAGTAATAATAATAATAATAATAATAATAATAATAATAATAATAATAATAATATTAATAAATGTATTTTCTAATTATATATTATGAGTAAAAAGAAGACATCTGAAGCATGAAGAACCATACATGTTACGTAATTATTTAAGCACAAGGAACTGGCTACCCTATCCCATTATCTCGTGGCCTAGTTGCCTTATAAGTGGTGCCTTGTTGATATCACATGTGAGGTTCAGACCTGTCTTCGGACTGAAGAACAACAAAATACTTCATTTCTAGTAAATGGTTTTTTGGTATCTCTCTTTTTTTAAGTTCATACTATATTTAATAAAATAAAATTCAATTAAATAATAATAATAAAATTACAATTAAACTTGTTGATTGTTAAGGTACGTATTATTATGATATGTCCTCTCAAATTCTTTTCTCAAGTCCTTCAGTACTTCATTATATTTGTTATACTGGTCTTGATTCAAATTAGGTAACAATTATAGATTAATAAGGTGGTAACAGTTATCCACTGAAACTTGCAACTCCCACAATTTCGCTTTCCCTATGAAAGCTTTTATTTGTTCATACATTTGCGGTAATAAGGACATTCTTTCCTCGGAGATGGAGACAAAATCGTAGCGGTTACAGATGTCTATTCAAACGTCGCGGTCAATGACGTCATCCGGAGATACACGAACTGCTCCCGCATCTTGTTCCATTCTTCCACTGAAAAAAGAGAGAGAGAGGAGGAAGTGCTCCGAGAAGGCCCTATCGAGACGTCTGTTCTAGGGAGATCTAAAAAATCAGTATTCATGCACGTACAAGAGAATTATAGAAACACATACTTAGTGGTCAGTAATAATAATAATAATAATAATAATAATAATAATAATAATAATAATAATAATAATAATAATAATAATAATCAGGGAAAGGATTTATATGTAAATACATATTTACTTATAAAGCTAATATAATTTATATTTTGCATTATCTTTATGTTTCACAATGTGTAGGGTTGAAAAATCCTACTTTTATTTTCCATATTTTTCCATATTTTAGAGTTTAGTACATATTTTCGTTAATTTCCATATATTTTCCATATTTCATATAAAACAGTCCATATTATATTAGGTTTAACAATAAAACAAAACAAAATTCCATTAACTTTTAAAAATACATTTCAACAATAGAGATTTAAACACATGTTCAGTAATCCCTTTAACATCAGAGTTATTTGAAAATTAGCAGTCCTATCAACAATGGGAAAGTAAGTTACAAAACTGTATTAATTTAATTTAAAATTTTTAACAGACTTCAGTTGTGCAGCTCAACAGTTAAATGCCAGTCAGAGTACACATAGGTTCAGTTTTGTAAATCATACTATAAAGACGGTAAATATGCCAAAAGTACGTCATTCAGTCAATTTAAAATCAAAACTAACAAGTTACATTTCAGAATTTAAAGAAGATGGTTTATCAACTGACAATAAAATATTATTTTGTAATTTGTGTCAGTGTGCAGTATCATCTACACAAAAGTTCCTGGTGCAACAACACATTACAACTAGTAAACATCAGGCCAACAAACAACTAAATTCCAAGCAGAGACAATTGTTTTTAACACAACCAACAACATCGAATGTAAGATCTGAGTTTAACATCGACCTGTGCCGTTCTCTCATCTCTGCTGATATTCCTCTCTACAAACTAAAGAATAAGGTCTTCAGGGAATTCCTTGAAAAATATACTCAACATACAATCCCGGATGAGTCAACACTTAGGAAGACGTATGCTCCATCCATCTACGATGAGACAATACAGAAGATAAGAGATGAAATTAAAGATAGTTCAATTTGGGTTTCCATTGATGAGACTCCCGACAAAGAAGGTAGACTTGTTGGTAATGTAGTTATCGGTTTGTTAAGTGAACAATATTCTGAACGAATTCTTTTACATTGTGATGTTCTAGAAAAGTGCAATAACAAAACTATAGTTAAACTGTTCAACGAAGCTATGGGTATCCTGTGGCCAAAGGGTATTATGTACGATAATGTGTTATTCTTTATTAGCGATGCTGCCCCTTATATGGTCAAAGCTGGACAAGCATTATCTGTTGTATATCCTAAATTGACTCATTTTACTTGTGTGGCGCATGCATTTCATCGTGTGGCAGAAGTGGTCAGAGACAATTTCCCTAAAGTAGATTTGTTGATTTCATCAGTGAAAAAAGTATTTCTCAAAGCTCCCAGTAGAGTTAACGTGTTGAAAGAAATGTACCCTGAAATTCCATTGCCACCAAAGCCAATTTTAACTAGATGGGGTACATGGCTAGAAGCAGTTGAATATTATGCCGAACATATAGACTCTATTAACAATGTTCTCCTTGCATTGGACTCTGAAGATGCAGTCTCAATTGATACTGCGAAAACAGTTACCTGTGACATAAGTGTGAAGAATGACTTAGCTCACATTCAGCATACATTTTCATGCATCATAAAAACGCTCAAAAGTCTCCAAAATAGGCACCTTTCACTATCTGAAAGTTTTGAAATTATAAATAGTACTGTGGAACAACTGAATCGTGGTAGAGGTAAAGTTGCAGATGCAGTAAGAGCTAAGGTGGACACTGTACTTTCAAAAAACCCTGGATATGAAGAACTACAAAAGGTTGTTGCTGTGATGAGTGGTGAATCAACAGTGAAGATTAACTTGGACTTATCCCCAGCAGACATTGTGAAATTGAATTATGTACCAGTTACTTCTTGTGACGTCGAACGCTCTTTTAGTCAGTATAAATCTATCCTCAGAGACAATAGAAGAAGATTCACTTTTCAGCACTTGAAAGAAATGTTTGTAACCTATTGTTATGGTAACAGACAATAAAAATTGTGTTTTGTTGAAACTACATTGGAAGATAAGGTACGTCCATTATATTTTTTGTTTAGTTTGATTAAAATGTACCAATATTTAACGTACATAGTCATTTTTTTATAATTTTAAGTCCATATTTAATTCCATATTTTGGTAAAAATCCATATTTAATTCCATATTTTGGTAAAAATAACTACATATATATTTACATATTTCATATATTTTTAGTCCATATAAATCCGTTCCCTGATAATAATAATACATTATTCAGCGTGGCAATTAATGTTTCTATATACTCCTAACTGAACCGTTGAGCAAAGTAAACATATTATATTTTGTCCGACAGAACAACAAAAAAGTTCTCCTTCTCATTCTTTACGAAACCACCTCTTGCTGCTTGTAGAGACAGAGTTTGTAGAGCGACATGATAGCGCCACTGCTTGTGTTCAGTACGTGAATGAAACACACAGCAATGTACAGGAAACTCCTCGTACCCGTTTGAATGTCTGTGATTACACGATGTAATCACGACACCCTCTTTGGTCACCGCTGATGTAGATGCTTGATATGGGGAAACTGGAGAACCCCGAGAAAAACCCCAACTGCGACTTTGTCAGCCAAAAGTGCCACTAAGGAGTTTTCGAAAAATCTCAGGTCTGACCAGAAATCGAATCGCCTGCGCGACAAGCTGAAGGTATGCTCGCTCAGGTACCGCAGGGGTTTACCGTACAGGAAATTACACCATTTATAGAAACCTCAATCTCTGCAGCAATTTACAGATCCAAGGCGGATCATACGCTGACCGTGTAGTAACTTACATAGCCTATGTCTGTTTCTATCCATTGGCAAGTACTACTGAATTTACTGCGATATTGCAGTTATTTCTATAAACAAAATCGATTTTCCACAAAATGGTAAAGAAAAATTCTATTTCTTTTTATCTTCAAGATTTACAACCATTGAACACGTACCACTCCGTATTAGAAAAGTGAGTCCCGGAATACGAAATGGGAATACATGACATTCGTCTTAAATTTGGGGAAATTCTCTAAAAAAGTTCAATCAAGTAATCCGCTCAAGTGAAATTTGAACACCCACTCCGAAGTATCAGTCCCGCTCGCTACTCTAGGATCACGAGAGTGACCACGGATATATTACCAAAATTAACTGTAGGCCTAAGCACATAGCAAGTTACTGTACAAGATAACTATGAAAGGGATTGATAAGTTTTAAGGCCACAGAAAGTAATGACCAACAGAATTTTCAGCCTATTATGTTATATTTTTCTGTTGTTGACACATTTTTAAGTCTGTAGCTAAATTTCCTTATGGTAGGTGGATACCTAAAGCGTTGAATGTTGATAAAAAGCGGGAAAGGCTTAAGTGTTGCCTTCATATTATTCAGTAGGCCCCACTTTCTAAGAATGAAACAAAGATTTTGAGGGATTAATGTTACTATCGATGAAATATTGTTTACTAATTCATTGCTGAAGCAATTAATTTACTAACTTAATATAATAAAATTATTCACATTCATAAATATAAATACCTACTCAAAATCTCCTGTGAATAAAACTAATTATTATTATTATTATTATTATTATTATTATTATTATTATTATTATTATTATTATTAAGCTATCTCCTGTTTTAGTCTAGTCAATACACTATAAGAGTCCACACCTGTGAAGTAACGGTTTAGCGCTTCTGGCTGCGAAACCAGGTGGCATGGGTTCGATTCCCGGTCGGGGCAAGTTACCTCCTTGAGGTTTTTCCGGGGTTTTCCCTCAACCCAATATGAGCAAATGTTGGGTAACTTTCGGTGCTGGACCCCGGACTCACTTCACTGGCATTACCACCTTCATCTCATTCAGATGCTAAATAACCAAATATGTTGATAAAGTGTCGTAAAATAACTTACTAAACAAATACACTGTAAGATTAAAATTTGTTGACAAGGAAACTGAAGTTTATTTATGTGAAAGGATATATACTTTTAATTAATTTTAATCATGATAGTATTTATTTTATCTAATCAAATTTATTATATCTTACAATTAGTTGACTATATCTGTACTGTATTATGTATAGCAAGAAGACGTAAAAAAGGTATAAACTATGAACTATTTCATTGAATAGCATGACCTTGGCCTCCTGCAATATGAAATTCGTGAATATATATTTGGCAATAGCTATCAAAATTGTAATTAATTAATGAAATATCTAAATTTTCCAAATATTTGAGGTTACAACATTTTAGCCTGAACAACCGTATGTAATATTTATTTTAGTGTCAAATATGAACGGATTTTTCAATGCTCGATACTTCTTGATTCCCGTAATTTCTTTCAGCACAGAATTCTGAATATTGATTTCAAAGTATTGCATTATTTACTTTTCCTTTTTTTATTTGTTAAACCTAAATTATTAATATGGCATATTGTCTAGTTTATGGCTTAAAAATATGTAATGGTTTGCCTGATCAAATTAAAAATATGAATGATTTAAGCTGTTTTGAAAGATATATCAAAATAATTTTAACAAACCACTGTCTCTGTAATTTAGATTAAATACGTGTGGGCTTACATTGGTGTTAATAATTGTAATTTTATCTGTTTTAATTACTGTTTTATTGTTTAATTATTGTTTTGCTTTCTTTCTTTGACATGTTTCACAACGAAATGTTTTTGAAGTGCTAGTGAAATCAGGATAGTATCAGTGAAATGTGTCGCAGTTCCAGTGCAGTGAGTGAGTTGACAGCGAAATGAGTATAGTGCTGAAAGTACTTGTGCATGTACGTATGAACATATCATACTCGTGGGTTTTATTTCGAACTTAGGGTTAAGATATAAATTAGATTTATTTTAAATGTTATTTTAAATGATCGTGCTTCATTTAATTTGAGATGCTCATGATGATGATGATGATTATTATTATTATTATTATTATTATATTAGTAGTAGTAGTAGTAGTAGTAGTAGTAGTACTATTAATTATTATTAGTATTTATTATTATTACTATTATTATTAATTGTATTTTTATTTTGTTTATTATTAATTGTCATTATTGAGTGTAATTAGTTACCACTGCCACCGGGTATTTACCCATTTGCAGTGTGAATAAATTCATACACGCATACACATGCCCTATAGTTTATTGCTCTTTTATGGGCAATTAAGGAAATGAAAAAATAAACAGTGGCATGGCCGCCATATCCTTATATCTATCTGCAATGAAACACTTTCGAATAATCTACAATGAGACAAAAGTGGCAGTATTAAGTCGACAATATTGTAGTAACAGGCTGTCCTGATTGATGAAAATTCAACGGTTTATTTCATTTTATTAGTGAATTAAAACATGAGTGAAATAATCATCTCAATTATTCGTATATATGTTGTTGTAGAGTATAAAACATTTAATTTAGTTTGAGTAATCTATTCGCCTTGAGATGTAGCACAGTTATTTGCACCTCCCTGCCTTGAAGCTCTGCTGTCTCCATCGAGAGAACCGACTGCTGTCAATGCCCGTTTTACTCGTCCTCTTATCACAGTGTTAAACTGCAGAAAGTTTGGAGTGTGGCGTCGATGTTGTTGCCCGGTTGCAGAGAAGGGAAGTGGTCGTAACGTTAAATTAGCTACGAGGACATCGAGGCTGCACGGTCAGTTTATGTATGCAGGATCCATCCTCGTGCTAGGATGAGATGGCTTTCCGGGAAACTTTGCACATTCTTGCTGAATTGCTCTTAATTTGGGGCATCGGTTCAATCTATTAATTATGTATTTCGATTAATAGATAAGTTTTATTAATAACAAACAAATGAGATTAGATTTCTCAGAAGAGCATTCGAATATGTTTTATTAGATCATACAAAGTAAACAAATTCAACATAATCGACTAAATTAATAAATGAACCCTTGGATGCGATAAGTTGAATGTCTTCTGCTACTAGCTACGTTATACGTACAAAAATCACAACGTTTAGAAGGTTAAATCTACTCATACCTTCCTTCCTAGCCAATCAGTTAATGCTTTCATACACAAACTGTCGGTCTTGGGGCCCGGATGTTTAGGCATTTATTTTGGTTAAAATAGGCAATCATATTAATAGGCATTAAAATAGTAAAAATAGGCAGTGAAATAGGCATTCATTATTCATGGAAACAGAAAAAAAACAGACAAATACTTAATAAACTATCCCATACGGTACTCACTTTCCTTGGTTACATGTCAAAACAAGATGCTTTTTTAAGTTGTCAACGGTCATAGTGAGCCGCCTGTCAGAGAGAACGTTCTTCATGGTGGAAAAATATCTTTCTACTTCTACTGAAGTGATTGGAACAAACTTAAAACAACTTATTTCAGAAGGACTGTCTCTACTTTCTTTCAGAGATCGGGAAAAACCGACTGTGTATTGTGTTAAAAAAGGGGTGTGAGAAGGGATTAGAGACTTCAAAGTATTCGTGACTTGTGCGTGCAAGCGACAACAGTAACGGGACCTGGAGACTTGCTTTTAATACTTCCCTCGTCCCCTTTCTTTCGCTGGTAAACCTCGAAGTGACCTGAGCACTTAGGGTTACACTGTTCAAACATCTTTGTTAAGTGACATAAAAGATGGAATCGGTGGGGGAGAAAAGTTTACGACTTCTTGGAAACATATATATTGCTGAAAAATAAGATTCTTAGCAAACATCTGCGTGAGGTGAATATATATTTTTAATTTGTACAACCTTTCTTTTTTGTTTTTTGATATAATTTATGTGCAGTTTATTTTAAATGCATTAAAAATATAGAAAATGTACAATAACGACGTAAAAAGGCTAAAAAATGGCATTTAACCTTAAAATAGACAACGGGAGCTAAAATAGGCAAAAAAGGCAAATTAAAAATTGGGCCTATCCGCAAATGTGTGGAAACGTGTTTATCTCTAATAAGTCTTTCATACATTACTCAGTTTAAAGAAGCCATTTTGCATAACATCCGGGCTCTACTCATAATATTCTATATTTAGAACTTTAGAGGAACTGAAAGACAATGCTAAAAGAGAAAAATCTCTCATAATAAATTAGTGGTGGATAAACTGTTCTGTTTGTGGAATAGTTCTAAGCATTACAATTTCAGTAAAGAAACTGTCCGAAGAAACAGTTTCATATCAGGGGGTAAGAAGCAAAGTGGTATAAGCCCATTTAAGTTATTTGTGAGAAAATTGGTTAAAAATACTTAAGATTTCGTAAATTTCGTGAAATTTTTCATGCCAGTTTTAGTGTGTGATGTGGTTAAAAGATATATCCCTTTGCCACTAAAATTTTTAATGTTTTAGTTTGCCCTGGATGCTCTTAACTCATATGTCACTTGTGCCCCTTTGCTTCTGACCTCCTCATATGTGTTCGGCAATTCCATTCTTTCAACCAAATTGCACTTCTTACTTCTTTTGCTTCTAAATGTTACTACTCATTACTATCAAGTTTCACTACTGACTAAAACTGTTAGGTACTTTACCAGTATAAACATATGAATTAACTTTTTTTTAATTACGCAGTCAGACTAGGATCAAACAATCAAGTAGGCATGCTGACCATTAAAACAGGTTGTACTCGTTATCCGAAGGCAAACGTCGGGTAATCCCATGGCGAATCCTTGGAGTGATTTCGCCAAATATAATTCCACTGCCACTATTTCCACTGAGAAGCACAATACGTTTTCAGGCTACAGTTCTTTCGCAATAGAAAACGGTGAAGGTTACTTGTAGGAAGTATTTGGTCATTAAAGTATTTGGTCATTAGCACAGATGATTTAATATCGATAATATTAGGCCAATATAGTCACTTCGCGATATAGTTTACAGCAAAGAGTGAGAATAATTTGTTTAATTGTGTAAATAAATTTCGCAGATTTATGGAGATCACATAAATCATCAATATATTTTGTAATTTCCGGCCTAACGATGTACTGCGCAGCCAAGGGACGAGCAGTATCGGAAGCAGGTCGCTTCTGTAGGTTTGTTTTGTCATCAGATTATGTTTAGATTACAGACCTACCAACTTTCATGCATAAAGCTCGAGCCCCCCCCCCAATAAGTTCACGACTTCTGCTCTCCCATATTGACATGATAATCTCCGATCTTTGGGATTTAAAAGTGATTGTATAACTATCGTGTTTAAAGTTACATTTTCGTCTCATTATTATTATTATTATTATTATTATTATTATTATTATTATTATTATTAAAAAGGATTCCCTACTAAATTCCCATCTCCCGTATTTCATCTCTCGTACGTTGGCAGGTCTAATGTAACATGCGTTCTGCATGCATGTAAGACGTTTAGTTCAGTATTTCGCCTATACAGCTTAAAGGTTGGTCGTACTTTAGACCCCCCGTGACTGCTTCTTCATAACAGAGTGGCATTCCTTGAAACAGTGAACGGGTAGCTGTTCTAAATATTGTGCATCAAGGAAACAGTTATAAAAAAAACACTGTTGGAAATGCGTCTTTACACATGTTGATTGTCCTTCATTATGTTGAACCATTCACTAAATCGTTGACATTCTGTAAATTGGTGGGAAAATCGTTTAATTTCCTCTCGAGTATAATTTATATTTGTTGCTGTTGCTCCAAGATATTTGAATTTTTCCTCCTCTTCAAAGGATAAATTTCCAATTTTTATATTTCCATGTTGTATAATATTTTGGTCACGAAACATAATCATATACTTTGCCTTTTCGGGATTTACTTCCAAAGCTATCGCTTTACTTGCTTCAAGTTAAATTCCCGTGTTTTCCCTAATAGTTTGTGGATTTTTTTTCCAACATAGTCACGCCATCCGCATAGATAAGCAGCTGATGTAACCCGTTCAATTCCAAATCCTCTCTTTTATCGTGGACTTTCCTAATGGCAGATTCCAGAGCAATGTTAAAAAGTAAAGGTGATAATGCATCTCCTTGCTTTAACCCGCAGTAAATTGGAAAAGCATCTGACAGAAACTGGCCTATACGCACTCTGCTGTACGTTTCACTGAAACATATTTTAATTAATAAAACTAGTTTCTTGGGAATACCAAATTTAATAAGAATATCATATAACACTTCTCTCTTAACCGAGTCATATGCCTTTTTGAAATCTATGAATAACTGATGTACTACCTTTATACTCCCATTTTTTCTACAGACAGCCTCCAGATATGGAGGTAACTGTGAATATTACTGAATAAGCAGTCGCGGACAGCCGATAAGGGGTGGTCCTCCAGCTTGGAGGTTGGGCGAAGGGCTAACAACCCATCACTGTTAAAAACAGCTTCTTACGAAACATCAAAATAAGTCTCGGAATGGGACTGGCACGACCACAGCAAAGAAGTAAGATATAAGATTTGGTACTTGGAATGTTACAAGTCTATATAGAACAGGAGGGGTAACATTATTAGCAAAAGAACTAGCTAGATATAGAATAGATTTTGTGGGAGTATAGGAGATTTGATTAGATGGAAATGGTATATCACAATAAAATTAATTACTGTCTTTTACATGACATCGTTTACTTACATTTTAAAGCCATCTTAACTGTTTCAAAGCAAGCGTAGGAACCTGGCTGATCATTTTATGATAGTAGGCGGTGAATTTGCGCAACAATGTCTTAATTTAAGAGCCCAGGCCTGCGCAGTTGATCGCTCTGTATAATAAAGAATGTAGCTTCCATTATGAAATATGGTAGTCTCTGTTTGTTTGCGATTCCATGAGCTGTTCTTGGTGTACGATGAGTGTCTCTCTAGCCACGAACAATGAGGTCGATGGGCGAAGCGTCGCCCGGTATAGAATTGCAATAAATTAAGTCCAACAACATCGTGGGACGCGCGCGGTCCGTGAGTTAGTTGATCAAGTCGAGGGTGTATATGTAGTGTTCAATGATGGACTTCGCAGTTCGGAACATCATGAATTATTCAAAAGAGACCCTGGAGGGTGTTGTTTGCTGTACAACAAAGAGGGAACATAAAAAAGAGTATGTAGAAAATCCACTGCCTGTCCACATAACAGAACCGCTGTATAAAGTCGTTACGTCAACTCAGAACACTTGAAACAATAATTCCTTCCTTACTTCAGTTCATATCAAACGTCGCAAGATTCAAACGTGGCGGTGGACGTTAGTAGCGCACACCTTCACCACTTGCCGTGTTCCTCCAGCTCTTCAATTTCTGTAAGCAATGTATTGTATAATATCAAACGAATTTATAATACAATTCATTAAAAAAAGCAATAAAGTTAAAAAAGTGGCAGAAAATTTTAGGAAATTCCAATGATTGCGTTTAACATCTCATTCATTCATTTAATGTTCTCCCAAGGGCAGATCTTTCACTGCAAACCCAGCTTTCTCCAGTCTTTCCTATTTTCTGCCTTTCTCTTTGTCTCCTCATATGATCCATATATCTTAATGTCGTCTATCACCTGATATCTTCTTCTACCCCGAACTCTTCTCCCGTTCACCATTCCTTCCAATGCATCCTTCTGTAGGCAGTTTCTTCTCAACCAGTGACCCAACCAATTCCTTTTCCTCTTCCTGATCAGTTTCAGCATCATTTTTTCTTCACCCACTCTTTCCAACACACTTATACAGGAATAATTAGAGCGCTAACTTTTGAAAAACATTGGGAGAGCTTTTTTTTTTTTGAGCTCAAACATTACAGTTACATGTTCACAAAAAATCTCATAAATCCTCTCTCATATATATTAATTTTTTTATTTTAGTTGGTTATTTAACGACACTGTATCAACTACTAGGTTATTTAGCGTCAATGAGATTGGTGATAGCGAGATGAGGACGAGGATTCGTCATAGATTACCTTGCATTCACATTACGGTTGGGGAAAACCTCGGAAAAAACCCCAACCAGGTAATCAGCCCAAGCGGGGATCGAACCCGCGCCCGAACGCAACTTCAGACCGGCAGGCAAGCGCCTTAACCGACTGAGTCACGCCGGTAGCTCTCTCTCTCTCTCCTATATATCATGATATTAATTTTCGTAATATTGATGTGACTATGGATGCAATATATAATAGTATGATATAATATAGAATGTTAAAAATAACAAAATCGAGATCTAAGATCGATTTTGAAATGTATGTGGCTATTATAAAATCCAAGACTTATGCTCTGCATCCTTTGTAGGTAACATTCTTTTGTATTCTTTGTGAATACCAATTTTGACTACCAAATAAAAACCCTTCATCCACAATAGTAAATATACACCAAAAAATCTTCGCATTATTTTGTGTGTAACTGTTCAGCGTAATTAAATACCTTTTTTCATTAATTAAATAGAACGTTATAATTATGTATTTTTTAAACTTGGAAGACGTGGATTCACCATTATGTAGTACGGCGTATTGCAAATTTGATTTTCCTGAATGTACTTCTCTCTCTAAATGGCCACATACATCTTTTAAATTCAACTTTTCAGCATACTTTTATGTGGTACCTGAATAGCGGTAAGAAAGATGAATAAAGTGCATAAAAACAATGCATCCTTATTTATTTTAAAAGATTGTTATTTGCTGATTTCAATAAGCAAACCACCATCACGATAACAGAAATAATAATAATAATAATAATAATAATAATAATAATAATAATAATAATGATAATAATAATAATAATAATATTAAGATGATGAAATACTATTATCAGGCAGTACATCTCACTTGACGATGTGTGTCAGAGGAAGAACAATTGTTTGTAGCATCTGAGGGTCTGATTAGTGTAATATGTAGTTAGTCGACAATGTATGCAATGGAGGGGGGAAAAGAAATGACCGCCCTACCCATTATATCCTGACCCAGTTGCCTCATAAGTGATGTCTTCTTGGTATCACTTGTGACGTTCAGACCTGTCTTCAGACAGTTGACTAAACAACAACAACATCAAGACGAACTATAGGATGGGCTCGGGCCCCACGGGCCCATACAAGTTGGCGCCACTGAATTAGTGTAATGGAATTAGGATACATAAATAGTTTGATATAAGATTTAATGAACATAATGAAATTAGTTATGAATAAGAGTCAATCCTACTATAACACGAATGCATTAAAATAGGATGTACCATGCAGAGAACAAGTAAAGAACCGTTTCTGAGTTACAGACAATTGACTGGTGTACTGTATGTAATAAACATATGTCCCTTAAATAATTTTATTGTCATTTATCAATCTGTAAGTTTAATTGGTTATTTTATGACTCTTTATCAACTGCTATGGTTATCTAGCGTCTGATTGAAATGAAGGTGGTAAAGTCAGCGAAATCAGTCCAGGGTCCGTTTACCCAACATTTTGCTCTTAATGGGTCGGGGGAAAACCCCGGAAAAATCTAAACCAGGTAACTTTTCCCAACCAGGATTTAAACCTGGTTCCGCTCGTTTTATGGTCACAGATGCTGACCGTTACTTCACAACGGTGGACTTCCATATTTTGTAATGCCAACCTTGTATTAAGGTTTTTATAGTTACGCATATATTATACACGCGACTGTTTCGCGTTCATGTCGAAGTACAACTGCATAACATTATTTTATATATATTGCAACCCCCCCTCCCTCGTGTTATAATAAACTCTTTTGCACTATTGTGTTTTTTGTTGTGTTTATAGCTATTGTTGTTAGGTCTCGAAAGTTAGAATTTCCACACAGAAACTTGTTGCTAGGGAAACTATTCTTCATAACATAATACTATACTGAAATAGACCCATTACAATGCACTTATTGTTACTTAGACACCATTAGAGTGTAGTTTTGCGAAGGCTTTGGAATAATATTGTTATAAATATATTATATTTGCAATAAAATAATCGTGTAAAAAAGTTGTACAATACACGTTTGTGAAGTACATTACAAAATCCCGGAAATTGAAAAACTCGCTCTGCCCGTTTTTCAAACTTTTCCTCGATTTTGTAAAAGCACTTCCCAATCTTGTATCATAATATAGGTATTATTCCAAGTGTGTGTGTGTATATATATATATACATATATATATATACATATATATATATATATATATATATATATATATATATGCGAACTGCCCTTATGTATAGAAATGACTGCCAGGTTTATCGGATATTACGTAAGTATTTCCATGGCGACCAATGCAATATCCATTTCACAATTTTTTTCTTCTGTTAATTAAGATCGAATATAGACGTTACACATCAAAACAGGTATCAAGTTTTAATAGCCATTTCATAATATACCATAATCTACAGACTACATAATGATTACGTGCTGTAGAACGACTGATAACTTACATACATTTTTTTACGCAGGAGGGACCTAAAGGGTTGCACAGCAGCCTGAGTCTTGTTCTGTCAATGATTTTTGTCGCCAAACAGCCGCGCTCTTGTACGAATACACGCTGCACCGTGAACTTAACCCGGTATATGGTAATGATAACAATGACATTTGAATTAGTGATGGTGAAAGGAATCTGAGGTCCAACGCTGAAAGTTACCCAGAAATTCTGCATTACTTGGTTGAGACAAAACCTCGGAAAAAACTCATCCAGATAATTCGTCCTAACCAAGATTTGACCACGGGACCGTTCGTTTCACGATCATGCTAACCGTTGCTCCTCTGCGGTGGACAGACATCTGAAATTTTTCTACAAACCATCTTTTCACTTTTCGGAGAGAGTTAGTGCGTGAAAAACATAAATGCTCACTGTCGTACCTACAGCAAACAAGAAAACATCCATTGCTATCACATCATCACCATAAAGAAAATTTTCGTTCGTACTGACTGTAACACCAAAAAGGAAACAACTCCCTTCCATAGGAACTTATTGAGTCCAATTGCTCCGTGTTTGTCTTGTAATACAGAGTTTTCGCACCCTGCTGTTACGCTAAACGGTTATGTTGACGTCATTGATGAAAGAGCCAATCACAGCCATTCATCTCACGTTATTTCAATAGTGGACCCGCTATCTCTAGACGAATAATGTGGAAGTGAAGGAAGTTTATCGTAGGTCTAATTCGGTGTTAAAACATGGCATCTCTTGGATGATGTTCATATACTTAGAACAGCTCAAGATGGATAAATTATTAGGCCGAAGTTCAAGAAGGCTCAGGAAAGAAGTTTTCTTTGAGATTCCAACACACACAAGATTGAGTCGTGAGTCCTCCGTCAAGCGAAAACGCTCCTTTGTTTAACTCGCCGTAACTCGGAAATCAGTAAGGATTTTGAGTAGTGACCACTTTTAAAAGTAATTTCCATTCTTTCTCAACATTTCTCTCATTTGACCTCAATCTAAAGTGAAAAATAAAAAAGTTTGCCGCTTAGTAACTTTTGAAGGTGTAAATGTCTATTCTGAACAGATGACATCCAAGTTAATATTTTTTTCTCACTTTTCAAAAAAATTTTCATTTCGAATTTTTTCTGTGCTTTTCTTAGACATTGAGCTATCAATTTAAAAAAAAAATTACAGTGCGATTGATTATCATAGTAGCTGCGACATGATAAATGTTTAACGGAGTGTGAAATTCGTAATAACAGAGCCTTATGTTAAAGGAATACATGCACGACCCCTTACTATTCTTTCCGAAGTTTTACGAACGTGAACATACGTCACCAAATATGTCATTACTGATGAACATAGCGTTAGCCTTTTAGCCGGCGACGAGAGTGCGAAAAATCTCTATTATCTTAGTGTTATCTCAGATTTTCGTCGCAGCCAATAGCCTAGATCATAATATATACGTAATCAGGGCCAATAGTCAAGTACGAGTGCACCGCGTGAGGCACATGACGCATGACAGTTGCGGAAGTATTATCGCTTAACAGTAAGAAATAAAACTGGCGCACTGTACGTTGCAATCCTGTTCCTGAATGGACTTCTTTTGACGTTCGATTAAAAGGTACGGAGGCTAAACAGCAGCAAAACTGTTTACTGAAAGGAAGATATCGTCAACTATTAGCCTCGATAGCAAACTGTGGCTTACTTTTCGTATGGAAATCCGAAAAAGGGAAAGCTGAAAGCGGGGAGAACACGTGGGACATAGGCCTACAACTGAGAGGAGGTAGCAATTCTAACAAGCAATTCCTTTTCGACTTTAAACTTTGGTCCACCTCAAAGACTATGTTCCAGATTAAATTACTTATTCATATATATATATATATATATATATATATATATATATATATATATATATATATATACACAGTATATTAAAATAAACGGTGACATACAAACAACGTACACTTCCTTATTAGCTATACGTTTTACGCAGAAACTGAACAAAGAATTGTCATGAGATTACACATACTTTAACACTATATGACTTAACTTTTCCTAAAAATGATGAAAGAGTAATGGAACGGAGAAAAATTCTCTCCGGCGCCGGGATTTGAACCCGGGTTTTCAGCTCTACGTGCTGATGCTTTATCCACTAAGCCACACCGGATACCCACCCCGGCGCCGGAGAGAATTTTTCTCCGTTCCATTACTCTTTCATCGTATGATGACGCAGAATATCTGCATGGAAATATCATATGTACTTCGGTACATTAAATAATATATATGATATGCGTAAATCACTTCGTGATTTAAGACGGCGCTTATTCCGTCGGATCCCGGCCAACTAGTCACTCATAACGAGTGCACCTCAGCACATGTGTGGACTTCAGTCCTACGTTCATAGACATCTATGACGTAGTGCAGAGGGCGGCCACTAGAGGGAACCCAAGAGCTGGAACTTAAACTGAGACGATTCTGTCCGGCGCCCAGGTGGGTATCCGGTGTGGCTTAGTGGATAAAGCTTCAGCACGTAGAGCTGAAAACCCCGGTTCAAATCCCAGTGCCGGAGAGAATTTTTCTCCGTTCCATTACTCTTTCATAGTATGATGACGCAGAATATCTGCATGGAAATATCATATGTACTTCGGTACATTAAATAATATATATTTTCCTAAAAAGTTTCGTTCCTTCTTGTGTTGAATATTATACTATACTTTATAGTTTACTTTCTTGAACCATTAAAAGAACATACTTAAGTGACATTTAATATGCACCAACATAAGAAGATGAACTTACGTTTGTGAATTGAACACAAAAGACATAGGTACATATAGATATTTGACTCAATTTTTAAATTTTTCGT
Source organism: Periplaneta americana (assembly GCF_040183065.1). Lineage (NCBI taxonomy): Eukaryota > Metazoa > Arthropoda > Insecta > Blattodea > Blattidae > Periplaneta > Periplaneta americana. The sequence continues at coordinate 98,005,779 of NC_091128.1, forward strand.
TTTAAGATAATATAGTAGCGGTGACCAAAACTCGAGCTGCAGTGATTACATACGACAGACAACCTATGAAGTAAAGAGACGGAGGAAAGGTACTTGGCATGAAAACTACAACCAGTGGTGGTTCCTGTACTAACATCTTGACCAATCCCGCGGATAAAAATCTCAAGCTTTGCTGTATCAGTATTGTCACTGCTGTCATCAAGAACCAGTGAATAATATACGATTTTTCTTGCTTCTTTTTTTAACCTTCCTCTTGAATATAATCAGAAATTTTCTAAATTATTCTCTCGATACTTGGTCGAGAAATTCGTAGTTTTTCAAAATTATAAACTTCTTATGGACATGTTATTTAAGCTATTTCAATCATTACTCTTTTGAGAAATTCTGTTCTATTAAAAGGCTTTAGAGCACGAGATATTTCAAAGCCCATTAGGTAGCTGACTTACTTACATTTATTTATCTCATCAATTCCTGGCGTTTAACAGTTCGTTGGCACATAATATTTAATCAGTTGTTCTACAATATTATTATTAAATGAATAACTAATAAATAGTTACCCTCATCTAAAGAATAAGAAGATTAAAATTGAAATAAAACCTGACAATTTTTTCCTTCTAGGGAGAAGATCTAAAAATATGAATCAAATTCATGCATGTACAGAAGAATTATAGAAACACATACTTTGTGGTTAGTAATAAGAGTAGTAGTAGTAGTAGTAATAATAATAATAATAATAATAATAATAATAATAATAATACATTATTCAGCGTAGCAATTAATGTTTCTATATACTCCTAACTGAACCGTTGAGCAAAGTAAACATATTACATTTTGTCCGACAGAACAACAAAAAAGTTCTCCTTCTCATTCTTTACGAGACCACCTCTTATTGCTTGTAGAGACAGAGTTTGTAGAGCGACATGATGCCCCCACTGCTTGCCTTCAGTACGTGAATGAAAAACACAACAATGTACAGGAAACTCCTCGCACCCGTTTGAATATCTGTGATTATACGATGTAATCACGACACCCGCTTTGATCACTGCTGTAGGCCTACAATTGACCTTTCGTAAACTTACACGAAATACATAAACCTATATTGTAATATTCTGAAGATGTCTGTATTTATTAGTCATTTAATATACCAGTGCACTTGTTACTATTATATAACTTCCGGATACTGAGTAAGAACAGAATCCATCAAACAATTAATTTGGAAGAATAATTCTTCATAAGCAGACAGCTGGACAGACGATAACACCAATACCACTTTTTCGATATGAGGAATGCTGAAAATGCATATTTTAGTTAAATATATACTCAAAATACATTTTTGAACCATCAAAGAAGATGGTAATGGAGCAATAGTTAAGTAATAATAGAGACATCAAAACAGAGTAAACTTGCCTTCCTCAACCGCTCTATCCGCTATAAATCTCGTGGGATCTGTCCAGTATCTAATAATGATGATGTAAGAAATGAAGTCAATTATTAACATAGCTAAAGCTGGATCTTTAAGTATCAAAGTTTTTTTTTTCAACTTGTACCTCTACTTTCTTGAAATTGCTGTCGGTATGAACTTGAGACATTCAATCCCAGGTCGCCGACTCCTTAGCTGATTTGTGATAGACGTCCGACCTACGAAGTAAGAAAATCAATAGTATCAACACATTACTTTTTGTGAGAGAAACTCGACGTTGGTCGACTGCAATATACATGGTGAATGTTGTTTTAGACTTGAGTCTCACACGATACGTCCCCTCCCCCTCATAGGGACCCCAATGTAAGTAGGTCACAAAACAGATCATGGTGCCCTTTTGATATGAACACTGTGATATCCATCGCTGTGGAATAACGGTTAGCATGCCTGACCGTGAAACGAGAGGGCTCATGTTTAAATCCTGGTTGGGACAAGTTACCTGGTTGAGGTTTTTTCCGGGGTTTTCTCTCAAGCCAATAAGAGTAATTTTTAGCGCTGGATCCTGAATTCATTTCGCTAGAATTATCACCTTTATATCATTTAGACGTTAGATAACCATAGCAGTTAATAAAGAGTAGTAAAATAAACAATTAAAAAAAACAATATTATTTCTTCTTTAGAGGAAGTGAAAGGATATATTTAAGCATTGACTTTATGCGGTCTGTATGAGTAAAGGCTCTCCTGGGTAGATGATTTTTTTTATTTCACCCCGCTCCAAGATGAAAGCGCATCAAATGCGCCATGTTACCTGTTTTCTCACATTTCTTGTTTAGTCCTGCAGATGACTTGCTATTTATTTAAGTTTTCTCAAAACATATTTTTAAGAGGTAGATTCTCAGTATTTTTCTAAATATGTCAGAGATATTACACACACATTTGTGGATCGGATCATATGATCTATTTAAATTTTTTGCAAGAAGATAGATTTTGAAAATATACCATATTTTCCAAAAAAAAATCATATCCCAAAAACTACTTAAGTGAAATGAATTAAATTCCGTAGCACGTAATATATTTCAAGAGGTACATGTGTGCATAAAATAAACCCTCTAGTTAAAATTTGTAGAAGTTAGGATTTTCACCCATCTCCCCCCTCAATAGGCCTACTAATTGTAATTGAATAGTTGAAAATTAATAGGCACTAAGTGACATTTTTTGGTAAAGTGAGTTATTGAAAATTTAGAGCAATATTATTCCAAAGCCTTTGCAAAACTGCACTGTAATGGTAACTAAGTAACAATAAGTGCACTGTAATGGGTTTATTTCAGCATAGTTTTACGTTATGAAGAATGGTTTCCCTAGCAACAAGTTTCTGTGTGGGAATTCTAACTTTCAAGACTTAAAACACGATCGTTCAAAAATGTACGAGGGGCGTCCAGAAATTAAGTTTTCCTGGGGCCGTTTACAGAAAGAAAACACAATTTCATGGAAAGACTTATTGGAACAGATACAGCAATTGTTGAACTATTTTTCAACATATTCTCCACCGGAATTGAGACATTTGTCGTACTGTGGGATCAACTTTTTTATCCCTTTGTCGTAGAAGTTAGCCGTCTGGGAACGAAACCAGTGTGTGACAGCCGTCTCCACCTCTCTGTCACTGTGACAAGCGGCACTGAGTGCTTAGTGCCGGTGTTGTCTTGCTGCACCATAACACTCGGCCATATACGGCTTGGCACACAATACCTTTCCGCTGGGAGGTGTTTCAACACCCACCCTACAGTCCGGATCTCGCTCCCAGCGATCATCATCTTTCTTACACCTTAAGAAATGTTTGTCCGGTCAGCATTTTCACAGTGACAGAGAGGTGCAGACGGCTGTCACACGCTAGTTCAAATTCCAGGCAGCAGACTTCTACGACACAGGGATACAAAAGTTGATCTCACGGTATGACAAATGTCTCAATTCTGGTGGGGAATATCTTGAAAAATAGCTCAATGATTCCTGTATCTCTTCCAATAAATCTTTCCATGAAACTGTGTTTTTGTGTGTAAACGGCCGCAGAAACTTACTTTCTGGACGGCCTTCATATATTTCCGTGAAAATTTTGAAAACTTCAATTTTTTTGCTGCATCACATTATCTTGTTTTATTACGAACTTTTTTATATAATGAGTTGGCGTTGTATTTATATATAACATCTTCCTTTCAATGGCTTATCTCTTCACTTCACATAAATGAAGGAATAAACAATGACGATCAGTTTGATGATTCCAAGAATGGTTTACATCTTCTGTAGATATGAAAAGTATAGCATATAAATTTTCTGAGCCGACGATACTCATAATCATATGCATACAAAATGCATGCTGAAAATAGATGTTCGATTTTGTATTACGTATATAACTGTTAAAATGTGTTTTAAAAAAATTCCTAAAAGGAATACAAAAAGAGAAAAAACTCCACATGAGTAAAAATTAATAACTTTAATTGAAACGTGCAGCCCAGTGAGAATGGCAGCAAAACTGAAGTACTACTGGGAGAAAAACCTATTCTAAAATCACTTTATGAAAGAAAACTAAGAAAATATGCATCAGATCAAACCAAAAGGAGTAACACACTGCTGATATTAGGGAAGAAGGAATAATTGGAGTAAATCTATCCATAACCGCTTCGTTCACTACTTACATCATAAAATCTGTTCTGAAATAAATTCGAAATAATTCTGGAATCTAAAACAATCGAGAAAACCTATCCACCTAAAGTCTCAAGCAAATTACCTATAACACTGTATAACATGAAATTTGTCCTTTTTATAAAAAATATGTGTATTCGATATAGTTTGTGGTCACAAAAACGAATCTACAGTTAGTTGTTGTCCACCATGTAGTCTACTGTTTCTCCAAAATAAAAAATTATTTAATGTTAGTGAAATGTTGCACTACTTTCACCTTACGGGATGCAACATTTCACTGAAAGTACACTTTCGTGACAGCCACCTGAACTTCTTTCCATAAAACCTTGGTGCTGTAAGCGATGAACACGGGGAGAGGTTTCATCAAGAAATATCTACCTTCAGTGGAAGGTGGAATGCAAGTATGCTGGCTGAATTTTGCTGGTCACTCATCAGAGAGATTGCAGAAGCTGTCTACAAACGTAAAGGATCAAAAAAATATATTTTAATTTGAGAATTTGCCCAAAAAAAGATTACTTTATGTGCTAATATAACAAATTTGTGTAAGTGAAGTGTGTGTACCATAAAAATGGTATATGTTATATAATTTTGGTTTTCAGAAATGAACTCAGCACCTCTCATTTAGTTGTTTATTGTTTATTGTTGTTAGTAAATAAAATGTACAAAAATACAACCTTAATTCATAGTTTCATCTAAAGGACAGAAACAAAGTTTAAATTTGTTGTCCAGTGTAATCGAGCCATTGCTTCTCTATATCGTTTTTACTACCACAAATCTTACAATAAAATTACATTCGTCAAGAGAACCTGCATTTCCGGCATCTTTGTAGTCTACGAAGTGGTAATTTTTTTAGGTGTGAAAACGTGAGTGAGTGAGTGAGTGAGTGAGTGAGTGAGTGAGTGGGTGGGTGGGTGGGTGGGTGGGTGGGTGGGTGGGTGGTGAGTGAGTGAGTGAGTGAGTGAGTGAGTGAGTGAGTGAGTGAGTGAGTGAGTGAGTGAGTGGGTGAGTGGGGTAAACATGTCTTTGTCCACTACAAATTTCATATTGATTTATTGAGATTTTAAGTTCAGTCTTCGTCGTAGAAAATAATTCACATAACAGTGTACCGAGTTGGAGTCAGGAGTGGTTAAGCTAACGAAAAGTTGGTACTATCGAACGTGGCGCAGTATTCAGTGGCTTTGTACACAAAAAGGAAAATATAAGCGCAAAGTAAGAGGGTGTTCCTGACGGCCAGCGGTTCCTGGACTGCTTTTCCCTCAGCTGTCAGTCTTGCCAAGTCTCTCGCGGCCAAGTTATTTATCACTGCAAATTACAGAGTGTCACACACTCTGCTCCCTCCTGCCCACCGTCACTTGATGGATGGAAGACACTTCCACTCACGAAACATCAACAGTTCACTTGGATATTCCCCATCCGCGGCGGACTTCTGAAGAATTCTCAGGATTCAAATATCCACATTATTTCCTAAAAGCCACAGAGGTCTTGCAATGCATTATACATGAATTTAATGCCTATCTCAGATAACATAACTTGTCAAGATAAACTCGATGCAGTGAATTTATTTCGCGTCGACTTTCCACGCCGGGAAACCGGGTTCAAGACCACGGAGAGTCCAACAGGAATTTGTGGTAGACAAAGAGAAAAGGAGCAAATTTTATATGAATTCTTAAGTTTTTCATGGCATTCCAATCATTTTCATCATCGACCTACAAGCAAGCATTACCAATTATCGTTGTAACATAACCTGAGGCACAAGTAGGGACTTGATATCTGAGCAGCATCGCCCGTTCCCTAAACATTGACTCATGAAGTAAAGTATAACATTATAAACTACTTTCATAATATGCTGTTTAATTCTTCGTTTAACATTTTATCAGGCCTGTTGATGTTTGAGATTTTCAGGAGATATCTGTTTATAGAATACTGTAATTTGCTGATTACTTTATGGGTTACAGTCCAGGTCTCACGTCCACATACGACAGATTTTACATTACTGCAGAAGATTACTTGTTTTGTTTTAAAGATGTTATATTTTTTACAAATTTTATATATGCCTAGTTGAGAAAAGGCAGCAATTGCTTTTGATAATTTATCATTTACATCCCCTAATGATCCTTCATCTGTATTTACTTAGTTACCAAAATATATAAAACTATTTACATCCTGAATGTCTTCTCCTTAAAATTGTTTTTTTTAATACTTTTGTTGCAAGAGTGTAGGCCATTATTTCACTTTTTTTCTATTTCAGAAGTTTCTCTTTATTTTCGTATAAAATTAAACACACGTTGCTACCTATTTTTACACAGCAAAATCTTATAAAACTTTCATAACACTCTCCTGGCAACATCAATCTAAAACAAAAATATTGGTAACCGTCATGTTTACGCAGCTCAAGTATATGATGGTAACAGAAACATATTGCAATCTGGCAATTTGTACAATTCTGAATATTCACTTTAGGAGGCATATTATTTGAAATCACACCTTTTTCTATCAATACGTTTTCTACATAAATATAGCTAATAGTATTATTAATCTTTATTTAATTTTATTCCTGCATTATGAAAGTGAGCCAAATGTTGATTTTACTTACTTACTTACTTACTTACTTACTTACTTACTTACTTACTTACTTACTTACTTACTTACTTACTTACTTACGGCTTTTAGAGAACCCAGAGGTTCATTGCCGCCCTCACATAACCCTACTATCGGTCCCTATCCTGAGCAAGATTAATCCAGTTTCTACAATCGTATCCCACCTCCCTCAAATCCATTTTAATATTATCCTCCCATCTATATCTCGGCCTCTATATGCATTTCTGGATTTGTACATACGTGTTACATGCCCTCCCATCTCAAACGACTGGATTTAATGTTCCTAGTTATGTCAGGTGAAGAATACAATGCGTGCAGTTCTGTGTTGTGTAACTTTCTCCATTCTCCTGTAAATTCTACATTAATAAAATACAATTACTAAGAAACGTTAACATTTGACCCTGGATTATAAGACACTAAATTTTATCACGAATTTATTTTCTTCTAACTTTTAGTAAAATACACAACAGGTTCATAAAATATCTTATAGGCTACGACTAGTTGCAAAAGTAGATTTATTACACTCGTGGGTCTTGGAACACTCTTTCATAAAGCTGAACTTTTACTACTAGTCATGTAATGTGCTGTACTATTACTGTCAGTGTTCTAATTCTATCAATTTTGTTTTTTTTTTTCTTTTTTTTTTTTTTTTTTAGCATTTCCATTTCAGACGTACTAAAAATACGAATATGCGAGACTAAAATCATCTGCAAAACCTAAAATTCCAAACTCGAAGTGGAAGTTCACCATTACTTAATCCACATTACAAGAAATAAAGTAGGAAGATGGGATATATTCTTTCAGAAATAGACTTCTGGGTATTCTACCGTGCCCTGGAACTTAACATTTCCAACGTTTCGGAACTACATAGACTACAGGTTTCATAAGTCAAAGCAAATAGGTGTGTATAATGCTTAAATTTTTTCATATAATGTATTGTAGACCTATGTTTAGATATTGTGGTATTCCATGAGTTCCATTTTCTAAGTTATGTAACATCTACTTACAAAACATTAACAAAAAGGTTGCAGGCTTTTGGAATTCGAATAAAGCATAAAATTAGTTACCGTATATTAAAATGTAATTACTATAAGATATAGTTGTGTAAGTTAGATATGCAAATAAATATATTAAAATATTGAATCATGACTTCAACAGGCAAATAGTAAAATGCATATCTATTAACCTATGGCAATATGAGGTCCCAGTCAACATACAAAACAAATTTACAAATTCATGCTTTAGATTTTCAAAATAAACTTCTTTAAATTTTAACACTCTATGACATTAATTAATTTCCCATTACGTTACATTCACAAAGCATCAGTTTGTTTCCATTAGACATTTCTTAGTATGCAAAACTCCAAACAATAACATTAGTGCTACCTTTATGAGTAAGATTCATATTATTTGCGTCAATTAATAATACTGAAACATATACGTATTTGAACAACTTGTTCCCAGGAACACAATCATAATAATAATTACCTAGTATAATATTTTTTTTAGAAACAAATGAGTGTGTATATTTTATTATATTTTTAATATTATTTTACTAGTAATATGATAAGTAATCACTTTCTGATTCAAGACAGCGCCATGTTCCGTCGGACCCCGGCCACTTAGTCACTCGTAATGAGTGCACCTCTGTACTTGTGGTTGGACATTGTGTCTACTGTCACACATACTGTGACACGGTACACGAGGGTAGAACAAAGGGGAACACAGTAGGTAGAATTTAAAATGAGAGGGATTCAATGCGGCACACAGTGGTCTAAAATCCATATTTAGGAGGACAAATAGAGAAAAATGACATGTAAAAAAATGAAATTAAACCCTTAAATTATTTTTCCTATATAACAGAGTAACACTCAATTGATTATCTTAATCAGCGGAGATGGCTGCATAGCGAGATAAGAAGCCGGTAACATGCCACATTTCGCCACCCAGCATTCTTACTCAGCAAGCGCCGCGAGTCTGCCGTTTTCCTTGTGCTGTAACTCTGTTGTAAGTGGTCGATTCCATTCATATTTGGTATCAACGTGTCAAGTAGTTCTTTAGGTATGTAACACTGTTTGTTTTTGTTACATTCAATGTTATTATAGTATGTAAAATTAGCATGAATGGACACGGGACAAAATATAAATATAACCATTGAGTGCCGACTTTGCTAAGGTAGAGAAAAAAAACCCCTTTGGTTCGTCCAAAAATGTTTTTTTTTTTAATTTCCTCCACTATTTAACTCTATTTTAAATCTAGTCTTAAGGTGCGCAGATTTGCGGAAGTAATAATTTATGAGCACTATTCTTTCGAGGTGCAGTAGTGGCATTTTTCTCGGTTGCAGTTATTTCAATATCTGTGAACCGAATCTGCTTCCGCAGTATAATTCAGGGAATTCAAGATGACAACTTGTTAATTATATACCAAATAAGCTTCCCGAGTGTCCAAAAGGTGCCTAAAATGTTACATTTTCCCCCATAAGATTTTGTCTAAATGCATCCCCCTGTAAGGGGCACTTCTGCTTATACCAACGTAAACAGAGTTTGTATACAAAACAAATGTACTAAGTGTAACTACTGTATAAAATTTCATAAAAATCTGTTAGATAGGACAAAAGTTACTAATGTTGTCTAATTGCGCCCCCCCCCTATAAGGGGTAGTTACACTTAGACCAACGTAATGAGAGTTTGTATACAAAACATACATGCTACCTGTAACTACTTTGTAAAATTTCATACAAATCTGTTAAATAGGAGAAAAGTTACTAATTTTGTCTAATTGTGCCCCCTATAAGGGGTAGTTCTCCTTATACCAACGTAATCAGAGTTTGTATACAAAACATATATGTTCCTTGTAACTGTTTTGTAAAATTTCATACAAATCTATCAAATAGGAGAAAAGTTACTAATTTTGTTTAATTGCGCCCCCCTATAAGGGGTAGTTCCCCTTATACCAACGTAACGAGAACTTGTATACAAAACATACATGCTACCTATAACTACTTTGTAAAATGTCATACAACTCTGTTAAATAGAAGAAAAGTTACTAATTTTGTCTAATTGCGCCCCCTATAAGGGGTAGTTCCCCTTATACGAACGTAATCAGAGCTTGTATACAAAACATATATACTTCTTGTAACTTCTTTGTAAAATTTCAAAAAAATCTGTTAAATAGGAGAAAAGTTATAATTTTGTCTAATTTCGCCCCCTATAAGGGGTAGTTCCCCTTATACCAACGTAACGAGAGCTTGTATACAAAACGTATATGCTACCTGTAACTGCTGTGTAAAATTTCATAAAAATCTGTTAAATAGGAGAAAAGTTACTAATTTTGTGTAATTGCGCCCCCTATAAGGGGTAGTTCCCCTTATACCAACGTAATCAGAGCTTGTATACAGAACATATATGCTACTTGTAACTGTTTCGTAAAATTTCATAAAAATCTGTCAGATAGGAGAAAAGTTTCTAATTTTGTCTAAATGTGCCCCCCTATAAGGGGTAGTTCCCCTTATACCAACGTAACGAGAGCTTGCATACAAAACATATATGCTACCTGTAACTACTGTGTAAAATTTCATAAAAATCTGTTCGGTAGCTGAAAAGTTATTAATATGTCCCGCTAAATTTGCATTCTAGACCACTGTGCGGCAGTGGAACTCAAATCCGGTGTGGCTTAGTGGCTAAAGTGCCAGTACGTAAAGTGGGAAACCCGGGTTCGAGTTCCGGTGCCGGAGAGATGTTTTCTTCGTTTTACCGATTCTTCACCAAATGAGTGGAACTTCTTAAGCTGTAGCCTATATGTGTAGTAATCTTTTAAATGTTTGAGCAATGAGAGACGATAAATCAGAGTCATATTTAACAACTTTATTCTCAATAATCTTCACAATTTATAACTGAAAAAATTGGTTTATGATAGTTAAAATAAGATATGAAAACTATACTCTGCAATTGTTTCAAGTATTTTATGAGCACTTTTATTTTATTTAGTATTATATGTGTTTTCGGAAATTAGCTTAAAAGGGCCCAAACTCTGATAAGGACTGAAACATCAATTAAAAAGAAAGAGAAGAAAATTCTATTAATCGCGATTGTGGCATTCTCTAGGCTGAGAACTCTTGGCTGCTGGTCAAGGATTTGGGGTGTGGCGATGCTGTATAGGATGAGATGTTACATAGTGTTCTTCCTACCTACCTACTGATATGCAATATTATAATATATTATCGTGATGTGGGGGTGGGGATGAAATTTTCGGGACACAATACGCCATTCAAGAAACAAAGAGCTATATACTACATTGAATTCCACCCACCATAGCAACATCCAATCATCTTTTACGATGTTGTTACGGTTCAATGGGCAACATAATAAACCATAAAGTGCATATTTTGTCTATTATAAGTATAAGCAAAATCTACCACAATATTTATAAATGGTAACCCACCCAATGGAATAGAAGTGATGCATAAACGGACTTGCTTCATGAACGCTGGAATGTGTTATGGCTCCTAGCGAGAAAAAAAAAGGTGCGGGGGGGGGGGGGGAATTGCTACAAGTGTGACAAAGAAAATGTACTGTACGATAAAGATTACGTAAATGAAAGTAGACACAAATCAGAACTGCTTGTCTCGTGCGCCATCATAAGCGAACCGATTAGTCAGATGTAGTCTCTTGCCATCTGTTGATAATATCGTGAACTAATTACTGGGAGTAGTCTGTATTCAGTGATTTCTGTGGAGTACGGAACAATACTTAGAAGTAAATGGTTGCATAGAATAATGTTAGTATCTTCTTTACAACGTAATAAAATTATGAATAGCACTGACCACAAATTGTAACATAAACAGAAGAATATTGATAGAAAGAAAGATAAACAGAAGAGAGAACGATAATGAAGAGAGAAATCTAGAAATATAGCAGACAGGGAGATTGTGAAACAAAGAAAGAAAGAAAGGCAAACAGACATAATAAAAAAGACAAAGAGGATAGAAAAAAAGAAGTAAAGAAAGAAAGAAAGAAAGAGAGGGAGAAAGAGAGAAAGAAAGAAAGAAAGAAAGGAAGAAAGAGAAAGAAAGAGAGAGAAAGAAAGAAAGAAAGACAGAGGGAGAGAGAAAGAAAGAAAGAGGCAGAGAAAGAAAGAAAGAAAGAAATAAAGAAAGAGAGAAAGAAAGAAAGAGAGAGAAAGAAAGAAAGAGAGAAAGAAAGAAAGAAAGAGAGAGAGAAAGAAAGAAAGAAAGAAAGAAAGACAGAAAGAGAGAGAGAAAGAAAGAAAGAGAGAAAGAAAGAGAGACAGAAAGAAAGAAAGAAAGAAAGAGGGAAAGAAAGAAAGAAAGAAAGAAAGAAAGAAAGAAAGAGAGAGAGAAATAATTAGAGAGAGAGAGAAAGAAAGAAAGAAAGAAAGAAAGAAAGAAAGAAAGAAAGAAAGAAAGAGAAAAAGAAAGAGGGAGAGAAAAAAAGAGAGAGAGAAAGAGAAAGAAAGAAAGAAAGAAAGAAAAGAAAGAAAGAAAGAAAGAAAGAAAGAAAGAAAGAAAGAAAGAAAGAAAGAAAGAAAGAAAGAAAATATACAGGGTTATTCAAAAGTTACAGACGTTTTGAAAGTGAGTGTGTGGTGATTTGAGGTTGTCACCACATCACATTTTGTTGGATTCCCCAGGTTCAAACCAAATCAGGCATAGTTATCTTGGGAAACGTATATTATTTCCTGAGGAATTCCAGGAAATTGAGCCCAGTAGTCTCGCAAGGCTGGTATCGCATTGCGGTCTTCTGAGTTGATTTCCAGATTTTGGGGTGCACAATGCTCTTTTGTGCCTAAGTCCTTTAATTTTATACTCTCAATTCAGAAGAAGAAGAAGAAGAAGAAGAAGAAGAAGAAAAAGAAAGAAAAAGAAGAAGAATGTAGAACCCTAGTCAGCAGTAGGTGCATGAATATCAAAGGCGAAGTGATGTTTTATTTTGATTGTTACAATTTTATTGTCTTCCTTAATTATAAACTACGCTGTGACTTTGGCTTTCTTTGCCAAATCATGAAATGTACTACACACATTATCATGAAGAAGGTTAGGAAAAATATAGATACTTCAGTGATTTGCACGTAGCATTTAGCAATGTTCCAATAAAATCATTTAAACACCGAAGGGGATGTTAATTTCTTTTATGCTCGACCATGCCGAAATGTAGTAATTATACACCTGGTAGCAGTCCTTTAATGCATGTCATTAAAGTACACCTATTCATTAAAGTTCAGGTTTTCGATTATTCTCGGATATGCAATCGAAAGACAACGAGGGAAACGTCACGGAGGCTGGAAATCCAATACTGTCGCAGAAGGTTATGTTCTGTTACTATAATAATTAGCGTTAATTGTAAATAATATTTCAATAAATTCAATTTGTCATCTCGTTTTTCAATTCTAAATCAATTTCCAGATTATATCAAAATTAGTTCATGTTATTCTTTACATTACATCAAGGTTAATGACATTATTGTTCCTCGGAAAAAATCAATACTTTCGCGTCTGCGCACATCTCACAATATATGAGCTATGCACAAAGTCACTTCCGATCTTCAGTCAGATACAAATAAAATGAATACTTCTGAATAATTTCAAGTTAGAAATATGGTCGAGCATAAAAAGTCGTATGAAACTTGCCTATAATGGTAATTAAGACGCTCGTATGAAAATTATGAAACTCGCTTGCGCTCGTTTCATAAACAAACATACTCGCGTCTTAATTACTATCATTATAGGCTCGTTGCATAATGTACTATTTTTATTGTACATCGGCATTATAAACAGTCATTATCGCTAGTGAAAATCGTGCATAACATGCAACATTATCGCATTAGTGCCGTAAAAATATTACCATGCCAACTAAAATGTCATGATTTGTATCATAAAGTTAAAATTATGAAACGATTTGTCAATGCTACAATATCATTGTTGTCACAGCCACCCCTTTCTTCGTAGACCATGAAATCAAACTTCCTATCATTACAAATCTGACGTTATTTCTTTTCTCATTATTTTATCCATAACTGGTATCTAAACTGGCCTTTCTTCCATCTTCCTTAGCAACCTAAACAATGGCTTTATCACAGCACTGAATTAAAAGTTTTTAATTCACAGCAGTGAATTATTTTTTTTCATGACAACCAACACATTAGCAACCATACAATCCATACATTCGTTATTTTATAACTTCTTCACAAACAACACATTAAAAAGAAAAGGGGTACATTTAAAATTGAATTTAGATACTAATAATGAAATTTAGATATTACCAATAATGGATAAAATATTGTATAACATACGAAAGTCAACAGATTTTACTCTCTTATGCTATAAATTCTGTGTGGTACTAGTCAAAAATGTTAATTTTACAGGAGAAGGATAAAAACTGTCTTCACACTGGTTCATGTCGATTTGATTTTATTCTGTATGAATTATTATAATGGGAGAAATACTTATCGTCGGTTTCCTGGTAAAAGTGACCAAGTCACATTGAAGGCTTCCAAGCATTATGAAAATTCAAGACATAATTTTATTTTAAAAACTAATAATATAGCACATTTACCTTCAAAATAACTAATTACTAACATCTAAAGAAGTACAGTTATTTTTGGATGGATAATTAAGCCTTTAAATGCCTTTACCCAACAATTTTGCATTTTGGACTTGGTCACTTTTACCAAGAAACCGACGTTATGTCTCTTTTCCCAAGCAAGCAGATGTTCCGTAAGTTGTCAATAAATTAATAAAAAAGTTTGTGGAAACTGACTTATGCCACTTTTCCCAAGCACTGCAGAATTATTATTATAATGCTGTCGTACAAAAAATAGCCTATGAAACACGATTATAATGTTATACATTTATTACATTATAAACTTGTTCCATTCATAGTGTTCTGTCCAAGGGTAGCAAACCCAGCATTTTCTAGTCTTTCCTAATTTCTGCCTTCCTCTTTGTCTCCGCATATTTTATTTATTTATTTATTTATTTATTTATTTATTTATTTATTTATTTATTTATTTATTTATTTATTTATTTATTTATTTATGTATTTATTTATTTATTTATTTATTTATTTATTTATTTATTTATTTATTTATTTATTTATTTATTTATTTATTTATTTATTTATTTATTTATTTATTTATTTATTTATTTATTTATTTATTTATTTATTTATTTATTTATTTATTTATTTATTTATTTATTTATTTATTTATTTATTTATTTATTTATTTATTTATTTATTTATTTATTTATTTATTTATTTATTTAGCAAATTAAAATTATAAAACAAAAAAATGTTTCTAGGCACTACCGTAAGAGCCAGGCTCATGTACGTACAGTATGGTCTTAGCCAATAATAGGCCTATAGCATAAAATATACAAAGACAGTTTACTAAATACAGTAATTAACTTAATTCAGACCGATAATTAACACACAAGAGAAAAAAAAAGAAGAAAGAGAAAAAGAGAGAAAAACACATTAATATAAATTAATAATTAGACAGAAGCCAGTAATATTCAATAAAAACATGAATATAGTCGACAGAAATAAAAAGATTTAAAAAATGCACACATTTGATAGTATTATATATCTTGAATAATTTTATAAATTTATTTTTTAAAAGGTTCAATTTTAAAATATTCCAAATTTGGAAAATGGTTTGTAATTTTATTATAAGTCTTGAGCCGAAACTAGCACCATGTTTAGCATATGATCCATATATCTTAATGTCGTCTATCATCTGATATCTTCTTCTGCCCCGAACTCTTCTCCCGTTCACCATTCCTTCCAGTACAACCTTTAGAAGGCAGTTTCTTCTCTACCAGTGACCCAGCCAATTTCTTTTCCTCTTTCTGATCAGTTTCAGCATCATTCTTTCTTTATCAACTTTTTCCAACACAGCTTCGTTTCTTATTCTGTCTGTCAACTTCTCCATATCCACATTTCAAATGCTTCTAATCGCTTCTCTTCACTTCGTCATAATGTCCATGTTTCTGCCTCATACAATGCTGCACTCCACACAAAGCACTTCACTAGTCTCTTCCTTAGTTCTTTCTCCAGAGGTTCTCAGAAGATACTCTTTTTTCTATTAAAAGCTTTATTTGCTATTGCTATTCTTATTTTGATTTTCTGGCAGAAGTTCATGTTACTGCTTATAGTACACCCCACGTATTTGAAGCATAATCACTATAAAGCCTCTTCGTTCTTTGTAGTAATAGTATACCAGTAAACATAAGAACCATGTCTTTTTGTGTATCGTTATTTTAATTTTCTACGTATTTTACGCATAATTTACGTGCCACATAAAAACAGTTTCTACCCATAATTGCGTAAACTGATCACCTCGTTGTCTCTTATTACCTCTGTAGTTTAAAAAGAATGTGAAATAAGGAATTACAATTACCATCTTCAGAAAATATCTTAACTGAAATGTTATGCCACAGCAGACTCCATAAGTGTGGGCGTGAAAGGAGGAGGGAGAGGGAAGAGGAGTGCCGACTCTTCTAGGATGGATTGCTTTTATTAGATTACAATGTTCAGTATTAACATTTCACTCTTGTACGGCACGTTACATAAATAATTCAACGGTAAGACACACGTAAACGATGTTAATCATTCATTGACTTCGTTTCATATGGCTTCAGACGTTGCGTGGTCTTTCCGTTTAAAAGGATTTCAGTGGCACAAACTGAAACATAAAAGCATTTTCCTGAGGCGTGAAAGAGGAAAACTGCTGTTACACATACTACAGCATGCCGCCCTCTCTCTTTCTACGTAAAACTACCGTCGTTACTCAAAACACCCCGCGCCCTGTCTGCCATGGCCCCTCCCTCGGGGCCATACTTCTCTGATGTCATGGTATTATCTGGTAAAATATTTGATCAGCACTGCTCTGTGTAATTATATGCCTTTTAACAAATGAGTTATTTCTCCGTCCGGAACGAAGGGTGATTTATACGGACAGCTTGAAGTAGGCTTTCGCACCGTTCAGATAAGTGTCTTTGATAATATGCTAATAATAATTTATTGAACCCGTTCTCGTGGAAAGATGGCGTTCATCTTTTTCGCCGGACAAGAAGTGTCTTGAGATGCCGATCTTGGTTATGGCGTACTTACACGAAAGTAACAGTTTGAGAGACAAGACAAATAAAATTAATGACTTTTCGAGGCCATGCTGCGGCAATGGTTAATATTGAGCCTACGCAGGAACAAAGTAAGCACGAAAATTATAGATACTTCTTTGATTAATCTAGTATCAATCCAAGAACACAATATTAACGTAAGGATTCACATTTATCTTTAAGACAAGGAATTGTGGGTATACACATAATAGTCGAGAAGCGAATGCGTTTCGATACTATTTTAGTCTGTTAATCTCATAACACCTTTTGCTAACTATTATTATTCGTCCCAAAGGTGATAGGCAATATGATGCTCTTTGTTTGATGATATACTACTTTAATAAAAATGAAAATGAGTGTCATGAAGATGACACGTACTTTCGCATATATGCTTTATTCGTTTTGCAACAAATACGTTCTTTATCATTAGCGGCATTAAATTATAGGTCAGTTTCTGTCAGATGCGTTTCCAATTCACTGTGGGCTAAAGCAAGGAGATGCACTATCACCTTTACTTTTTAACTTTGCTCTAGAGTATGCCATTAGGAAAGTCCAGGACAACAGAGAGGGTTTGGAATTGAACGGGTTACATCAGCTTCTTGGCTATGCGGATGACGTGAATATGTTAGGAGAAAATCCACAAACGATTAGGGAAAACACGGGAATTTTACTGGAAGCAAGTAAAGAGATAGGTTTGGAAGTAAATCCCGAAAAGACAAAGTATATGATTATGTCTCGTGACCAGAATATTGTACGAAATGGAAATATAAAAATTGGAAATTTATCTTTTGAAGAGGTGGAGAAGTTCAAATATCTGGGAGCAACAGTAACAAATATAAATGATACTCGGGAGGAAATTAAACACAGAATAAATATGGGAAATGCCTGTTATTATTCGGTTGAGAAACTTTTATCATCCAGTCTCCTGTCGAAAAATCTTAAAGTTAGAATTTATAAAACAGTTATATTACCGGTTGTTCTGTATGGTTGTGAAACTTGGACTCTCACTTTGAGAGAGGAACATAGGTTAAGGGTGTTTGAGAATAAGATTCTTAGGAAAATATTTGGGGCTAAGAGGGATGAAGTTACAGGAGAATGGAGAAAGTTACACAACACAGAACTGCACGGATTGTATTCTTCACCTGACATAATTAGGAACATTAAATCCAGACGTTTGAGATGGGCAGGGCATGTAGCACGTATGGGCGAATCCAGAAATGCATATAGAGTGTTAGTTGGGAGGCCGGAGGGAAAAAGACCTTTAGGGAGGCCGAGACGTAGATGGGAAGATAATATTAAAATGGATTTGAGGGAGGTGGGATATGATGATAGAGAATGGATTAATTTTGCTCAGGATAGGGACCAATGGTGGGCTTATGTGAGGGTGGCAATGAACCTCCGGGTTCCTTAAAAGCCAGTAAGTTAGTAAGTAAGTAAGGCATTAAATTATTTCATATTCTAAACCATTTCTGCTAGCGTTATGCGAACAGGGATTTTCCAGGATTCACGATGTGTAGAAAGCAATTAATGTCAAAAAATGTTAATATTTCATAGGCTAATGTTTTGGTAAAATTTTCGCACTTCATAAAAAATCTTCATGTTTTCCACATTTTACATGATTTTTTACCCTTCGCAAGTACAATAGTCTCGATTAACCGAGATTCCGTGTTATCCGAGCGCGATCCAAAAAAATTACTGTAAATAACGGCCGCGTTTCCATCAGTACTGTACAGTATTGCATGTTAGTTGCTTTTAAAGGCTAGGTATAGCTTACAGCATTAGAATTTTTGTAAATATTCAACATTTTTTTCCTCCATTACTGTATCTTGTACAATAATTAAAATTGGTATGTGTAAAACACTATCCTTCTGCTACATGATAAAAATATTTTTATAATTTAAATATATATATATATATATTTTTTTTTTCAAAATTCAAAATTCACTGTGCAGTGATGAAACGTTTTCCTCATAACTCATAAACTTGTTAACTTTTCCATGTTCCCTCTCTTTTATTTTATTGCTGAAACTCATGTTTACAATATCATGCTCTTTCAACTACATTCCTTAATAAACAATATTTTTTGTGTTAGATATTTGACAATTTTTTAAAATGAATTTATTTTTTATCAGACAATCTATCAAAGGTAGAGAAGTGATCTTGCATCATATTGTAGATATGACATGCATAAATACACATAAAAATTTCATCACAGAATTTTGGATACTTGTTTATTTATGAGGGAAACGCTTCATCACTGCACAGTGAATTTTGAATTTTGAAAAAAATATATAAATAATGTTTTTAATCGTAAAAATATATTTATCATATAGCAGAAGGACAGTGTTTTACACATACTAATTTTCATTATTGTACAAGATACAGTAATGAGGAAAAAAATGTTGAATATTTCCAAAATTTTACTCCTTTAAGCTTTACCTAACCCTTTAAACGCCTAGAGTTCATATGAACCTAATTTGTTCATTCTATTTAGTCGGTTAAGTATAGAATTTGTCTAATTTCTAATCAAAACACAGTTTTTTCAGTAAACATCAATTTTATCCGAGTTTTTGTTTATCCGGGGTAGTCTTGGCCCACATTAACTCGGATAATCGAGACTACTTTATTTCTATAACTACTGAACCGAGCTTCCCAGATATTATGAGGAGGCAATTCTCTAAATGAATTGAGGTATAAACCCTAAAATATGTCGTCACTGTGGTAAGATCTTCCGCAAGATTTTCTTCTGAATGCTGTTAATTTCCTACAAGAGAGGCTACTAATGGTAGTATAAGATAAAATCATAAAATGGCAACAGTACTTGAATGTCTAGAAATTGATTTATAGCCCCATTCTTTTTTTTAACAAACTTGTATTTTCTTACAAACTTACTTCTTAACAAAATAAGAGGATTTTCAAATCTTCCTTGACTTTCAAATAAATCTATTCCTATTAGATTAATTTAATCCTAACAAACGAAGAAAATTCGATAAAATTATTGTAATTCAACCTTTTAATTTGTATTTTTCGTTTCATTGCATATCAATGATGCCATTAGCTTCAAATTGAAAATATTCTACATACTCTGTAACCTCTGGACTGAAGTTCACACTTGTGTGAATTTCATTACTCGCCAGATAACAATTGAAATCAATGTAAGAAGAAAGACAACAACCAGAACCAATTCAGATTCAAATTTATTAAGCATAAAATACATAAAGGTGTAATAGGCATCGACATAATATACAGAATAAACAGTTCACTTTGAAATTTGAGCAATAAAATATCCAGAGAAATTGTTGAGTGGATTATTTACAAACCAGTCTTTAACCTTTTACTTAAAATTATTATACTAATTGTTTTAACACTTTCAGGCAACTTATAAATCTCTATTCCATCAATGCTAAATAATCCAGTAGTTCATACAGCGTCGTTAAATTACCAAGTAAAAAAAAACAAGACGATGTGGCCTTTGCACCATCACTCGCAGCCATGTTGAAGTTGTCTCATATACTAGTCTACCAGTGTCACAAAGACCATTGGAGGGATATGGTCGAAGAAACTTGTGGAGATAGCTTTCGATTAGTTGGTCCCGATAATCCTCCATGGCGTTTCAGTAACAAATTATTTCTGCAAAGCAAATCATGAGAAAAGTATAAACAATTGTTACACAAACTATAACAATCCTGTTTTAGCCAAAGAATGATGGATGCACTGTATCAAAATTGACCTATTACTTCTGTATACAGACTATCACAAAGTTCGAACGACACATTTGAGGTATGTTCCATCGAAATGTTTCATAAGTGTTCCTCCGTTTTCGAGATAATTATGGATCGGGCACCGAGTTGTGATGTCATCTCTGGCCATTATGAAGCGACTTGAACTTAACAGTGCTCATCGATGTTTACTGTCGTAGAAATCAAAGAATTTATGTCATTGGCTAATGTTTCCATCATTTATTAGCCACTGACAAATATGATTATATAATCTGCTCGCACGAAAGCGTTCGACACTGACAGTGGTTGATACAAATCAAGCGCTGAGGGGCCTGAACCACACTCTATCTTATTCCTCTTCTCTCCATTTTGCAAAACTTTTTACCAGAAATGATTAGCCATAGGACAAAGAAATGTCTGCACTTTATTTGTCCTGTTTATTTTGCGTTCTCACTCATTTTCCGAATCCACTTTCCTCAATCTATTCTCCTGAATGTGCATTTGCATGGAGAAACAGTTTTCCGAATCCATTTTCCCAAATTCCTATTACATGCCTGGTCTCCAATTCTCTCCTTAAATTACCAACTGTTCCGCAGTTTGGAAATATTCAGAAAAATGCATAAATATTATGAAAGTAAACATCCCGTGCGTAACTCTCACAGTAACCTGATTAATTTAGCTGAAATTTTGTCGTCTATGAATAGGATATATTTTATTAATGTTTCATTTGCGATAACTGTAAGAGATTACTTTTTAAATGGCACTCTAAAAGTGAAAAAGAAAATATTTCTGGAATTTAAGTACTGTAAGTCAATGCTATATGAAATGCGAAAAACTCTGCTGATCATCTACTGATGCACTATTCTTCAACTTGCTCTAAATATGGAACTATCTAGGCCTACTGTACGGAGTTTTTCAGACTATGGTTAAATTACGATTAATAAATTAGTGATCTAGACTACGTGAATATGCATTGATCGAGAAACTTGATTAGTGAATGAACGGACAATCGAGATTTCACGCTGAATAGAATAAACAGAAATTTGACACAATTATTGTGTAAAATAGAAAACTACACGATAATTTTGAAATTCCAATGATAGTTATGTATCTGTGATACGATAATTACTTATAAACGGACTGAAAATACTAATATTAAATTAAATGTTTACGTTTCCATAGCAACTACTGTCCCCCATTTCATCTGTAACCGGCTAAAGATTATTCAACGAAAGAACAAAATATTGTAGGCACGTGTATGTGATCTTGAGATCTCTGACAGAATTTATTTCTTGTTGCCATGTCAACAGATATATTGATATTGGTTTTCTATAGTTTACATCACTTTATTCTTTCGTTAGAAGAGTAAACGTAATTTAATAGTTGTAGTGTCTTCTTTCATAATACAAAGCATACAGAAGACAATAACAAACACAGTAATAGTTAAAATCTACGTTGTTATTTTTTATTTAAATCGATAATATTGGTCGCTTAACTCAGAATTATATCTGTTGGAACTCTGAGAGTGAAAATGGTTATGAATAGTTTCATTTACTGAAAAAGTGAAAGTGATCTAGGCTACAGGTAGAATTTACTCAGATTGTCAAAAAATAATGACATGAAAAAGTGACGCTCCCGAGCCATTACTTTTGGATAAGCGAAAAATAAAAAATTGTAATTAAAATTCATTTCACTCATTAACATGCGCCAGGCAACTGCCATAGCTAAGAGTTGCTCTGAGGCTGCACTCGATTCGAGTAATTCCACAGTGCCGTTAACTACTGTAACTAGTTTTTAAAAAAACATGCTCTAAATCAAGTCAAAATTGTGAAACGTTATACCCGAAACTAAAAAGTACAACATTCCCCCGTAAGGATATACATAAATATACTTGGAATACGCCAGATGGATTGATACACAACCAAATAGATCACATCTTGATAGATAAACAAGACATATTAGTATAATAAAAATTCGAACCTTCAGGAGGGCAGACTGTAATTCTGGCCATTACTGTATTTGGTAATTGGAAGTAAATCCCGAAAAGACAAAGTATTTGATTATGTCTCGTGACCAGAACATAGTACGAAATGTAAATATTAAAATTGGAAAGCGGTGGAAAAATTCAAATATCTTGGAGCAACAGTAACAAATAATATAAATGACACTCGAGAGGAAACTAAACGTAGAATAAATATGGGAAATGCGTGTTATTATTTGGTTGAGAAGTTACGGAACTTCACGGATCTTGAGCCTACATGGCTAAATCGACAGATGGCATCATATAGCTGAGTCACAATATCTACAAGAAAGCAACAATTCGGACTTCAACAACCAATTAATCTGTGACGAAGCTCTTAAGAGGCTATTAAAGCTTAGCCTACCCAAAAAAATTGAGTTATTATATCTAGCAACAGTATAAGTTCGTAATGACGATGTATTTTAACATTTGGTTTCACTCCGATCCTTCCATATATTAAATTTACTGTTGGCAGTCATTCCCTTGCGAGAGGCTTGTGGCAAAAATTGTGGTTGACCACTCCCTCCATACGCACTCGTACTTGCGATTATCTTCAAAAAAGATAATCGTACTTGCCGCCATTTTCAGCTTAAAAGGTCCACCATCAAAAAACAAAACAATATGAGTTTACTCATGGCCACTTAGAACAATCAGCTGCTCGCTACATGTTAGTGTTGCGTACGCACAAGATAGGTCGATTTCAATTGCGCATGCGCTCTCATTTTTAGTGGAAAAAAGGCATGCACAACAGAATGCGTTTCGTACACACTTGCACGCCTTGCATGAAGGCTTATAATTGAAACAAAAGTTGAACCGTGTAGAATGTAGATGCTCCTTTACGTAGCGTACCATGATGATCGCTGATCAGAACTGATGTCACAACTCCATTTTTTAGACCTCCGTATCTTACAAACGGCGAGACATAAAGCATGTTTCTTTTGTCATAAGTTAATAATATGTGGAGCTTTCATTTCAAAACTTCCCACTCTAAATATGTTTTATTTTAATTAAATATCATTTAAACAAAAATATGTCAATTTAGATACTGAGGGAGAAATTTAAAACCAGTATTAATTGCATTTCAGGTTTCACTATAACGTCTTTGACATTTCAAATGGCACCCGTATATTTTGATACTTAAATTTGAAACAGTATTCAATTGTTCATGCATGACATTCACTTGTTTCACATCTTTTGTTCTCTTCCATCACCTGGCAACCTGGATTGTTGTTATTGTTGATTAGAGCTGAAGAGAATAAAACTACAGAGACTATGGTTGATTACAGGTTATTTCAAGTAGTAACACAAACTAATATTATAATTGTGCATTATGAAACTATTCTTAAAAATATACAACAAGATACAGGATAATAAAAGCTAAGTTTGGATTTACATTTCTTATGTATGGATTTGATACTATCGCAGAGGAGTACCTAAATAGGCTGTATTACTGTTTATACAAAAATGGAGCACATTATTATTCAAAATAAACTATGTTTTCATTTTACAACCAATAGTAACAACAATCCAGCTTGCCTGGCGACGATTAAAAAAAAGAAGAACAAATGAATGAGATGTAGAATTGAATACTACGCTTTCAAATTTAAGTATCAAAATATAGGGGTGCCATTTGAAATTTCAAAGGCCGGTTGAGGGGCGAAACCTAAAATGTAATTAACACTGGTTTTAAACTTCTTCCTCAATATCTAAACTACTTTTTTAATTACATTTAATTTAAATAAATGGTTACTAAGATTGGAAAGTTTTGAAACGAAAGTCCGGTATAAACAATTTATTAAGATGTGTATTATTTCTGTAATAATTTATGTACCTGGATAATAATAATTATAGTCCACTGTTGTAAAAAAATTCTATTGTGACTTATACAAATTAATTGAAAGCGTAATGTTACTACATTCTGTATTTAGTTAATTCTGAAAATAATTTTGTAAGTAAATATTTAAGAAAATATTAACTGATAATCTAAAGGGCTTAGCTAATAAATTTGGAGCATGCATCATTCTTTGTTTCACCCGCTCACCGCGATGAGGTACAGGATATTGAGCGGGACCTGAAACAAAAGAAAGAGACAAAAACCAAATCACAGCAATGAGAAAAGAATAAAAAATTAAAAACTAACAAATATTCAACTAAAAAATGTATAATAATAATAATAATAATAATAATAATAATAATAATAATAATAATAATAATAGCGAATGAGATAAAAATAGCTAACTGTGATACATACCTGGATTCTCCTTCTTCATTATTCTTCTTCAGTTTGAATTTAAATCCGTTGATAAATCGTTGATAATGTAATTTAGTCAGTGACATTACAGTGCGCGAATTAAGTACTTTTGGAAAAATTTGGTAACTTTTTTCTCTTTCGCTCTACATTTTCCTCACTTCCTCACCCAATTATTTTAAATGAGTGAGGTCTCGAGGCCATGGTTCGCATGAGTAATGCCTCTCGATGATTCTCACAAGGTCAGTGCATTGCGTCTCTGCACAGTATACAGTAGTTACTTAAATTACTTAATTGATGCAGAGTAGGCTTACTTATTAACGGTGTTACAAAAATGATATATTAATGCAAATAAATGGCATTAAGAAGTTACAATTAAAATTCGAGTAGGCTATATAAACAGTCTTCATAAAATTCTTTGATCTAAGCAATAAGCATATAATTAAAAAAAATGTACTCTTGATGTTATAGTTAAACTCAAGTAGAAAAATAAAATATTTGTAAAAAACTCTTCATTCTTTGCAAAATTGAGATATTGTAATTAAAATTCCGAGCACAGAAATAAACATTAACTCACATAACTTCGCCTTCATTTCTTACTGTTTAAAATGATTATGCAAATCATCTTTTAATATACCATGCTCAAAAAAGAATTCTGTAGTGAAATTTGAAGTTCTTTACGTCAAAAATAGTCATTTGTCATATTCATTAAAAATCGAGCACAGAAAAAACATTAACGAAAGAAAAGTTTCAAAACGATGACGCAATCCATCTTTTCATATTCCATGTTTCAAAAAGAATTCTGCAGTGAAAATCAGCACTGGAATCTTAAAACACATAATAAATAAGTTATAAAATATGTCATTTCTCTAAGAAGCCTAACAGTTCCCTAAGACAAATTTCCAAGATTTAATTTAGTTGGCGTGAATAACTTATAGCTATCATACATGTGGTTCCTAATTTTGCCCCTGTTTCTGAGAGAACTTTACAAAACTAATGTTGAGCCTTTATGCTCTCTTCATCACGCATATTCATTATATTAGTTAAATTAATTAAAGAAAAGTCGTCAGCCTGTGGAAAGAGTATAGAAACAAATAATATAACAAATACAACTGCACCAAAAAGTGACGTACTAACCTGTTGTCATCCTGTGGAAAGAAAAAACACACACATATAATAGCAAACTTCCGAATACCAAACATCATTCTTCCAGATATAGACAAATCCTTCTAAAAACAATAATTCTGTGAAAAAGTTTCATAACTGACCATTATCCAGTCCGAAGGCTCCAACTCTGCATTCCGGTGGATTCCAGGCAGTTGAAAATCCTTGTTGAAGTAATCCTCTATCGTAGGGTTCCATGTAAAACATTTTCCATAGAAGTGGAATATTGTAAATCACTAGTATCCATGGTAAACCGTATTCACAGAAAAGTTAATGAAAGTCACAAACGATCACTTGTAAATTAGTTTAAATTAATGTTTTGTTCGCAGTTCACATTATTTCATAAGTTAAAGCACACAGGTTATTGCAGCATTCACTGAACACTGTCTTTAGAATTCGGAAGATAGAAACCTATTTCAGTTCCACGTTTGTATAGCAGTGTCCACATTAAACGTTCACTAATGAAATCACAGCTACTGAGTCCACACAATGTTTTCGAACCGTGAATACGCAAAGTACACAATAACACATCTAGATTGTCACTTGCATTAGAATTACACGAGAATTTCACAACACATAAGCGATAACGAATGAATATTACAATCTCTGAAAATGCAAGCTAACGCAACTGTCTGTCTTACAGTCATAACGTCTGTAATATCCATACACATATTTGGTAGTAGGCCTACCTTTGCTTGCAAACACAAAATTATATGCACATTTAATTAAATATTTAAAATAAATTTATAACCAAGAAATAATACTTTTGACTTAATTATTCACACGTACACAATCACATCATATTTGTAGCGAATAACGAGTAAAATGAACAATAATAATATGTAATTTTATAGCTAAATTACTGAAGACAGATAACAGCTCCTACTTTAACCCTGTCCGAATTACAATGGCTCCAAATGGCTTCCCGCCTGAAAGGGATTTACAAAGCAGATTCAAGTTATCTCGGATGAATTATTTCGTTCCAGAAAGAAATATTTTATGTATTAAATAATTTAAAATATTTATATTATATTTATAAAATGCTCAACAAAACGAAATAAGAAAACACATCCTCATCAAATGTGAAACACAGCCAGAAGATTACGCGCGCGCGCGAGATAAAGAGAGAGAGAACAAGTCACTAAAAAAATTCTCACCAGTCCACTGTCATGAAAATGTGTATTTAATTTTCTGCGACATTTTCTGTGGACATCGTCTAGTTGGACATACGTATTGAGAAATAAGTAAGTTTAAGTAGTTATATTTATACATACGTGCACAATAGGCGTAAGAATAAGTAGATAGATATTTTATATCCAATATGTTAATTTTATAATCGAGTAGACATCAAGTAACTACAAGGTTTACAATTCCATTACCCCATATCGAATGTGCAAACATGAAAATTTTAGTTTCATAAAAGTATGGACTCTATCCCTTATACAAATATAATATTTACTTATTCAAGTACTTAGAGTATTTGCGTACGTATATTCTTTATGAAAAGACTGTTACGTTGTTAAACTTTTGTAATCAAAATCAACCTCTATAGCTAATATAAGCATAATACAGGAAGACCCTGGGATACTGCTGTACCGATACACATAATTTAAAACGTTTATTTTGTTTTCATTTGTTCGATAATTTATCAAATTTAGGTCTTCGGCTAATCCCGCTTTTAGACCGTTATTACCGTATTATTATTATTATTATTATTATTATTATTATTATTATTATTATAAATTCCAAATCGCGTGAACTGTGAATATTTTGTAATATAAATTCTTTATTTTACCTCTCTTTTAACTACAGAGGCGATAATGATGATGATGATCATGATGATGATGATGACGGCGACGATTTGACGATAATGGAATCATGATGAAAGAAGAATGAAAGGGGAAACCAAAATACACAGAGAAAGTCTGTCCCTCACTTGCTTACTTTGTTAACCACACTTCACGCGACCATCTAGCATCGAACCCTGCTCTCCTTTGGCGAAAGACTTGCCAATTTTCCCTTATTTATGTTTTAAATATAGTTTGATAATTCATCCGAAGAACTGCTGAACTTCTTGCACAATATCACTTGCACAGGATTAAAAGCTTAATGCTCGTTTACGTTAAACACTATAGCATTTTAACAATAAATAACAGAGAAACTTGTAATTGTGACAACATTACTTCTGAATAGGCACCTGTCAACTGAAGACTTTACTAAATGCAGTGACAGTAGACAGCATAGATTGTATAGGTCGGACACACAAAAAATTGCAGACGCTTGCCGATTGGTCAACACACGTCTGTGATACAGTAGCGGTGGGAAAATATAAAAAAGAAGGAAAAAAGATGTAAAAGTGATGAAAGGCAAGGGGGTATAGTGGCTTCAGAGATACTATTTTGTCGCCTTTAGCACAGTAATACGCAGCCACATTTCAGACACGTAACGAAGTCTCCTTAACAAAGAAGACCGGAGTTTAATCCTTGGTAGATCCTATGACATGTGGCATAATCAAAGAATCTGAGAGTCAGGTTCTCTCCGAAACA